>NC_084750.1:33709462-33946962 GCF_033978785.1 Entelurus aequoreus | reverse complement strand
AGAAAATGGGGTCGATAGAACGTTCGATGATTTCACTTGAGTTCTGTTAGAAAAAAATAGGAAGAAAGGCAGAGCCTGAACCGCAAGGCATTCTGGGAAATGCTAACTGGGAAAAAAAAAAAAGCAACAACGGCTAGCTGACGACGAGGAGTGAAACGAAACGGGAATATGAGTGCGGCAGCACGAGAGGAAATTGTAAATAAAAAAGGAAACGTCACGTCACCAGTTTGGTAGTATTTTGGATTTTTAAAAATCCGATACGAATCAGAGTAATACTTTCTGCAAACTTTGCAAGGTCGTCGTCCCGACCAAGTCTGGGAACACGACAAACTTATTTTACCACCTGAGCCGCTCTCACCCGCTGGAGTACAGCAGTATCAAACAGCCACAACCATCTACATCAGCCGGTGCAAGTGGAACAGCACCGAAGCGGCAACAACAGACCACCATCGTCTCGATGGTGGTCTGTTGTTGCCGCAGACAGTATTACTCGGCAGCGGTGCCATACGACAAAAATTCAAAACGTTATAAAGAAATAACGGATGCAGTGGTGTATCAATTAGCGAAGCACATGCTACCGCTCAGCAAAGTTGAGAAGTCTGGGTACAAGAATCTCATACACGTGCTCGACCCCCGTTATGTTCTACCTGGCCGAAAGCACTTTTCCAAGACAGCTATTCCTAAGCTTTACACAATGTGCAGGGAATCCGTGGAAAAGGAGATACTGAAGTTGGTTTGATTTTTCCATAAATGACTGAAGAGGGTAACAGGTTTGTTTTGTCACAGATGTTCCGACGCAAGTTTATTCCGATGTTTACAATATTCTGTAAGACATGTTTGTTTCTGCTTGCTTAATGTGACTGTTATTTATTTGCATATATTGTTACCAATATGGCTTTAAAGCCTGAGTTGTACACTACTCATTTCTTAATTACAATACTTTGCACATTTTGTTGGATTAAGCATTTATTTAATGTCAATATTTGCACATTGACCAGTATTTTCATTTATTTGACTGTGTTTCATATTGCTGACCTCGTTCTAAAGGTTAAAGGTTATATTTAAAATAAAAGTATTTAAATTGTGGTAATCTGTAAATGTCCTTGCCTATTTCTATTGTCTGCACCATGTTCACTCTCTCTCTCATCCACAGTATGGAGTGCAGCTGACGCAAGGCAGCAGCACACACCTGAGCTTGATTAGCAGCAGCCTATTTTAACTGGCTGCTGACGGCCGGTGAGCGCCGGAACTTTGCCATTGCTACCAAACGGTTGGTCGTGCAAGAGGACTCACTAAGTCGCGAACCTTTCACCTCAGGTTGGCCCGTACTATCCTAGCCTTGTCTAGCGTTTTATTTTGGTACCTTGTTTTATCACTTCTCTCATGAAGTATATTTTTCCTAGCCTTGTCTAGCGCTTTTAGTTTTGTGTTTTTTTCTCTCAGTAGTTTGTTACATGGTGTGTTGTGTTTTCCACCATCGCCATTGTTTTTTGCTACCTTGTGCTTCCGCCAAATAAAGAGGAAGAACAATTGTAAACCCAAACTCGTCTCTGCATCCTTGGGATCCACATCACCACACCCTAACAGAAAGTTCCGGCCAAAACGATGGAACCCGCAGAGACAGACTCCTTGAATAGAGCATTGCAAGGCCAGGCTCAAAGGATCAACCAGCAGGGGGACCAGCTTGACCACCTGAGCCGAGGTCTACAGGGGATGTCGGAGCGCCAAGACGCCATGTTGGAGCGAATCAACATGCTGTTAGCCACCGTCGTACCCACCTCGACCACCGTGCCTGACCAGGCATCCACCCAGCCTACACAACCCGCTAGTACTAGCAATATACGGCTTTCCCGACCCGAACGTTTTTCCGGGGAAAAGGAAGACGTAAGACAATTCCTGACGCAGTGTGAACTCCATTTTGAGCTAAACGCGTCCGCTTTCACCTCTGAGCGGGCTAAAGTAGCGTTTGTGATCTCTCACCTGTCTGGCCGCGCTGGCACCTGGGCGACTGCCGAATGGAACCGTCAGACCACCTCCAGCTCCACATACGCGAACTTTTCCAAGTCCTTGAAGCAAATATTCCAACGACGACTCCCAGGTAGAGAGGCAGCGAGATCCCTTTTCCGGCTGCAACAGGGTTCACGACGGGTCGCGGATTACGCGATCGAGTTCCGCACCATGGCGGCCGACTGTGACTGGGGTCCCTCGGCGTTGTTGGACGCCTTCTTCCTGGGTCTCGCGGACGAAATTCGTCATATGATGATCCCGCTGTCACTCCCGACGAACCTGGATGATCTAATTGAGCTGGCGGTGCAAATCGACTTCCGCCTACTAGAGGAGAGGAGGGATCGACGGGGAAGACAAGCCCCACCTAGCAGCCAATCAGCGCCTGCTAGACCCGCCATCTGCAAGACGGAGCAACTCGTCCCCGAAGACACCTCTCCTTCATGGCAGATAGACGAGCCAATGCAACTGGGAGGCCGTCGACTCACCACCGCCGAGAGGGAACGCCGTTTTCGCCTCCAACTCTGCCTATACTGTGGAGGCGCTGATCACCTCATCTCCCGCTGCAAGGAACTGCCGCGACCCGCCGCACGGCCACGAGCGCGCCCTCACTCGCCAGAGGACACGTCCACCAGAGGTCGCCGTTCTCCTTCATTGGCCGCAGGCAGAATGCAGCTAAAAGGTACTCTTTCTTGGCCTAACCAACAAATAGACATTTGCGCTCTCATTGACTCGGGAGCAGATGATAACTTTTTGGATTTTGAGTTCATGAGACTCCATAAGATTCCTGTTGTAAAACTGTATGTACCCAAGAGGGTGTATTCTCTAGATGGGCGCCTATTAGCCAGCATAACCCACCAGACACTCCCACTCAACCTGCGCTTGTCTGGAAATCATTGTGAGAAAATAATTTTTTTGATTGTGCCTTCACGGTCCGCGCCCATCATTCTTGGGTTAACCTGGTTACAGAAGCATAACCCGAGCATAGACTGGCCTCGTTCGGCCATTATTAATTGGAGTGTTACCTGCCACCTACATTGTCTCCGTTCCGCAGCGGGATCTCACACACCGCCACCTACCACCGTTGTAGAGAACATAGACTTGACAAACGTGCCCACAAACTACCATGACTTAAGAGCGGTGTTTAGCAAAGATAGAGCACTCTCACTTCCCCCCCACCGACCCTACGATTGCGGTATCGATTTGCTAGCCGGAGCGGCTTTACCATCGACCCGTTTGTACAAGGTGTCGAACACCGAACTCAAAGCACTAGAGGAATACATAAACACTTCAATAGCTGCGGGCCTCATTCGCCCCTCGACCGCACCAGTAGCCGCCGGATTTTTTTTTGTCGAAAAGAAGGACAAGTCCCTACGGCCTTGTATAGACTACCGCGCTCTTAATCTGATTACTGTCAAGAATAAGTATCCTCTTCCTCTCCTTGATTCTGCATTTACTCCCTTACAGTCCGCAAGGTTTTTTACTAAACTCGATCTACGTAACGCGTACCATCTAGTTCGCATCCGAGAGGGGGATGAATGGAAGACCGCATTCAACACTCCTCTCGGACATTTTGAGTATCTTGTCATGCCGTTTGGACTTACAAATGCACCTGGCGTTTTTCAGGGCTTCATTAATGATATTTTTCGGGACATGACAGGGCGGTTTCTCTTCGTTTACCTGGACGACATATTAATTTATTCTTCGACATTTGACGAACATGTGCAGCAGGTTCGGTTAGTCCTTCAACGTTTGCTCGAAAATAAACTGTTCGTCAAGGCAGAAAAATGCGAGTTTCACTCATCTTCCATACCCTTCTTAGGATTTATCATTGAGGAGGGTAGACTCAGACCGGACCCTGCTAAGGTCAAAGCAGTAGTAGACTGGCCCACTCCGGTGTCCAAGAAGCACCTCCAGAGATTCTTGGGCTTCTCTAATTTTTATCGGCGATTTATTCGCAATTTTAGTCGCGTCGCTGAGCCACTTACGAGGCTAACTTCTACTAAGGTTCTGTTTGAATGGACACCCGATGCTAATTCCGCGTTCCTAAGGCTAAAGAGATTGTTTACTTCGGCTCCTGTGCTTTGTTACCCTGACCGTTCTCTCCAATTTTTTGTTGAAGTGGACGCTTATGATTCAGGTGTAGGGGCCGTACTCTCCCAGCAATCTACCAGCGACCAGAAGTTGCACCCCTGTGCTTTCTTCTCTCGCCGCCTATCCCCTGCCGAGAAGAATTATGACATTGGCAACAGGGAGCTTCTGGCGGTCATCTTGGCCCTTCAGGAGTGGAGACACTGGCTGGAAGGGGCGGAGCTACCATTCATCGTCTACACGGACCACAAGAACCTGTCCTACTTAAGGACCGCACAGAGACTGAACCCTCGCCAGGCCAGGTGGGCACTATTTCTGACCCGTTTTAACTTTATCATCACTTTCCGACCTGGTTCTCAGAATGGGAAGCCCGATGCCCTGTCCCGTGTCTACTCTTCGTCCTTGGAAGATTCCTCACCTGAACCTATTGTTCCCCATACCCACTTCATTGGGGGACTCCAGTGGGACATCGAGCGGCAGGTCTTGGAGGCCCTGAAGTCGGACACATCTCCGCGGGGCTGCCCACCAGGTCGGCTGTTTGTGGTTCCTCGGCTCCGTTCCAGCGTTCTGGATTGGGCACATGGGTCGAAGATCGCTTGCCATCCAGGCATTCGTCGCACCAGTTTTATCCTCTCCCAGCGTTTTTGGTGGCCATCCATTCTGGCAGATACGAAGGCGTTTGTGGCAGCATGTCGGGTCTGCTCCCGGAACAAGGCATCCCACCAGGCCCCAGCAGGACTTCTACACCCATTACCCATCCCCTCCCGCCCGTGGTCACACATAGCTGTGGATTTTGTCACAGGACTGCCCCCCTCTGAGGGAAGCGACACCATTTTGACCATTGTGGACCGGTTCTCGAAGATGGCCCATTTCGTAGCCCTCCCCAAGCTGCCGTCTGCTCTTGAAACAGCCCAATTATTAGTGCTCCACGCTTTCCGGCTGCACGGCATCCCCACTGATGTTGTATCCGACAGAGGGCCACAGTTCTCCTCGGCCGTCTGGAGAGCATTCTGCAAGTCTCTGGGGGCCTCCCCTAGCCTATCCTCCGGCTACCACCCTCAGAGCAATGGACAGACCGAGCGGACCAACCAAGACCTGGAGGCGGCCATCCGGTGCACTTGTCATCAGCAACCCGCAACCTGGTCTGAAAATCTCCCATGGATAGAATACGCTCACAACTCTCTCATTAGCTCCGCCACCGGTCTGTCTCCATTTCACGTCGCCTATGGTTTCCAACCCCCAGTTTTTCCTTCTACCCAACCCAATGCCGACGTACCATCCGTAACGGCACGCCTGCGTCGGGCTCACCAGGCTTGGCGCAACACCAGGGCTGCGTTAAAAAGAACATCGGCCAGGAACCAGGTCTTAGCCAACCGACATCGCACACCAGCCCCACACTACCAGTTGGGACAGAAGGTCTGGTTATCGTCTCGGGACCTACCATTGGCCACCGAATCTAGGAAACTGGCTCCCAGGTTCATTGGACCATTCCCCATTGCCAAGATCATCAATCGTGTTGCAGTCAAGCTCCATCTCCCTAGATCTCTCAAGTGCCATCCTGTTTTTCACGTTTCCCGCATCAAGCCTGTCTCATCCAGCCCACTCAGTCCTCCGGAGGTACCGCCTCCTCCACCCAGGCTGGTTGATGGTCACCCAGCATTTACTGTAAACACCATCTTGGAGGTGAGAAGAAGGGGAAGGGGTTTTCAATACCTGGTGGACTGGGAGGGGTACGGCCCAGAGGAACGGTCATGGATTTCTAGATCGCTTATAATTGACAAGGACTTGATCAAGGACTTTTACGTTCGATTCCCAGACAAGCCAGGTAGGCCGCCAGGAGGCGTCCGTTGAGGGGGGGGTACTGTGGTAATCTGTAAATGTCCTTGCCTATTTCTATTGTCTGCACCATGTTCACTCTCTCTCTCATCCACAGTATGGAGTGCAGCTGACGCAAGGCAGCAGCACACACCTGAGCTTGATTAGCAGCAGCCTATTTTAACTGGCTGCTGACGGCCGGTGAGCGCCGGAACTTTGCCATTGCTACCAAACGGTTGGTCGTGCAAGAGGACTCACTAAGTCGCGAACCTTTCACCTCAGGTTGGCCCGTACTATCCTAGCCTTGTCTAGCGTTTTATTTTGGTACCTTGTTTTATCACTTCTCTCATGAAGTATATTTTTCCTAGCCTTGTCTAGCGCTTTTAGTTTTGTGTTTTTTTCTCTCAGTAGTTTGTTACATGGTGTGTTGTGTTTTCCACCATCGCCATTGTTTTTTGCTACCTTGTGCTTCCGCCAAATAAAGAGGAAGAACAATTGTAAACCCAAACTCGTCTCTGCATCCTTGGGATCCACATCACCACACCCTAACATAAATTCAGCCTTTTTTCTCCTGGTCTTCATTTAGAATAGGTTTATTTATTTTTTTTATCAATAATTATCGATATCGACTGATATAAAACACTTATATCGTGATACATTTTTTAGTCATATCGCCCAGCCCTACTTTTCGGTACTTTTCTAAATAAAGGGGACCACAAAAAATGTCATTATTGGCTTTATTTTAACCAAAATCTTACGGTACATTAAACACATGTTTCTTATTGCAATTTTGTCCTTAAATAAAATAGTGAACATACTAGACAACTTGTCTTTTAGTAGTAAGTAAGCAAACAAAGGCTCCTAATTAGTCTGCTGATATATGCAGTAACATATTGTGTCATTTTCCATTCTATTATTTTGTATAAATTATAAAGGACAAGCTGTAAAAATTGATTATTAATCCACTTGTTCATTTATTGTTAATATCTGCTTACGTTCTCTTTTAACATGTTCTATCTACACTTCTGTTAAAATGTAATAATCACTTATTCTTCTGTTGTTTGATACTTAACATTAGTTTTGGATGACACCACAAATTTGGGTATCTATAGGATACCAAGTAGTTACAGGATCATACATATATTGGACACAGTGTGTTGTCAAGCTTATGAGATGCGATGCAAGTGTAAGCCACTGTGACACTATTGTTCTTTTTTTTAATTTTTATAAATGTCTAATGATAATGTCAATGAGGGATTTTTAATCACAGCTATGTTGAAATTGTAACTAATATTGATACTGTTGTTGATAATATTCATTTTTGTTTCACTACTTTTGGTTTGTTCTGTGTCGAGTTTAGTTTTGGAATTGGATTGCATTGTTATGGTATTGCTGTGTACTGTTTTGTTGGCTTGATTAATACAAAAATAAATAATACAATTTAAAAAAAAATCCCCCAAAAAATTTGATTTTTAAAAAATGAGAATCGATTCTGAATCGCACAACGTGAGAATCGCGATTCGAATTCGAATCTATTTTTTCCCACACCCCTAATATATATACATATATATAATAAAATACATATCTATATATATAGCTAGAATTCACTGAAAGTCAAGTATTTATTTTATTTATATATATATATATACACTACCGTTCAAAAGTTTGGGGTCACCCAAACCATTTTGTGGAATAGCCTTCATTTCTAAGAACAAGAATAGACTGTCGAGTTTCAGATGAAAGTTCTCTTTTTCTGGCCATTTTGAGCGTTTAATTGACCCCACAAATGTGATGCTCCAAAAACTCAATCTGCTCAAAGGAAGGTCAGTTTTGTAGCTTCTGTAACGAGCTAAACTGTTTTCAGATGTGTGAACATGATTGCACAAGGGTTTTCTAATCATCAATTAGCCTTCTGAGCCAATGAGCAAACACATTGTACCATTAGAACACTGGAGTGATAGTTGCTGGAAATGGGCCTCTATACACCTATGTAGATATTGCACCAAAAACCAGACATTTGCAGCTAGAATAGTCATTTACCACATTAGCAATGTATAGAGTGTATTTTTTTAAAGTTAAGACTAGTTTAAAGTTATCCTCATTGAAAAGTACAGTGCTTTTCTTTCAAAAATAAGGACATTTCAATGTGACCCCAAACTTTTGAACGGTAGTGTATATAAGAAATACTTTAATTTCAGTGAATTCTAGCTATAAATATACTCCTCCCCCCTTAACCCCGCCCCCGCCCACCCCGACCACCTCAACCCCCCCCCAAATCTCCCGAATTCGGAGGTCTCAAGGTTGGCAAGTATGCATAGTAGTATCGACTAGATACGCTCCTGTCCTTGGTATCATTACAGTGGATGTCAGGTGTAGATCCACCCATGGCATTTGTTTACATTGTGACGCCGATGAGCTATTGCATCCTCCTACGGTGTGTAGTGAAGCATGTTTAGCTATTCCTCGTCCTGCAGGGATGATACTTGTAAGAAACTCACTTTATTTGTCGCCATGGAGGTGAGGATTAGTGATTTAAACATAATATATATTTTTAAAAAACGAAAGAAGATTTTGTGACGTTAAAAAAATATCGATGTAATCAGAGTAGTATCGACTAGATACGCTATTGTACCATTACAGTGGATGTAAGGTGTAGATCCACCAATGGCATTTGTTTGTATTGTAGCGTCCCGGAAGAGTTGGTGCTGCAGGGAATTCTGGGAATTTGTTCTGTAGTATTTATATTGTGTTGCGGTGCAAATATTCTTCCAAAATGTGTTTGTTGTTGCTGTTTAGTGTGGTTTCACTACATGGCACATGTTTATGACAGTGTTGTTTAGTGTGGTCTCACTATATGGCACATATTTATGACAGTGTTGGCATTGTTCATACTGCCACCCTTAGTGTGACATGTATGGCGGTTGAGTAAGTATGCCCTTCATTCGTTCGTGTGCAGTGTGTTCAAAGTCAAGATGATTGTGTCATTAGTTTATTATCGGGCACGATAAAGCCTTGGTTAGATTTTGTTAATTATAGACAATTTGATTTGTGACTCTTTTATTATGTGAAACGGAGCAAACACGCCAGGATTGATTTTTTCAAAACGTATGTAAAAGAATGAAAGTTGCCGTCAATCCCCGCCTATGGGTGACGTACATCAGTTGATATCCATTCCCTGTAAGAGTGCCTCATGTGATGCTCGTGGAGAGTATAAACAATAGAACGCCGTGTTTGTCTGTGTCTACAGCTGTATGGCATGATTCCTTGGCCACATGGGGACTACAGAACAGGCTTTAAAGACAACATCCACACATCCCCACCTGATAAATGTCATCTGTGGAGCAGGTTAACAAACAGTAGTTTACAGATCCAGGTTTTGTTGCTGGGTCAATATGTGATCTCTGGAGGGGAATTAATGTTGTGTGCACGACTGTGGAGACAGCTTGCGAGTATAGAAAGAAAACGGCTGTTGTGTTGCTACTGGAAACAGAAATGGTTGTAGCTGCGGCAAACTCCATATTTTCCTCCACTTTTACTCTTGGTTGGTGTTAATAGTATATAACAGTGGTCCCCAACCTTTTTGTAGCTGCGGACCGGTCAATGCTTGAAAATTTGTCCCACGGTCATAAAGAAATACAATCATGTGTGCTTAGGACTGTATCCCTGCAGACTGTATTGATCTATATTGATATATAATGTATATATTGTGTTTTTTATGTTGATTTAACTACAAAAAATTTAAAAAATAAAAACATTTTTAAAAATTTTTTTTAAATTTCTTGTGCGGCCCGGTACCAATCCGGTGGTTGGGGACCACTGGTATATACCGTATTTTTCGGACTATAAGTCACAGTTTTTTTCATAGTTTGGCCGGGGGTGCGACTTATACTCAGGAGCGACTTATGTGTGAAATTATTAACACATTACCGTAAAATATCAAATAATATTATTTAGCTCATTCACGTAAGAGACTAGATGTACAAGATTTCATCGGATTTAGCGATTAGGAGTGACAGATTGTTTGGTAAACGTATAGTATGTTCTATATTTGAATGACTCTTACCATAATATGTTACGTTAACATACCAGGCACGTTCTCAGTTGGTTATTTATGCCTCATATAACGTACACTTATTCAGCCTGTTGTTCACTATTCTTTATTTATTTTAAATTGCCTTTCAAATGTCTATTGTTGGTGTTGGGTTTTATCAAATACATTTCCCCAAAAAATGCGACTTATACTCCAGTGTGACTTATATACACTACCGTTTAAAAGTTTGGGGTCACCCAAACAATTTTGTGGAATAGCCTTCATTTCTAAGAACAAGAATAGACTGTCGAGTTTCAGATGAAAGTTCTCTTTTTCTGGCCATTTTGAGCGTTTAATTGACCCCACAAATGTGATGCTCCAGAAACTCAATCTGCTCTAAGGAAGGTCGGTTTTGTAGCTTCTGTAACGAGCTAAACTGTTTTCAGATGTGTGAACATGATTGCACAAGGGTTTTATAATCATCAATTAGCCTTCTGAGCCAATGACCAAACACATTGTACCATTAGAACACTGGAGTGATAGTTGCTGGAAATGGGCCTCTATACACCTATGTAGATATTGCACCAAAAACCAGACATTTGCAGCTAGAATAGTCATTTACCACATTAGCAATGTATAGAGTGTATTTCTTTAAAGTTAAGACTAGTTTAAAGTTATCTTCATTAAAAAGTACAGTGCTTTTCCTTCAAAAATAAGGACATTTCAATGTGACCCCAAACTTTTGAATGGTAGTGTATGTTTTTTTTTCTTCTTTATTATGCATTTTCGGCAGGTGCGACTTATACTCCGGTGCGACTTATACTCCGAAAAATACGGTAATAGGGTGGTCCCGATACCAATATTTTGGTACCGGTACTGGCAGCAAAATGTATTACGATACTTTTATATATAAAGGGGACCACAAAAATGGCCATTATTGGCTTTATTTTAACAAAAAATCTTACGGTAAATATATGTTTCTTATTTCAATCGAAGAACAATTTTGTCCTTAAATAAAATAGTGAACATACTAGACAACGTTGATGTCTAACGTAGGATCCACGTTGTTGGTTGGGAAATGACCACAATTCAATGGTCAAATCAACGTCACAACCTGACATTGAATACATGTCGTCAAAAAGCATGTTGTTTCAACGTTGTATTCGTGTTGTAAAATATCGGTTGGGAAATGACCACAATTCAATGGTTAAATCAACGTCAGAACCCAACATTGACTAAATGTCCTTAAAAACACGTTGTTTCAATGTTGTATTTGTGTTGTAAAATATTGGTTGGTGTCAGAATAATTGTATCTAAGTTATCACAAAACTTTGTGTTTCCATGAGTTCCCGGCGAGAAGACAAAAGCCGTCTTTGATCCTACCAATCAAAAGGCTTGTAAAACTCCACTGTGTAGGATGGGAAGCAACATGAAGGCGTCGGTTTCTTTGATGTATTGTAATCCACAGAAAGATTTTGTCTTGACCCGAGATCTATAAAGTGGAGAGGAAACAGGACCGGCCCAAGCTCCAGGGACCTTTTCTTTGAACTGTTTTATGACCTTTTCTTTGAACTGTTTTGTAACCAAAGGCAGTGGCTGTTTACAACCCCCTCCCTTAGAAACAGCTGTTGCCATGTAATCAGGGAAAGTCCAAATAAAAGAGGAGGCGTACAATCTTTCGTCAGAGTGTGGTGACCCTATACAAGGGTACAGGTGTACGGGTTTCTCCTCATTGAGCCAAATGTAATTCTGTCTCTGTTTAATTCCTTGCTTCTTGTCTTGTTTAATAGATGTCATCAGTGTTTGAACCTGACAGTTGGGAAATGACCACAATTCAATGGTCAAATCAACATCAGAACCCAACATTGATTAAATGTCTTCAAAAAGCATGTTGTTTCAATGTTGTATTCGTGTTGTACAATATTGGTTGGGAAATGACCACAATTCAATGGTCAAATCAACGTCACAACCTGACATTGAATACATGTCTTCAAAAAGCATGTTGTTTCAACATTGTATTTGTGTTGTAGAATATTGGTTGGGAAATGACCACAATTCAATGGTCAAATCAACATCACAACCTGACATTGAATAAACATCATCAAAAAGCATGTTGTTTCAACTTCGTATTTGTGTTGTCGAATTTTGGTTGGGAAATGACCACAATTCAATGGTCAAATCAACGTCACAACCCAACATTGATAAAACATTGTCAAAACGCATGTTGTTCCTACGCTAGGTCTGAGTTGCTCAACGTCAGGACCTAATTCAATGAGTTTCTTTTTTTGCTCATAATAACCATAATTGTATCAGTTTTGAAAAAATCATGGACTAACACGACAAAACACGCAACTGTGTGATCCAAATAAGAGTTTTACATGCTTTTATTCCCACTCTTTATGCGGGTAAATGGGCTCCACTTCTGTAGAGGACGTCACACAAAGAGGGGGCGGCATATCGAGTCTGGCGATGGAAAAAGGGTGTTCCAAGTACAGTCTATGGCAGGGGTGTCAAAGTCAAGGCCCGCGAATGAATTATCTAAGGCCCCCGGGATGATATTTGATTAGTATTATAACCGGCCCGCAGGCCACAGCCGCCTGCTGCTGTTTTGCACGCATCAGTGTTGGCGCTAGGAATTTTCAAAATGGCGTCCCAGGTACCTCATCAAGTCATAAAAATGGGGTCTCACAGTAAATTGTTGTGGTCCCACTTTTTTGTAAGCGTTTTGAAAACAAATGATAAATGTATGCATTATCCTGTTATATCTCACATTCTATATCGTGTTTTGGAAAAAGGTTGTCATAAACGTTACTTAATTCATTAAAAAAAAATAATACAAAAAGAAAACACATTTTTATGCATATGTAAATATATTCAGTTATAAACATTCATTCACTTTTTTCTTTCCTTCATGGATCTATATTTTTTTCTGTATTTTTATTGTAATATTTTTAGAATGCGTTTCTTTTATTTTTGGCCAAAGTAAGACAAAGAAAACAATCTGAAGTTGTCTTTATTTTTGTACTTTTAATGCCGTGATTTTAAAAGCCCGGCCCGCGTGTGCACAGATTTTCCTCCGTGCGGCCCCTGAGCTCAAATGAGTTAGACACCCCTGGTCTAAGATTACTCAAAAACTAACAGATATTATGAGAAATAACTGACATATTCATTTTCAGGAGCAACAAAATTCATACAGAGAACATGTTGGTGAAATTTCAGTCCATGTGATGCATTTTAGCAGCAGGCAAAATAAACTCTGCTACCACCAAGCTTTTAGACGGGGGTTATTAATCCACAGAGAGTTCAATATGAGGACTCATTTCCAAACTCAGCAGAGTAATTGGTCCCTTCGTTAATATGAAAATGTGAATTAGTGCAGCCAACTGAAAAAAAAATGCAGACATAGTGAGACGAATATGAATAGTTGACTGTGGAAAAAAAGTTTGTCAAACCGGAGCAAAAATAAACGATTCAATTAGATTTTCAATTTACTGCAAAAAAAAAGTGCAAAATCAATTAGTGAACGGACACAGCTATCTAGCATACTTAGTTTGAATCAGATACAGCCCATAATAAACTGTAGGAATAAATGGAAAAATAATGTAATATTGGTGATACAATCATTTAATGTTAAACAAAAGTTGAACAAAAGTTGAAAAAGTGTCATAACTGTCAGACCACATTGTGGTCAGCCACCGTTTCTGCAAAACGCTGTGTGCGTTGTGACAACACTGAGGCAGATTGCTTTCCTTGTGAAGCCGCACAAACAAGTATCTCCGTCAACCCCAGCTCATAAATAATTTAAGTGCAGCATAAATTACCACAAACAACGAGCCTAACATCAAAGCCAAAATCATAACATGTTGTACAATTAGTTGATTGTATCCTTTTTGGCTTGCTTGTCTCTA
This sequence comes from Entelurus aequoreus, assembly GCF_033978785.1. Taxonomy (NCBI): domain Eukaryota; kingdom Metazoa; phylum Chordata; class Actinopteri; order Syngnathiformes; family Syngnathidae; genus Entelurus; species Entelurus aequoreus. Next base: position 33,933,114 of record NC_084750.1, on the reverse strand, counting down.
TGCTGGCAAGAAGGACACTCTCCGGTTCAATAAATATAATGCAAGATTTTAGACTAGGGTTGTCCCGATACCAATATTTTGGTACTGGTACCGGTACCAAAATGTATTTCGATACTTTTCTAAATAAAGGAGACCACAAACAATAGCATTATTGGCTTTATTTTAACAACAAATCTTACAGTACATTAAACATATGTTTCTTAGACATAGACAAACTTTATTGATCTTATTGCAATTTTGTCCTTAAATATATACGAGACAACTTGTCTTTTAGTAGTAAGTACTGTATTGTGTCATTTTCCATTCTATTATTTTGTCAAAATTATTAAGGACAAGTGGTAGAAAATGAATTATTAATGTACTTGTTCATTTACTGTTAATATCTGTTTATTTTCTGTTTTAAAATGTTCTATCTAAGAATCACTTATTCTTCTGTTGTTTGGATGCTTTACATTAGTTTTGGATGATACCACAAATTTGGGTATCAATCCGATACCAAATAGTTACAGGATCATACATTGGTCATAATTTAAGTCCTCATATGTCCAGGGACATATTTCCTGAGTTTGTAGACATAATATACATTTAAAAAAACGAAAAAAGATTGATGCTAAAAAATATGGATGTAATCATAGTAGTATTGACTAGATACGCTCCTGTACTTGGTATAATTACAGTGGATGTCAGGTGTAGTTCCACCAATGGCGTTTGTTTACATTGCGACTACGGTGTGTAGTGAAGCATGTTTAGCTATTCCTCGTACTGCAGGGATGATACTTGTAAGAAACATACTTTATTTGTTGCCATGGAGGCGAGGATGGACGTTAGCCGCTAGCTAGCTAGCCATGTTTTAAAGCACCTCTTCCTGAGGGTGTTTCAGTGTTATAACTTCACCTTTATCGTTAGTTTTCAAGCCAAAATCTGTCTGTTCTCCCTTTTCTGTCTACACACTGTGTCTGCTTGTAAGTACTCGGTGATTGTGCGCTGCCGAACATGCTCGTCTGCTCGTAAAACCAGCAATGTCATTATGTGCCGTCATGCCCGTTAAAAAAAAAGGAGGGGGGGGGACCGGTACTTTTTAGAGGCGGTATAGTACCGAATATGATTCATTAGTATCGCGGTACTATACTAGTACCGGTATACCGTACAACCCTAGTTTAGACTTGCATGGACAGGACCAATGCACAACCAAAAAAAACATGATCAAAATAACATTCTATTTCCTGGAACAATGTGAAAAATGCCTTTTTTTTTTCGCGAAAAGTTTCCCCAGTTTTTTGTATGTCGTCTCGATTATTGGACGGCCAAACATCGCACTGAACAAACTCGTCATCATTGCGTGGAATCTGGTGCCCAAACAAAAGATGTCACGCCTTGGTGACTCAGTCTCTGCGAAGAACAGATCGTTCAGACACTGAAGACAATTTTGGCCAAGGAAATACTTCATTCGTCTTAATTAAGTGTGTGAGAAGTGTTTGTACATAGAGAGCACAAATAATAATGAACAACTACTTGTCTGTTTTCTTTCTTTGTGTATTTTCTGGGCATTACGCGATGAGGCATTCAAGCGCACTGTGTAACGTAAGTGTTCCAATCCAACTATATTTGGAGAGCCCTTACAAAATAACCAGTGGACCAAAGTGCTGTACCGAATAAGGAATAAAAGACAAAAAAGGCACATAAAACTAACAAAAAACAATAAAATACATCTAAAAACACCACAAATAAAATTGAGACTTAAAACATACGCAAAGACATAAAAACGTAGATAACATGAATAGGGCTGTCACGACTAATTGATTGATTTGATTAGAAAGAAGCTTTAATTTTTGATTAATTGTTTAAGAAGTGTAACTACAAAAAAATGCATACAATGTTGATGATGTGCATTTATTTGAAACAGAGAACGAAGTAAGCATGCAGAAATTATTTCTTCATTTAAACTATTTTACTTAAAATACACATGAAGTGTGTTTTACTCGACTAAACACACAAACTAATCGATAGGTTGATTGACTATACAAATAATCGATAGCCGCAGTCCTAAAAAAGAATAACCAAAATAAACCAAAATAAAAACATTTAAATTGGAATGAATAAAAAACTAAGTTAAACCCGAAAAAAATAATATATGAGTAAAAATAAGAACAACATCAACAACTTTAAAAGTGAACATTACTGAATTTAAGAAATAATTTGTAGCAAAGCACTTAAAATCCTTTCATTTTCTCAAAACTCGACAGTGCGCCTTATAACCCAGTGCACCTAATGTACGGAATCATTCTGGTTGTGCTTACTGACCTCGAAGCAATTTTATTTGGTACATGGTGTAATGATAAGTGTGACCAGTAGATGGCAGTCATACATAAGAGATACGTGTAGACTGCAATATGATGGCAGTGAACAACACCAAAACTTTAAATGTTCCATTGAGAATATAGAACATTACACACGGCGCTCAAAAATCTGTCAAAATGTTTTTAGTACGACTTTGGTAAGCTATGAAGCCGCACCGCTTGATGGATTGTCGGCGCATTAAACGTACGTTATTACCAAATATGTATTATATGTGTTTTATGTTGCACGATTGCACCAAGAAAAATTCCTAGTTTGTGAACCTGTTCTCAAACAATGGCAATAAAACTATTCTGATTCTGATTCTGATAATAATATGACTCCTTTAATGCGCCTTATAATCCGGTGCGCCTTTTGTATGAAAATAGACCTGAATAGACACAGCTCATCGGCAGTGCGCCTTTTAATCCTATGGTTCGGAAAATATGGTACCATATTTTTCGGACTATAAGTCGCAATTTTTTTCATAGTTTGGCCGGGGGTGCGACTTATACTCAGGAGCGACTTATGTGTGAAATTATTAACACATTACCGTAAAATATCAAATAATATTATTTCGCTCATTCACGTAAGAGACTAGACGTATAAGATTTCATGGGATTTAGCGATTAGAAGTGACAGATTGTTTGGTAAACGTATAGCATGTTCTATATGTTATAGTTATTTGAATGACTCTTACCATAATATGTTACGTTAACATACCAGGCACGTTCTCAGTTGGTTATTTATGCCTCATATAACGTACACTTATTCAGCCTGTTGTTCACTATTCTTTATTTATTTTAAATTGCCTTTCAAATGTCTATTCTTGGTGTTGGGTTTTAACAAATACATTTCCCCAAAAAAAGCGACTTATACTCCAGTGCGACTTATATATGTTTTTTTCCTTCTTTATTATGCATTTTTGGCCAATGCGACTTATACCCCGGATTGACTTATACTCCGAAAAATACGGTATATGTATTTCACATTATTTTTTAGAACTATTAATATTCTCTTTCATAAAATAAATATTTTGGAGTGTCTGGAACAGATTGATTTGATTTGATATTATTCTTAACGGGGATTTTTTTTTAAAGATTCGGTCTTTGACATTTTGGATCGGAAACAGAAGTACCACTCGCACTTGGTAGATAAAAGGACAAAATCATTCTAAAATATATAAATATATATACACACTACCGTTTAAAAGTTTGGGGTCACCCAAACAATTTTGTGGAATAGCCTTCATTTCTAAGAACAAGAATAGACTGTCGAGTTTCAGATGAAAGTTCTCTTTTTCTGGCCATTTTGAGCGTTTAATTGACCCCACAAATGTGATGCTCCAGAAACTCAATCTGCTCTAAGGAAGGTCTGTTTTGTAGCTTCTGTAACGAGCTAAACTGTTTTCAGATGTGTGAACATGATTGCACAAGGGTTTTCTAATCATCAATTAGCCTTCTGAGCCAATGAGCAAACACATTGTACCATTAGAACACTGGAGTGATAGTTGCTGGAAATGGGCCTCTATACACCTATGTAGATATTGCACCAAAAACCAGACATTTGCAGCGAGAATAGTCATTTACCGCATTAGCAATGTATAGAGTGTATTTCTTTAAAGTTAAGACTAGTTTAAAGTTATCTTCATTAAAAAGTACAGTGCTTTTCCTTCAAAAATAAGGACATTTCAATGTGACCCCAAACTTTTGAACGGTAGTGTGTATATATATCTTTCTCTCTAAAATTGCTTGACATTAACTGCTTTCACCACATTGTGTTCAAAAGGTGTTAAGTTTCAAATGATAAACTTTAGTTATGGGCCAGTAATTTGCTTAGAGGTCTACAGGAGGAGGAACAAAAAAAAAAACAGAAAGGGGAAAAGTCAGATAAAAGAGGACACATAAATTATATGGGAAAAAAAAGAGGAGGCTGAATGTGACCTTTGGCAACACTGGGATGAAGGAAGGTAGAGGTGAGCTGAGGGGAACAGCTGGTGTGAGTGTGTGTGCATGTGTGTTTGTTTGTGTGTGTGCATGCTCATGGTGAACTTTGATGTAATGACGGCCCTGTCACTCCTGGGTCATAAAGGTGTCAGCTTCATCACAACTGGCCCTCGGGCTCTGCGGCTTTCTCCTCCACACACACACACACACACACACACACACACACACACACACACACACACACACACACACACACACACACACACACACACACACACACACACACACACACACACACACACACACACACACACACACACACACACACACACACACACACACACACACGCTCACAGTTGACCTCTGTTAGGAATTGCTTTGCTACTCCAAGACAGCCTGCGAATCCTCTTCCAACGACTCGCTTTAAATGGAGGGAATTGGAGGGAGCAGCTGATATCAGTACCGGGTAAGTGTTGGGAAATCGACAACAAAGCCGATATCGGACATGGCTACTTTTTAGCGGAGATGCATCGTTTCCGATCATGGAATCGGATCGGGGCAGATTTTTGTCCTTTTTTTGACTGATCTTAACCGCAGCTGTGTCCCAGTGTTTTTACATGCCTTGGGCACTAATACACCCCCATACCATCACAGATGCTGGCTTTTCAACTTTGCGCATGTAACAGTCTGGACGGTTCTTTTCCTCTTTGGTCCGGAGGACACCACGTCCACAGTTTCCAGAAATGCGGTCTCGTCAGACCACAGAACACTTTTCCACTTTGCATCAGTCCATCTTAGATGAGATTCAGGCCCAGCGAAGCCGGCGGCGTTTCTGGGTGTTGTTGATAAATGGCTATCGCTTTGCATAGTAGAGTTTTAACTTGCACTTAAAGATGTAGTGACCAACTGTAGTTATTGACAGGGGTTTTCTGAAGTGTTCCTGAGCCCATGTGGTGATATCCTTTACACACTGATGTCGCTTTTTGATGCGGTACCGCCTGAGGGATCGAAGGTCACGGCCTTGCCGCTTACGTGCAGTGATTTCTACAGATTCTTTGAATCTTTTGATGATATTACAGACCGTAGATGGTGAAATCCCTAAATTCCTTGCAATAGCTGGTTGAGAAATGTTGTTCTTAAACTGTTCAAAATTTGCTCACGCATTTGTTCACAAAGTGGTGACCCTCGCCGCATCCTTGTTTGTGAATGACTGAGCATTTCATGGACGCTGCTTTTATACCCAATCATGGCACCCACCTATTCTCAATCAGCCTGTTCACCTGTGGGATGTTTCACAGTTTAGCACTAGAAGTCCCAGCATTTTTCTGTCTACCTAGAAGACCCAGAGAGGGGTCATTTGGCCCGACGCTTTTCCCGAATACACTAATCACTCATTTTGTTATGGTAATGAGGCTGTTAGGGGCAGTTTGTCTAGGTAGACAGAAAAATTATACATGTGGGAAATGCCGAAAGGAGCAATGGCAGTGCCAGGATTGTGAGTGACTGCTCAAATGTATGTCAGTCACGTTTACATGGACATGGTTTTTCATTCTTTGTAAATATGCTTTTTTCTTTGTAAATTTTTTTTTTTAAACTATTTTTGGCACACAAAAATAACAATTGCTTCTGCAACAACCCTCCACACCAAAACTGGGAAAACAGTTGCTTTTTCATTCTTTGTAAATATGTTTTGTTTTGTATTTTTTTTAACAATAAATGTCAGAGTGTTGATCCCTTCATTCTGTTGATCCTTGCAAAAACACACACAACCTACCTCAGAACTAAAGCTTGAGCTGTAAGGTCCCCTCCCCCACACAGGCTCAAGTGGCCCCCTGCCGTGTGCCACTAACAGCCACATTTTCATAACAAAAGGAGTGTCCACAGGGGGGACTAGGGGTCAAATGACCCTCTTGTGTGTTTTCTAGGTAAAAATGTCAATTGACCCTTCTCTGGGACTTCGCGTGTTAGAGATGCCTACAGTGAGCGCTTTGAGTATTTAGTTCACAAGAGGAGGCCAGATCCGGCCCGACACGTCATTTTAATGTGGCCCACGAAAGCCTGGGAATAATGTGCATACGTCATCTTTCTTACTAAATGTTTTCATTGTTTCCATTTTGACAGAAAAAATACATGAAAATTCATATGTTTTAAACTTTGATATATATACAAATATTCAATTCTTATTGGTGTGAATCGTTGGGCACCTCGCCATTCCATTTCGAATCTTGGGGTGAGGATTTGATTCATAATCGATACTCTATTAAACACAATTCTCGATTCAAACTGATTTTTGCAGTGTATTTTTTGGTATAATAATAACAACACCTTAAAAAAACAGCTTACAGGTTGCAAAACCTCCTTTTGATTGTTGACGTATGACACATACGTGCACCAAATAAGCATAGAGATTGCCTACATTAAAAAAAAAAAAAGTAAATTAATTTGTCCAAAAAAAAAATTTATTTTTGAAAATTACAAAAAAAATCGGGATTCGAATGTGAAAAAAACTTTTTTTTAGCACCCCTAATTATTATATACCGTATGATAGTTTGTAAAAATAACAATAAATACTTAAATATCTGCTTGTCACTTTAACTTACGATTCCAAAGCAAGTTATCCATCAATTTGTACGTACAAAAATCAACTAACCAAATGCATAGGCAATAATATAATGAAGCGATTATACTTTTATATTCTTACATCCTGAGGGCAGCCATGACTGCGACGTGGCCCTCGATGAAAACAAGTTCGACACCCCTGCTCTAGTTGATAGAAAAGCGCTATATACATCTAATCCATTATTATTATATGTTCTCTGTGTTTAATTGAGCGGCCTTTTGATGACATTGTGTTTATACTGTATGTATGAGTGTACATTAGTGTTGTCCTGAAAGCAATATTTTGGTACTGGTACCGGTACCAAAATTATTTCGATACTTTTCTAAATAAAGGGGACCACAAAAAGTTGCATTATTGGCTTTATTTTAACAAAAAATCTTACGGTACATCAAACATATGTTTATTATTGCAAGTTTGTCCTTAAATAAAATAGTGAACATACTAGACAACTTGTCTTTTAGTAGTAAGTAAACAAACAAAGGCTCTTAATTTAGCTGCTGACATATGCAGTAACATATTGTATCATTTATCATTCTATTTTTTTGTCAACATTATTAAGGACAAGTGGTGGGAAATTAATTATTAATCTACTTGTTCATTTACTGTTAATATCTACTTACTTTCTCTTTTAACATGTTATATCTACACTTCTGTTAAAATGTTATAATCACTTATTCTTCTGTTGTTTGATACTTTACATTGGTTTTGGATGATACCACAAATTTGGGTATCAATCCGATACCAAGTAGTTACAGGATCATACATTAGTCATATTCAAAGTCCTCATGTGTCCAGGGACATATTTCCTCAGTTTATAAACATAATATACATTTTTTAAAAAACGGAAGAAGATGCTGTGATGCCAAAAAATATCGATGTAATCATAGTAGTGTCGACTAGATACACTACTGTACTTGGTATCATTACAGCGGATGTCAGGTGTAGATCCACCAATGGCGTTTGTTTACATTTTGACGCCGGTGAGCTACGGTGTGTAGTGAAGCATGTTTAGCTATTCCTCGTCCTGCAGGGATGATACTTGTAAGAAACGTACTTTATTTGTCGCCATGAAGGCGAGGATTAGTGATTTAGAAGTAGCTCAAACACTGCCGACTGGGGCTGGACTTTAGCCACTTGCTAGCTAGCCATGTCTTAAAGCAGTGGTCCCCAACCACCGGTCCGCGGCCCGGTACCGGTCCGTGGATCGATTGGTACCGGGCCGCACAAGAAATAAAAAAAATAATAAAAAAAATAATTATTTATTTTTTTATTTATTAAATCAACATAAAAAACACAAGATACACTTACAATTAGTGCACCAACCCAAAAAACCTCCCTCCCCCATTTACACTCATTTACACTCATTCGCACAAAAGGGTTGCTTCTTTCTGTTATTAATATTTCTGGTTCCTACATTATATATCAATATTAGGGCTGCAACTAACGATTAATTTGATAATCGATTAATCTGTCGATTATTACTTCGATTAATCGATTAATAGTCGGATAAAAGAGACAAACTACATTTCTATCCTTTCCAATATTTTATTGGAAAAAAAACAGCATACTGGCACCATACTTATTTTGATTATGGTTTGTCAGCTGTTTGTAAACGTTGCAGTTTATAAATAAAGGTTTATTAAAAAAAAAATAAAATAAAATAAAAAAAAAAAAAAAAAAAAAAAGCCTCTGTGCATGAGCATAGCATAGATCCATCGAATCGATGGCTAAATTAATCGCCAACTATTTTTATAATCGATTTTAATCGATTTTATTGATTAGTTGTTGCAGCCCTAATCAATATAAATCAATACAGTCTGCAGGGATAAGCACACATGATTGTATTTTTTTATGACCAAAAAAACCCATACCACCCCCAAAGCATCTCTTCCTGAGGGCGTTTCAGTGTTATAACTTCACCTTTATCGCTAGTTTTTAAACCAAAATGCGTCCGTTCTCCCTTTTCTGTCTACACACTGTGTCTGCTTGCAAGTACTCTGTGATGGTGCGCTGCCGAACATGCTCCTCTACTTGTAAACCAGCAATGACACAATATGACGACGACAGGGGCGCGGGGGTGGCGGACCGGTACTTTTCAAAGGCAGTATAGTACCGAAAATGATTAATTAGTATTGTGGTACTATACTAATACCGGTATACTGTACAACCATAGTGGACATCTGAACGTTCAGTGTTAATAATACAAATGTGATAATTAAGACATTTCATATTCCTCCATCCATCCATCCATCCATCCATCCATTTTCTACCGCTTATTCCCTTCCACGTGCTCCTTCAATAGTTGGAATTTCTATTACCATTCATCTCTTTCAGTCATTCTTAAATTGTCAATAATGTCGCTCGTGGGTATGAATTCACAGCATTCTGTGCATGTCAGCGTGAGAGAGTGCTTACCTGCAGGGCCTCGAGGAAGCGAAAGGAGCCCAGCCTTCTGCCTCGGGGCACTAAGCAGAAGGTGGAGTTATGGAGCATCTCTTTGTAGTCATACCTGCAGAGACACAACACACAGGCGTGACGCTAGGACATATATCTACAGTAAATGTTAACATGCATTTTTCAAAGCACACACACACACACTCTGTCTGCATTATTGATGCTGGCTCTACAGATATTAAATGTCTTCTAACAAAAATCCATTGTGGATAGCATTTACACAAAGTCATATCTCTTTACGGGCTTTTACAAATACAGTATAACCCTATGGAGCAGGAATATTTACCTAAAATGTTTTGAGGGCCACATTTCCAGAAAGCTAAAGACCCGAGGGTCAGACTTCCCCATTCACTATTAGTCTTATTTTGTATATGAACCAACTCAGTGGCCTAGTGGTTAGAGTGTCCGCCCTGAGCTCGGTAGGTTGTGAGTCATACTATAAAAATGGGATCCATTGCCTCCCTGCTTGGCACTCAGCATCAAGGGCTGGAAATGGGGGTTAAATCACCAAAAATGATTCCCGGGCGCGGCCACCACTACTGCTCACTGCTCCCTTCACCTCCCAGGGGGTGATCAAGAGTGATGGGTCAAATGCAGAGAATAATTTCGCCACACCTAGTGTGTGTGTGACAATCATTGGTACTTTAACTTTACTTTATATTCCGGAGAACCGGTGTCCTTCTGCAGCAGACATTTGATTATTGTTTTGTCCGAGTTACAGGGGCTTTCCGCCGTCTTTAAGAACCTTCTGCAAAAATGGGGGTCTCTCACAAGCTTTTTAAACCGAACTTGCGGGCCACCATTTGAGTACCACTAGTAGAAGTGAAGAAGTTGAACACATGACTGACTGCATAAGAAGTAAACAAGCTACAGCAACACCTTAGTTCAGTGGTCCCCAACCACTGGTCCGTGGCCCGGTACCGGTCCGTGGATCGATTGGTACCGGGCCGCACAAGAAATACATTTAAAAAAAAATAAAAAAATGATTTTTTTAATTTTTTAAAAATTAGATCAACATAAAAAACACAAGAAACACTTACAATTAGTGCACCAACCCAATAAACCTCCCTCCCCCATTTACACTCATTCACACAAAAGGGTTGTTTCTTTCTGTTATTAATATTCTGTTTCCTACATTATATATCAATATAGATCAATACAGTCTGCAAGGGATAGATACAGTCCGTAAGCACACATGATTGTATTTTTTTATGACAAAAAAAATAAAAAAAATAAAAAAATACCAGGCCCCCCCAGGTCCGTGGGACACTAACAAAAAGATTGGGGATCACTGCCTTAGTTCATATTTGCCAACCCTTCTGATTTTCCCGGGAGACTCCCGAATTTCAGTGCCCCTCCCGAAAATCTCCCGGGGCAACCATTCTCCCGAATTTCTCCCAATATTCAACCCGCACCACAATATTGGGGGCGTGCCTTAAAGGCACTGTCTTTAGCGTCCTCTACAACCTGTTGCCACGTCCGTTTTTCCTCCATACAAACAGCGTGCCGGCCCAGTCACATAATGTATGCGGCTTTTGCACACCCATAAGTGAATGCATGCATACTTGGTCAACAGCCATACAGGTCACACTGAGCGAGGCCGTATAAACAACTTTAACACTGTTACAAATATACGCCACACTGTGAACCCACACCAAACAAGAATGACAAACACATTTCGGGTGAACATCCGCACCGTAACACAACATAAACACAACAGAACAAATACCCAGAACCCCTTGCAGCACTAACTCTTCCGGGACGCTACAATATACACCCCCGCTACCACCAAACCCCGCCCCCCGACCCCGACCAAGGTTTCCCATTGTATCCCATTGGGTTGAGTTTTTCTTTGGCCTGATGTGGGATCTGAGCCAAGGATGTCGTTGTGGCTTGAGTTTGAGTTTGAGTTTATTTCGAACATGCAAGCATACAACATGATACATCACAATTTCCAGTTTCTCTTTTCAACATGTTCGAAAAGGAGTAGGAAGAAGCAGAGCTTATTTAATCCTACCCCTTTTCCTCTACATAGCAGTTGCAAAACTTTTTGTCCACTTCCTGTTCACAATTTATTCACAATAAACTCCATAAGTAATCACAATAAAAATAAATAAATAAATAATAGTAAGAATTCGATAATAATAATTGGTGAAGTAAGTCATATTTCATGTGATGAGATAAGTAAGATTACTTTAAGAATGAATGAATGGATGAATGAAATAAATTGAGAATGTTTGTCATGGCTCTTCTTCTTTGTACTTTGTAAACACTTTAAGTTTGAAGAGTTTCTTGAAGTGTATCATATTAGTACATTGTTTGATTGCTTTGCTTAATCCATTCCATAATTTAATCCCACATACTGATATACTGAAGGTCTTAAGTGTTGTACGTGCAAACAAATGTTTTAAATTATGTTTTTCTCTAAGATTATATTTCTCCTCTTTTTTTGAGAAGAATTGTTGTACATTCTTGGGTAGCAGGTTATAGTTTTCTTTGTGCATAATTTTAGCTGTTTGCAAATTCACTATGTCGTGGAATTTCAGTATTTTTGATTCAATAAATAAAGGGTTTGTATGTTCTCTATATCCAACATTATGTATTATTCTAACTGATCTTTTTTGTAACACCGTTAATGAATGAAGTGTACTTTTGTAATTATTTCCCCATATTTCTACACAGTAGCTCAGATATGGTAACACTAGCGAGCAGTAGAGAATATGAAGGGATTTTTGGTCTAGAACATGTTTTGCTTTATTCATTATTGACGTGTTTCTCGCAACTTTATGTTGTATATTTTTTACATGAGATTTCCAGTTCAATTTATCATCAATTATTATACCTAGAAATTTGGTTTCATTTACTCTTTCAATTTCTATTCCGCCTATTTGTATTTGTGTTTGACTTTCTCTTCTACTGTTACCAAATAGCATTATTTTAGTTTTACTGAGATTCAACGATAGTCTGTTTTTGTCAAACCATCTTTTTAATTTGTTAATTTCTTCTGTTATTATTTGTATTATCTCCTGTGTGTTCTCTCCTGAACAAAACGCTGTTGTATCATCCGCAAATAATACTAACTTTAAATATTTTGTAACTTTACAAATGTCATTTATATAGAGATTGAATAATTTAGGTCCTAGTATTGATCCCTGAGGTACACCACAGGATATATTTAGCGTTGTAGACGTGTGTTCGCCTAGCTTCACGTATTGTTTCCTGTTCGTTAGATAACTTCTTATCCAGTTTAAGACTAACCCTCTGATGCCATATCGTTCCAGTTTTTTGATTAAAATATTGTGATTAATAGTGTCAAATGCTTTAGTTAGATCCATAAAAACCGCTGCCGCACATTTTTTACTATCTATTGCATTGGTAATTTCTTCTGTAATTTCAATTAAAGCCATTGAAGTTGAAACATTAGCTCTGTATCCATATTGGTTCTCTTCGAGTATTCTATTTTTATTCATGAAACTTTCTAATCTGTTATTGAACAGTTTTTCAATGATTTTAGAAAATTGTGGAAGTAGAGAAACAGGTCTATAATTTGTAAATTGATGTTTGTCTCCAGTCTTATAAATTGGTGCGACTTTAGTTATTTTCATTTTGTTTGGAAATGTACCTGTTTGAAATGATAGGTTACTAATATACATTAATGGTCCTGAGATCTCTTCTATAACCTTTTTTATCGTTTCCATATCAATTCTGTTACAATCAGTTGAAGTCTTAGATTTACATTTTTTCGCGATTGTAACTATTTCCTCCTGTGTCACATTACTGAGGAACATGGAGTTGGGATTTCGCTCTATGGTATCATTATAGTCCTCAATTGGAACTGGGTCTGGAATTCTGTCTTCCAATTTTGGTCCAATATTTGCAAAATAATTATTGAAGCTTTCAACTACTTCCTTTATGTTGTCATTTTTTTTATTTCCGTCTAAAAAGTATTGAGGGTAGTCCCTCTTTGTGCCATTTTTAATAATGCTATTGAGGATGCCCCATGTTGCTCTCATATTATTTTTGTTCCTGTCCAATAATTCACTGTAATATTATTTTCTACATGATCGTAGTATGTATGTTAACTTGTTTTTATACTTTTTGTACTTAATTTCTGCCTCTATAGTTCTTTGTGCTATACATTTTCTATATAGTGTATTCTTCTTCTTACAAGCATTTTTTAATCCTTTTGTCATCCATGGTTGATTATTCTTTCTCTGCTTGTTACTGAGTTGTATCCATGGACAATGTTTGTCATAAAGTATTATGAACTTGTTTAAGAAATGTTCATATGCTTCATCAACCTCTTTTTCATTATACACATTGTCCCAATCTTGCTTTTGTAGCTCAATTTTGAAGGCAGTCATCCTCTTCTCTGTGCGTAGTCTTCGAAATGTCCTTTTGTCTTCCATGTTCTTCTTGTAGTTTCCATCATATATTGTAAAAACTTGTGCAGCCCTTTGAGACACTCGTGATTTAGGGCCATATAAATAAACTTTGATTGATTGATAGTTGTTTGCAGCACATTCTATTGTGTTGTTTTTCATACAACATTTTTTAATAGATTTAATAAATAGTTTGATTTTTGTTTTTAAAAGGTTACGTTACATGTTAAAATGGTGCTGTTTTGGGGAGACCAAGCACGGAATAAATTGATTGCAAAACATTTCAATTGGCGACATCGTTTGCAATACAGGTTTTTCGAGGTGGAAACAATCCAACTCGTTCCCCTTAGGTACTGCTGTGGAATGCAAAAGTGTAAAAATGGCCTCTCCAGAACCCAGTGAAGAAGGAAGATTGCCAATATTGGCCACAGGTAGAAAAATATGACCCTGGTTGTAGATAACCGGAATCTATAAACCCCATTCAACAATGTTCTCCACCGTGACGCCACACATCTCACAAACAGCTCAATCCGTCTATTTCTTGGAGAGAGAGAACCTCTTTCCCCTCTGCTCTCTCCATTGAGGTGTGTCTTATTGCTCACTAAACAGGGTGATCAGCCCTGCACCAGGGGTAATGAGCTGAGAGTGACACCTGCTTCCACCACACAGCCTGCTCAGTGTGTGTGTGTGTGTGTGCGTGGCAGAAACACACACACACACACACGAACAAAAACATTCTTGTATTTGTCACCTTCTTGAGACCTCCGAATAATGCCTACCTCTTTAGGACCACCCTTTCTAGATATATAAAGATGTGCATTTACAACAATAATAGTATATACATACTGTGCAAATATAAAAAAGCTTGTTGTGAAAAATGAGTTGGAATTTCACAGGAAAAAGGTCACAATTTCATGAGAAAAATTTAGAATTTTGGCAGTGTTATAATAAAAGTCGTAATTTTACTCAACGCAAGTCAAAAGGTTACAAGAAAAACTGAACATTTGTGCAATATTAGGATAAAAGTCGGAATTTTACTCAATAACAGTGGCAATTTTACAAAAAAAAGCATAACATTTTGGATATTTTATGAAAAGACTCTGAATTTTACTCGACAAAAGTCACAATTTTATAAGAAAACTTTAACATTTTGGCAACACTGTAATAATAATCGGAATTTAACTTGACAAAATTATAATTTTACTCAAAAAATGTCACTATTTTAAGAGAACAACAAAAACATTGGCAATATTGTGACAAAAGTCAGAATTTTATATGACAAATGTCACCATTTTGCATAAAAAAAATCATAATTTCACATAAAAAAGTAACTTAAATAATTTTACGATAAAAATATTGCAATATTACAGAAACAGAAAGAATAAGAGAAATTGTTCCCAATTTTATAAGAAAAAAGTCGACTCATTGTGAGGAAAAAGTCTACTTCTAGTAAATACATTTTGGGGGGAATTTTTTGTGTGTAATTGGTTTTTAATCTTCATTATTTATGTCACTGTATTACAGTATGTCTCTATATACATATTTGTTTTTATTAATTTTGGCCAAAGGAGGAGCATTTCAATTTTTTACACACACTTGTTATTTTATATGTTGACCAGAGAGGGAGCACTTTTAAAACCGACACACAATCAATTTGAAAAATCCCTCCTTTTTGGGACCGCCCTAATTTTGATAGATTTCACCACCAGGGGTGCAAATGAGACATTTTCTATTAGATGCAATGGTTTTCCGTATTGGGACCATGATTTATGTCCTAACTTGTTCACCGGTCCTCAAATGGAAGGTACTTTTCCTTGTTGATGTCTCAAGAAGGGTAGAAATACAAGAACACACACACCCGCACACACACACAAACAAAGAATAAAACATTCTGTGTGTCTGCCCATATGTTGTATTGATTACTTAAAGCAATAGTATATTGCATATATATATATATATATATATATATATATATATATATATATATATATATATATATTGCATTTCATTTTTATAGTACATTGACTTCTAATCGTACAGAAGCAACCCTGGGCCAACTACTGTACTTTTGTAATCAATATTATTGATGGATACCACTTATGTTGCTTTAGCATTAGTGTTGATGTTAATGTTTATAGGTAGGTGGGGGGGGGGGGGGGGGGGCGCTGACAGGGGGACTCAATTGCTTCCCCACAGTTACAATTCAAATGGAAAGGAATGAATGGAATTCATGATGGAAAGCAATATAAAGACTCAAATGAATCAATACGTTTAGTCCGCCGTACACAATATAGAAAGCAGATAATAGATCATAAACATGACTATGTAGAGAAAAAAGAGATAGGTATATAGTTTTTTCAATAAACCATACAGTATAGACCTGTTGTGTTTGTACCAGGAATTAGCACCGTATCGTTAAATGTGAAAAGGTACCCATCCCTATTTGTTACTCACTAAAATGGTCAAATCTTTACACTTTAGCAGTTGTTTAAGCAGTGGTGTGCCTTCAGGGCCAGCAAGGCCTTCTCTCATGATCATAATTAAACATAAACACATTATTTATTTACTTTCCCTAAATATCTAAAAGTATTCATATTCTCTTCATGTCATATTATGCTCCTTCCAGTGCTGTTGTTTTTAGTTTTATTTTGTATCCAATCAGAATACAGCTAACTTATGTTGCCATGCTGTACCAAATCTTCCCGGGGGCCTTCAGAATCAACAATGCGGGCGTCTATGCACTGTAAGTGAACGGTAACATACAGTTGATAGACAATTGCAATAGCCAATCAGATCACGAGTGGTTGTCCGTAAGGCCTTCTAGCTGG
The DNA here is from genome assembly GCF_033978785.1 of Entelurus aequoreus. NCBI lineage: Eukaryota > Metazoa > Chordata > Actinopteri > Syngnathiformes > Syngnathidae > Entelurus > Entelurus aequoreus. The sequence continues at coordinate 33,916,550 of NC_084750.1, read as the reverse complement.
CCTCACGTTCGTGACATTTACGCGTCCTGTGATTGGATACTCACTGGTTTGAGCTGCGGCGGTGCTATGCAGATCTTCAGAGCCACAAAATTCATCCGTTAGCGGATGAATTTGAGAACACATATACCGTATTTTTCGGAGTATAAGTCGCTCCGGAGTATAAGTCGCACCGGCCGCATAATAAAGAAGGAAAAAAACATATATAAGTCGCACTGGAGTATAAGTCGCATTTTTGGGGGGACATTTATTTGATAAAACCCAACACCAAGAATAGACATTTGAAAGGCAATTTAAAATAAATAAAGAATAGTGAACAACAGGCTGAATAAGTGTACGTTATATGAGGCATAAATAACCAACTGAGAACGTGCCTGGTATGTTAACGTAACATATTATGGTAAGAGTCATTCAAATAACTATAACATATAGAACATGCTACACGTTTACCAAACTATCTGTCACTCCTAATCGCTAAATCCCATGAAATCTTCTACGTCTAGTCTCTTACGTGAATGAGCTAAATAATATTATTTTATATTTTACGGTAATGTGTTAATAATTTCACACATAAGTCGCTCCTGAGTATAAGTCGCACCCCCGGCCAAACTATGAAAAAAACTGCGACTTATAGTCCGAAAAATATGGTAGGTGACAGACAGTTGCGATAGCCAATCAGATCACAAGTTGTTGAGCGTAGCCTATCTAGGTGGCCTGATGTTAACGAGACTGTGATCGCATATGTCCGATAATGGCTTTTTGCCGATATCCGATATTCCGATATTGTCCAACTCTTTAATTACCGATATCGATATCAACCGATACCGATATATACAGTCGTGGAATTAACACATTATTATGCCTAATTTGGACAACCAGGTTTGGTGAAGATAAGGTCCTTTTTTTTAAAATTAATAAAATAAAATAAGATAAATAAATTAAAAACATTTTCTTGAATAAAAAAGAAAGTAAAACAATATAAAAACAGTTACCTAGAAACTAGTAATTAATGAAAATGAGTAAAATTAACTGTTAAAGGTTAGTACTATTAGTGGACCAGCAGCATGCACAATCATGTGTGCTTACGGACTGTATCCCTTGCAGACTGTATTGATATATATTGATATATAATGTAGGAACCAGAATATTAATAACAGAAAGAAACAACCCTTTTGTGTGAATGAGTGTAAATGAGTGTAAATGGGGGAGGGAGGTTTTTTGGGTTGGTGCACTAATTGTAAGTGTATCTTGTGTTTTTTATGTTGATTTAATAAAAAAAAAAAAAACAATAAAAAAACGGTACCGATAATAAAAAAAACGATACCGATAATTTCCGGTATTACATTTTAAAGCATTTATCGGCCGATAACTCATATTATCGGACATCTCTAATATTTTTACATCCAGACTGCAGCCTGGAACTCACAGAGCTTACAGAATTCAGACTTTTTTTTCTCCCTGTACAGGCCTTCACTTTTGTCTTCATTATGTGAAAATCTGACCTTTTTTTTCCCTTTCTAAAGTTAATCTCGAGCAGACACGAGCTCAGCACAGATGTCTTGATAGGTCATCTGCTACAGGCGCGGCCCGCCCACCATGTGCCCATCAAACCTGCCATCTGTCTCGCAACTTTTTCCCGCCGCTCTGCTAGGAACAGCAACTTGGGAGTTTGAACTCCATCTTGGCAATAGAGTGCACTTTTGATTTAAAGGAAACAAGTGCAAATAAGCGTGCCCGTGGAAGCCAGCCAGTCGGAGAAGGTTTTAAAGCACCGGGAGGACCAAAAGGGCTAATATCAGTCCAAAAAAATTGCATACATGGACAGCATGATGACCAATGTAAGTAATTCATGGTATATTTTCAAAATAATTACCGTATTTTGCGGACCATAAGGCGCACCGCCGATGAGCTGTGTCTAGTCAGGTCTATTTTCATACAAAAGGCGCACCGGATTATAAGGCGCATTAAAGGGGTCATATGATGATTTTTTTTTTCCTAAATGTTAAACACTTCCTTGTGGTCTACATAACATGTAATGGTGGGTCTTTCGTCAAAATGTTGCATGGATGATGTTTTACAGATCATCTTCAAGTGGCTTTCTGACAGTCGCTTCAGGATGCGCCATTTTGTGGGCGGTCTTATTTACGTGGCTCACCTTCGACAGCGTCTTTTCTCCGTCATCTTTGTTGTGTCCCGTGAAAAACCGTCTGACTGGAGCTCCCTAATAACTAAAGTTCCTTGGATGAATAACGTAAACTCACTACACCGGTATGTTTTAGCGCTTTCATGGCGAGTTTACTGACAGATATAAGTAAGAACTTTACACTACTTTATATTGGAAATGGCAACAGCGGAGGATGAATGTCACATAACAAAAAGATAGAGAAAAATAAGAAGTTTATTGACTACAAAGGCGGACGCGCGCAAATTTTCAGGACTTATGCAGATCCCTAATACAGATCAGCAGGTGCCAGAAGGTAAGAAAAGTTGCTTTTGCATTATATTGCGAAACAAAACGCCAGATAATGTCTTACCTTATACACACACCATAATAATACTCGTATGTTGAAGCACAGTACAATCCATCAAGCGGTGCGGCTTCATAGCTTACCAAAGTCGTACATTTTGATAGATTTTTGAACAGAATCTCCTCATCCAGAAACAACAACAACGCCAAAAATGTGTCCCGTGAAAAACCGCCCGACCGGAGCTCCCTAATAACTAAAGTTCCTTGGGTGAATAATGTAAACTCACTACACCGGTACGTTTTAGCGCTTTCATGGCGAGTTTCCTGACAGATATAAGTAAGAATTTTACACTACTTTTTATTAGAAATGGCAACAGCGGAGGATGAATGTCACATAAGAAGATACAGAAAAAGAAGAAGCTTATTGACTACGGGGTCGGCACGGACTACAAAGGCGGACGCGCGCAATTTTTCATCCCAAATACAGCGCAGCAGGTACCAGATGGTACGAAAAGTTGCTTTCGCATAATATTGCGAAACAAAATGCCAGATAATATGTCTTACCTTAGACACACACCATAATAATACTCGTATGTTGAAGCACAGTACAATACATCACACGGGGCGGCTTCATAGTTTACCAAAGTCGTACTAAACATTTGGATAGATTTTTGAGCGCCGTGTGTAATGTTCTATATTTTCAATGGAACATATACAATGTTGGTGCTTTTTACTTGAGTCCAATGTTCCCTCTAAGGTGCGCACCTGTGCAATTGCGCACTGCTCAAGCGTCCTCTGCGCACGGCAAATCTATGCCAGGCACATAATCAAATCAAAAAATAAGCGCATAACAATTTTCGACACGACACGGACACGACAGAGAAAACTGTTTTCGTCATCATTGTTCAAATATTGTAACGTCTGTCGAGACGCTTTGAGGACATGAATTCCATCCATCACTTTACTGAGCAAAACTAGTTATTGTCGGCCATAAACACATCACCAAAACATTAGTAAAAAAAATTATATCTAGCAAAACTGGTCATTTTCTGCAGTACAAACCAGACCAAAAGCAACTTTGTTATATCAACAGCAGCCGCTCGCTCTTTCTCACTTGCGCCAACACATGCACATATGGCACTTAGCCAGTGATGCGTTTACAGCCACACAAAAAGTCGCACAACACCACACATAAAGTGTAATTCCAGGTCGTTACACTATGATTTACCAATCAAATGTGTGCTTATTCTAGTGTCATTTATTAGGAATCTTAATTTATAAATATTAATCATGAAATGCTGTTAGTATATTAAATAAATACTAATAAAAATATATTTTTTACAAACAGGAAGTTGCAGGAATGTACACATGATCCCCTGCTTACATCTCAGTGTGCAACATGTGAATGTTTTAATGGGAACTAAATTCAATGTCTGAAAGGGGTACCAATTATTTCCAAAGCAGGACCTCCACCCAGACAAACAATACAAGTACACAGCTCATGAAAAACAATATTTTTTGTTATTGTCATTGTAAGTGGGCCTAAACACTTATATTAGAAATGGAAATGACTGCTGTCATTTGATTATAATAATAAGAGAATGTTGTCTGTCTATCTGTGTTGGCCCTGCGATGAGGTGGGGACTTGTCCAGGGTGTACCCCGCCTTCCGCCCGCATGCAGCTGAGATAGGCTCCAGCACCCCCCGCGACCTCGAAAGGGACAAGCGGTCGAAAATGGATGGATGGATGGAGATTTAACTTGTTATTTAGTCAGGTTTGGGACAGGTGTGCTGCTGGTGTAGCCACAGTGTGCACGTCTGATGTTGCTCACATGGGCTCCACTGAATGCTCAGGGAGTTTTTGGGTTTGCTCACACACATGAAAAATTAGAGAGAACATTGCTTGAGTCATATTGCAGTCTACACATATCTCTTATGTGTGACTGCCATCTACTGGTCACACTTATCATTTCACCACGTACCAAATAAAATAGCATCGAGGTCGGTAAGCACAACCAAAATGATTCCGTACATTAGGCCTGTTATAAGGCGCGAAAAATAGTCCGAAAAATACGGTAATGCATGGTTAATTTAAAAAATAATTACCACTCTCTCAACACAGTGGACAAGTGCTGACACAATGTAATCAGTACAGTCACACACAAGTGTGTTACTGCACGTGTCGCCCACTGTTCGCACTCCCTCCAGCTGCACACGCCTTGACACACGTACAATCCTCTAATGAAGTACGTGGACGTGTCAACCTGGGATAAAAAAACCCAAAAAAACCCTCATTTACACCTTCATGCACTGCACACGGCTTGATGCACTCGACACGGAAGCCGCTTGAAAATGCAACAGCTGTACGAGCAGGCGTTGATATTATATTACCTGTCAAGGAAGAGGAATGCGCAATCTAAGGGACGCACATTCTGTTGTCTCCAAAGCCACCAAGGGAGCAGTTTCAATTATAGATACTGATTTAGGAGTACACCTGATCTACTTGCTGTGACTGAGACTGCGCCAAATGGTCATTTTTTTTGTTTGTTTGTAAGCGCAGAGACAGTTGAATGAGCCACAGGTGAGGCTGCAGGTGGAAAACTCAAATATGAATACCCCCTGCTGTGTAAATCCAACTTGGCGTTACCTTCTTCCTGCCTCCCACTGGTCCTTTCCTCTCACCTCTTCCTTACCTTGAGCATCCTGTTGATTTGGACTTCAAACAGGACTTTGGCCTCCTTTTACATACGTGTGTTGTTTGGCTCCATTCTAGGCGTGACAACAATTTCCTTACTGGATTTGTTCCGGAGGCCTTGTGCTCCATTACTGTATTTTATGGCTTTAACCCTTGTGCAGCCTTAAAATTGACTACACATACTCACTCTTACGATCCAAAAGGGACCCACTCATAAAAATTTCATAAATCAGGAATTAGTTATATTACCGTATTTTTCAAACTATTTCCTCAAAAATCGACAGTGCGCTTTATAACCCGGTGCGCCTAATATACGGAATAATTCTGTTTTTTTTACCGACCTCGCAGCTATTTTATTTGGTACATGGTGTAATGATAAATATGACCACTCGATGGCAGTCACACATAAGAGAAACATGTAGACTGCAAGTTGATGTCAGTAGACAACGCCAAAACTTTAAAGGCCTACTGAAATGAAATGTTTTTATTTAAACGGGGATAGCAGATCCATTCTATATGTCATACTTGATCATTTCACGATATTGCCATATTTTTGCTGAAAGGATTTAGTAGAGAACATGGACGATAAAGTTTGCAACTTTTGGTCTCTGATAAAAAAAGCCTTGCCTGTACCGGAAGTAGCGTGACGTCGTAGGTTGAAAGGCTCCTCACATTTCCCCATTGTTTACACCAGCAGCGAGAGCGATTTGGACCGAGAAAGCAACGATTACCCCATTAATTTGAGCAGGATGAAAGATTCGTGGATGAGGAACGTAAGAGTGAAGGACTAGAGTGCAGTGCAGGACGTATCTTTTTTCGGTCTGACCGTAACTTATGTACAAGCTGGCTCATTGGATTCCACACTCTCTCCCTTTTCTATTGTGGATCACGGATTTGTATTTTAAACCACCTCGGATACTATATCCTCTTGAAAATGAGAGTCGAGAACGCGAAATGGACATTCACAGTGACTTTTATCTCCACGACAATACATTGGCGAAGCACTTTAGCTACGGAGCTAACGTGATAGCATCGGGCTTAACTGCAGATAGAAACAAAAGAAATAAACCCCTGACTGGAAGGATAGACAGCAAATCAACAATACTATTAAACCATGGACCTGTAACTACACGGTTAATGCTTTCCAGCCTGGCGAAGCTTAACAATGCTGTTGCTAACGACACCATTGAAGCTAACTTAGCTATGGGACCTCACAGAGCTATGCTAAAAACATTAACTATCCACCTACGCCAGCCAGCCCTCATCTGCTCATCAACACCCGTGCTCACCTGCGTTCCAGCGATCGACGAAGGACTTCACCCGATCATCGATGCGGTCGGCGGCTAGCGTCGGATAGCGCGTCTGCTATCCAAGTCAAAGTCCTCCTGGTTGTGTTGCTGCAGCCAGCCGCTAATACACCGATCCCACCTACAGCTTTCTTCTTTGCAGTCTTTATTGTTCATTAAACAAATTGCAAAAGATTCACCAACACAGATGTCCAGAATACTGTGGAATTTTGCGATGAAAACAGAGCTTTTTGTATTGGATACAATGGTGTCCGAATACTTCCGTTCCAACCATTGACGTCACGTGCAAACGTCATCATACATAGACGTTTTCAACCGGAAGTTTCGCGGGAAATTTAAAATTGCACTTTATTAGTTAACCCGGCCGTATTGGCATGTGTTGCAATGTTAAGATTTCATCATTGATATATAAACTATCAGATTGCGTGGTCGGTAGTAGTGGGTTTCAGTAGGCCTTTAAATGTTCCATTGAGAATATAGAACATTACACACGGCGCTCAAAAATCTGTCAAAATGTTTTATTATGACTTTGGTAAGCTATGAAGCCGCACCGCTTGATGGATTGTCAACATACGAGTATTATTATGGTGTGTGTACAATGACCGCAAAATGCCACCTATTAACAGACATATTATCTGGCGTTTTGTTTCACAATATTATGCAAAACCAACTTTTCTTACCTTCTGGTACCTGCTGATGTGTATTTGAGATCTGCATAAGTCCTGAAAATTTGTGCGCGTCCGTCATTGTAGTCCGTGTCGACACCGTAGTCGATAAGCTTCTTTTTCTCTGTTTTACAGATCATTTTCAAGCCGCTCTTTGACCGTCTCTTCAGGATGCGCCGTTTTGTGGGCGATCTTATTTACGTGGCTCCACTTCGACAGCGTCTTTCCCCCAAAATCTTTGTTGTACCAGTAGTTTACAGCGCTTCCATAGCGAGTCTACTGACGGATATAAGTTAGAACTTTACACTACTTTATGTACCATCCAAAAGGGACCCGCTCATAAAAGTGTCAAAAATCAGGAATTAGTTATATTACTGTATTTTTCGGACAATAAGGCGCACTTAAAAGCCTTTCATGTTTTCAAAAATCGACCGTGCGCCTTATAATGTACGGAATAATTCTGTTTTTTTTTACCGACCTCGCAGCTATTTTATTTGATACATGGTGTAATGATAAATATGACCAGTAGATGGCAGTCACACATAGGAGATACATTGTAGACTGCAATATAAGGCCAGTAAACAACGCCAAAACTTTAAATGTTCCATTGAGAATATAGAACATTGCACAAAATGTCAAAATGTTTTATTATGACTTTGGTAAGCTATGAAGCCGCACCGCTTGTGTCATAACGGGGTTGGGGGTCTCCCGGGAAGCAATCGGACTATTCCGGTCAAGGCATGAAGGTAGGAACATATTTATTAATTAATTAATCCTACACAGGACAAAAGACGGGAACTAAAACAAAAGGAAAGCGTGCCGATTGCACAAGAGGCTAAGGAACATAAAACTTAATGCAGGAAACATATGCTAACACTTAGCCTGAACTATGGATATAGAACAAAAAAAAACTTACTGTGGCATGAAACAAATAACTAGCAAAAAACTCGGAATAGGACATGGACCGAGCAGCATGAACTAAGCATGAAACTGTGGCATGAAAAGAGCAATGACGCCAGGACGACTAACTGGCAAAGACAGGCTTAAATTATAGTCTCTTGATTAGAGCAGGTGCGTGTCCCGAACACATGAGGCAGGTGAAACTAATAAGTCGTCATGGTAACTAAACAAACAAGGATGTGCAAAAACAGGATCTTCTGGAGTCTTAAAACTAACAGAAATGAACAAAAACATGTTCCAGACCACAGATCATGACAGCTTGATGGATTGTCAACATACGAGTATTATTATGGTGTGTGTACAATGACCACAAAATTAAAGTCTGAATGTCATTAAAACAGTTAGCTCCATCTTTTGACACTTCTTCCACTCCCGTCCTTGCACGCTACACCACTACAACAAAGATGACGCTGTCGAAGGTGAGCCACGTAAATAAGACCGCCCACAAAACGGCGTATCCTGAAGCGACTGTCAGAAAGCGGCTTGAAGATGATCTGTAAAACATAATCTATGCAACATTTTGACCAAAGAACCACCATTACATGTTATGTATACCACAAGGAAGTGTTTTCCATTTAGAAAAAAATCATAATATGCACCAGTGCGCCTTTCCTATGAAAATAGACCTGAATAGACCCGCTAATTGGCTGTGCGCCTTTTAATCTGGTGCGCCTTATGGTCCGGAAAATACGGTATTATTTTTTGCTTTCAACACTTGACATTTTTTAACAACTTTGATATAAAGTTTTTATTATTTTTTATGTTTTTTGAATGTTTTATTGTATTTATTGTAAGGAAAATTCCAAACATGTACCGTATGTTTCAGACCATAAAACGCACCGGATTATAAAGCGCACTGCAGATGAACATGTCTAAAAAAAGAAGGAGCTTATTGACAATGACAATGGCAATGGCGGACGGGCACACATTTTCGGGACGTATTGGGATCCCAAATACACATCAGCAAGTACCAATAAGTCAGAAAAGTTGGTTTTGCATAATATTGCGAAACAAAAGACCAGGTAATATGTCTCCTAATAGGTGCCATTTTGGGGTCCTTCCATAATAACACATTTATGTTGAAGCACAGTACGCCTGACTATGGTAGCCGTAATGTGCCGACAATCCATCAAGCGGTGCGGCTTCATAGCTTACCAAAGTTGTGCTAAAAAATGTTGACAGATTTTTGAGCGCTTTGAGTAATGTTCTATATTCTCAATGAAACATCTAAGTTTTGAAATTACTTTGGCAGCGCCATTTATTTAACAGGCTGCGATAAGAAACATTGGTCTACTATACAGTTGAGATGCATGATTGATAACCGAGCATTAACTTTTCCTAACTCAAATTCAATACAGCAGCAGCAAAAGCAGCTCAAGCTCGTTTTTATTATTTATCTTATGGCGGGTTGCTAGCTAGCTAGTAGCTGGCTAGTCACTAGTGGTCGGAGTAGCAGTGTGAGCAAGGCAACCTCCACACATTATTTTGAAGATAAACACAAGTCATCTACCAAAATAAGCCGCTATTTTTTCCCCCACACCTTCAATGCTGCGACTGATTAATGGATTTTTTCTGGTTCACATGTAATTTGTAATACATTTAGCTTCGTCCCGTCAGACCAATGAAATTGCTTAACGGGTCACGGTGGACCAATGAAATTGTCCACAATAAAATAAACACACTCACAAAATCATTCAGTCAGCCATTTAGCGTGTTATGGACTCACCCTCCAAATGCACAAGACGCAGCCCCAAAGCCAAAGACGATCGAAAAAAGGGGTCCGAAAGGCTCGGCCGCCATGCCCCAAAGATGAGACATGGAAGCGTGCCGAGCGCCTCCGCAAGACTAGACAGAGTCTGGAGGTACTCGGTAACACTTACGTCTTTTCCGGTGAAATATGTAAACCACGGGTGTCAAAGTGCAGCACGTTGTAGTAATAAAATGAAAAAAAAAAACATGGCAAAATTCAAACAAAAAGGCATACGTACACGTTTTTTTTAGCCGTGAAAAATTTTTATGCAAATGTGTAATGGTTGATTATGCAAATTAGACAAAAGGGTCATCTACCAAAATTTACGGACTGTAAGCCGCTATTCCCCCCCCCCCCCCACATTGAACGCTGCGACTGATTAATGTTTTTTTTTTTGCGTTCACATGTAATTTGTAATAAATTTAGCTTTGTCCCGTTAGACCAATGAAATTGCTTAACGGGTCACGGTGGACCAATAATAAAATAAACACACTCACAAAACCATTCACTCAGCCATTTAGCGTGTTATGGACTCACCCTCCAAATGCATAAGATGCAGCCCCAAAGCCAAAGACGATCGAAAAAGGGGTCCGAAAGGCTCGACCGCCATGCCCCAAAGACTCCGCAAGACTAGACAGAGTCTGGAGGTACTCGGTAACACTTTCGTCTTTTCCGGTGAAATATGTAAAACCACGGGTGTCAAAGTGCAGCACGTTGTAGGAATAAAATGAAAAAAAAAAACATGGCAAAAATAAAACAAAAAGGCATATGTACACGTTTTTTTTAGCCGTGAAAAAAATGTATGCAAATGTGTAATGGTCGATTATGCAAATTAGACAAAAGGGTCATCTACCAAAAACACCTGAGTAGTTGAATAGACTTGAACACACAATAGTCCACATTCAGATGTAAGTTGGGATATTTCTGGTGCCAGGCGGCAGACTCTTAATTACCTCCTGTCGCCCAAACACAAAGCTTCAAATCCGCCACCAGCTGATGTGGCGCCCAGCAAGCAGAGAGAAAAATCCAATTTATTGCATATTAGGACTCTTCTCACAGATCAAGCCCTCTCCCAGACCACTTGTTTTCTTCTTAATTAGGTCTTGAATGTTTATGTGTGGCAGGATTTTGTACTCACATTTCATTAATTAAGAATAAATAAGATATGACTCATTTGTGATGAGTGGCGACAGATGTTTGGAACCTAAATGAAATCCAATATTGTTAGTTTGTATACTTGTGAAGCTCCTAAAGGTTGCTAATAATTAGGGATGTCATGCTGCCGCGGATGTGCGCATCTGTCTCGCAAACAGACAAGGAAGCAGATTCCAGCAGTGATTAAAAACAATCCTCATCCTCATTATCAAAGTTGAAGCATATTGTTGTGTGTTCTTATGGGACTAGAACAGATGTGCAGGCTGACTGAGCTTTTAGGTACAGAGCGAGGACGGGGGATTGTCTTATTGGACTTGTTTGAAACAAATGTTGCTTTTTTTCCTTGTTTGAAATACAGATTCCTTTCCATGGGTAATTTTGAGGTCATCATGAAGGCTTTCTCGCAGGAAGACAGAGTCAATGATGCATGAGGGTGAAGTAATACACTTCTACTTTTTTTTGCAAATATTAGCTCATTTGGAATTTGATGCCTGCAACATGTTTCAAAAAGTGGCAAAAAAGACTGAGAAAGTTGAGGAATGCTCATCAAACACTTATTTGGAACATCCCACAGGTGAACAGGCTAATTGGGAACAGGTGGGTGCCACGATTGGGTATAAAAAGCAGCTTCCATGAAATGCTCAGTCATTCACAAACAAGGATGGGGCGAGGGTCACCACTTTGTGAACAAATGCGTGAGCAAATTGTCGAACGGTTTAAGAACAACATTTCTCAAGGAGCTATTGCAATGAATTTAGGGGTTTCACCATCTACGGTCCGTAATATCATCGAAAGGTTCAGAGAATCTGGAGAAATCACTGCACGTAAGCGATGATATTAAGGAACGGCGGTACTGCGTCAAAAACCGACATCAGTGTGTAAAGGATATCACCACATGGGCTCAGGAACACTATAGAAAACCACTGTCAGTAACTACAATTTGTCGCTATATCTGTAAGTACAAGTTAAAACTCTACTATGCAAAGCAAAAGCCATTTATCAACAACACCCAGAAACGCTGCCGGCTTAAGATGAACTGATGCAAAATGGAAAAAAAGTTTGAACATTAAATATTTTGTCTTTGCAGTCTATTCAATTGAATATAAGTTGAAAATAATTAGCAAATCATTGTATTCTGTTTTTATTTACGATTTACACAACGTGCCAATGTCACTGGTTTTGGGCTTTGAAGAAAACATAACACCCAAAAGACATTTATGGCTAGCTTGGGCATTGAGCATCAACCAGGACTTACATTCCAATTCTCCCAAATTTTATTAAATTGATTCCTTTTTTCGATGGTCGGTGCTATCTCCATACACCGTGTGGAGCCGCTTCCTTAAGTCAATAATCCTCCATTGCGACAAATAAACTGCAGTTGTTATTATTAAGTTATCACCATTATCACTGGAGTACGAGGCTAAACATGTTACACAGAGGAAGAGCAAGCAGAGTAAACAAGCTTATCGTTAAGCAAGCCGCAAACACAATACCATTGTCCTCTGCAATGGACATTTGTGTTTTGCATAATAGGACTATTTCTTCCCCACCCACAATGTTTAACTTTGACAAAAGTAATAGACCAAAATGAAATGTCTACTGCAAACATACAGGTCCTAAGGAGGATATATAATAATGCAGGGCTCTTTGATTTATTACTAACCCACACTATGTGTATTTATTTCATCTACTGTATATTGATAAAAAATATATATGTATATTCTTACAGTTTCACAAAATTCCCTATTCATAAATGTTTTCATAGTAAATCATTAATAAAAGCTTAATTAGATAATTTAACGTTCCAAATATAGCATATCATTCTGCTTTACAGTAGCGCCAAAACTGAAAATGTTTAACAGTAAAATATACTTTAAAAAAAAAAAGTTTTTATTTTAGATTAAAAAATATATTATATCATCTATTTTACAAGCTAGTTTTTCCATATAAAGTAATATCAACAAGACAAAAATAAATCAGAAGATGAAATATGGGTTTTTTCATAACGCTCTTGTACTGCAGCTCTACAATTTGTGTATTTATATGTGTGCATTTAACTCATTAAGGTATTTATTAAATAAGCTATATTGTATGTACGGGGATGTCGTGGCTAGGTTGGTAGAGTGGCCGTGCCAGCAACCTGAGCATTCCTGGTTCGATCCCCGGCTCCCGCTACTGCTTTGTTGCGGTTTTGTATTGTACAAAACCCAAAACCAGTGAAGTTGGCATGTTGATCAAATCGTAAATAAAAAACAGAATACAATGATTTGCAAATCCTTTTCAACTTATATTCAATTGAATAGACTGCAAAGACAAGACATTTAATGTTTAAACTGAGAAACTCAATTTTTTTTGCAAATAACCAATAACTTAGAATTTAATGGCAGCAACACATTGCAAAAAAGTTGGCAAAGGGGCATTTTTACCACTGTGTTACATGGCCTTTCCTTTTAACAACACTCAGTAAACTGAGGAGACCAGTTTTTGAAGCTTTTCAGGTGGAATTCTCTCCCATTCTTGCTTGATGTACAGCTTAAGTTGTTCAACATGTGGACTCGTCAGACCACAGAACACTTTTCCACTTTGCATCAGTCCCTCTTAGATGAGCTCGGGCCCAGTGAAGCCAGCGGCGTTTCTGGGTGTTGTTGATAAATGGCTTTGGCTTTGCATTGTAGAGTTTAACCTAGCACCTACAGACGACAAACTGTAGTTACTGACAGTGGTTTTGTGAAGTGTTCCTGAGCCCATGTGGTGATATCCTTTACACACTGATGTCGCTTTTTAATGCAGTACCGCCTGAGGGATCAAAAATCACAGGCATTCAATATTGGTTTTCAGCCTTGCCGCTTACGTGCAGTGATATCTCCAGATTGTCTGAAACTTCTGATGATATTACGGACCATAGATGGTGAAATCCCTGAATTCCTTGCAACAGCTCGTTGAGAAATGTTGTTCTTAAACTTAAAAATCCCTATGTATTACCAACTTAAAAGCAGAAAAAGCACATGAAAACACTACTACAGAAACTACAGAAACAGTAACGGTGTTATTGAGGCGGAAATAAGGATTGCAAGGACCTTGTAACATCCTGCAAAAGGGGGATCTATGGGACTGGTTTTTAGCACAGGAAGCCAAACACAATCTTTTCAAAGGTAAAAGACAGGAAGTGCTGCCGAACAAAATCCCAACAAGGGTTAGGACTGATACACACTTATATGCATGACAAGTGACCAGCAGATCACACAGGTCAACATAACATTCTTTTTTCCTCATCAGGGTTTTATTCCTAAGAAGCTTTAGAAGGCTGAAACTTCCGGGGACATTTGACCGATCGGTCCAAACATGTAACATTTCTGTTACTCTTTTCCACAGCTTGCGTTTCTCTCATTCGTTAAGTGTCTTGGAACAGTTTCAGAATCGTCTTACTTGAATCAAATGCATGATACAGGTAGACACACGCTTACTGGAAAGCAGTCCAAGTCCTTGGATGATATCGGAAAGTCTTTCAGAGATGACAAAGTAATTGAAAGTTAAGGCTGCAGGTGGTGGCTGTCAGCCTTGTACGATTGAATTAAAAAAAAAAACCATGTCCGCCCACACACAGAAGGACTCCTTTACACGAAGACTTATCCACTTGCACAAAGTGAAACGGTTGTAGTCAGCAGGCTGTTACTTCCCTCCAGCCACAGTCACTACCACCCATTCTGTCCTCCTTAGATGTGAGTATTGTACAAACACCCTGATAAAATGAAGTCTTCCTGACATGATATTAATTCACTCTGACGCCGTTATCCTCGCAATGTTTTCAATCCGTCCCCCCCCGCATTTAGAACACCGCCGAGGGCGGATGGAGGCAGATGTTTCAGCTACATTTAGTGTCCGTGGAAAACTTGATTTAGCATTGCAGAAAACTGTGAAGTTGAGCATATTTGACCTCCACGAGCTCACGATCAGAGTTTCCACTCACAGAATCGGAATAACTGCAGAGGTGTAGAAATCTGTCATGATGGCAAACACTGTGAATGTGTTGTATTGTGTATATTGTAGTACCTGCTTATACAATAGGGATGTAACAATAAACGGTATTATAATAATAATATAATAATAATAATACATTTTACTTATAAGGTGCCTTTCTGGGCACTCAAGGACACTATATAAAATCAAAACAATAAAATCAAATTGGATAAAAACAACAACAACAACAACAAAGATAGAGAAGATAAGATGATTACAATGAATAAGCAGTCAGGAATAGGTGTGTTTTGAGTCTTGATTTGAAGAGGGATATTGAGTCTAAGTTACGAAGGTCTGGTGGTAAAGAGTTCCAAAGATGTGGGGGAGATTTTTTTATAATCGTGGTAAAACTCCCGTTTTACTCCCATATTCCAAGCCCCAAAACCAGTGAAGTTGGCACGTTGTGTAATTCGTAAATAAAAACAGAATACAATGATTTGCAAATCCTTTTCAACTTATATTCTATTGAATAGACTGCTAAGACAAGATGTTTAATGTTCAAACTGAGAAACTTAATTTATTTTTGCAAATAATCATTAACTTAGAATTTAATGGCAGCAACACAGTGTAAACAAGTTGGCACAGGGGCATTTTTACCACTGTGTTACATGGCCTTTCCTTTTAACAACACTCAGTAAACGTTTGGGAACTGAGGAGAGCAATTTTTGAAGCTTTTCAGGTGGAATTCTTTCCCATTCTTGCTTGATGTACAGCTTAAGTTGCTCAACAGTCCGGGGCCCCCATGTGGTATTTTAGGCTTCATATTGCGCCACACATTTTCAATGGGAGACAGGTCTGGACTACAGGCGGGCCAGTCTAGTCTTTTACTATGAAGCCACGCTGTTGTAACACGTGGCTTGGCATTGTCTTGCCGAAATAAGCAGGGGCGTCCATGATAACGTTGCTTGGATGGCAACATATGTTGCTCCAAAACCTGTATGTACCTTTTTAGCATTAATGGTGCCTTCACAGATGTGAAGTTACCCCATACTATGACAGATGCTGGCTTTTGAACTTTGCACCTAGAACAATCCGGATGGTTCTTTTCCTCTTTGGTCTGGAGGTCCACAGTTTCCAAAAACAATTTGAAATGTGGACTCGTCAGATCACAGAACACTTTTCCACTTTGCATCAGTCCATCTTAGATGACTTATCCACTTGCTGGCGGCGTTTCTGGGTGTTGTTGATAAATGGCTTTTGCTTTCCAAATGAGCTAATATTTGCAAAAAATAACAAAGTTTTCCAGTTCGAACGTTAAATATCTTGTCTTTGCAGTCCATTCAATTGCATATAAGTTGAAAAGGATTTGCAAATCATTGTATTCTGTTTTTATTTACCATCTACACAATGTGCCAACTTCACTGGTGTTGGGTTTGTACATTAAAATGATCAAAAACTGTCATTACTAACAGTACTTTGATTGACTCAGACTGACTGGCGCCAGCTCGCTGACTTATATGCTATCATAGAAACGGGAGACATTGACGTCTTTCCCCAAGAAACGACATACGTCAATCTAGACTTATATAAACACATTGTTGTCTGAGCAACTAAGATATCCAATTGTGCACGTTGGACCTACAAGCTGTGCTCTCTTAACACAGAGTGATCAATCTGTACTCAAAGGAACATGAGACTGAGGTGTTTTTACGGTGCATTCAAGGGACGCTGAACAGGGTAGGATGACACAACGCCCCCATTAGAAATAATTCATTTTAGTTGTGGCGTACCTACATTTAAAAAAATATACCGGACCTTTCGGACTATAAGGCCCACTTAAAATCCTTTTATTTTCTCAAAACTCAACAGTGCGCCTAATGTACGGAATGATTTTGGTTGTGCATCCCGACCTCGAAGCTATTTTATTTGGTACATGGTGAAATGATAAGTGTGACCAGTAGATGGCAGTCACACATAAGAGATACGTGTAGACTGCACTATGATGGCAGTCACACATAAGAGATACGTGCAGACTGCAATATGATGGCAGTCACACATAAGAGATACGTGTAGACTGCAATATGATGGCAGTCACACATAAGACATACGTGCAGACTGCAGTATGATGGCAGTCACACATAAGAGATACGTGTAGACTGCAATATGATGGCAGTCACATATATGAGATACGTGCAGACTGCAATATGATGGCAGTCACACATAAGAGATACGTGTAGACTGCACTATGATGGCAGTCACACATAAGAGATACGTGTAGACTGCAATATGATGGCAGTCACACATAAGAGATACTTGCAGACTGCAATATGATGGCAGTCACACATAAGACATACGTGCAGACTGCAGTATGATGGCAGTCACACATAAGAGATACGTGTAGACTGCAATATGATGGCAGTCACATATATGAGATACGTGCAGACTGCAATATGATGGCAGTCACACATAAGAGATACGTGTAGACTGCAGTATGATGGCAGTCACACATAAGAGATACGTGTAGACTGCAATATGATGGCAGTCACACATAAGAGATACGTGTAGACTGCAATATGATGGCAGTCACACATAAGAGATACGTGTAGACTGCAGTATGATGGCAGTCACACATAAGAGATACGTGTAGACTGCACTATGATGGCAGTCACACATAAGAGATACGTGCAGACTGCAATATGATGGCAGTCACACATAAGAGATACGTGCAGACTGCAATATGATGGCAGTCACACATAAGAGATACGTGTAGACTGCAATATGATGGCAGTCACACATAAGAGATACGTGTAGACTGCAATATGATGGCAGTCACACATAAGAGATACGTGTAGACTGCAATATGATGGCAGTCACACATAAGAGATACGTGTAGACTGCAATATGATGGCAGTCACACATAAGAGATACGTGTAGACTGCAATATGATGGCAGTCACACATAAGAGATACGTGTAGACTGCACTATGATGGCAGTCACACATAAGAGATACGTGCAGACTGCAATATGATGGCAGTCACACATAAGAGATACGTGTAGACTGCAATATGATGGCAGTCACACATAAGACATACGTGCAGACTGCAGTATGATGGCAGTCACACATAAGAGATACGTGCAGACTGCAATATGATGGCAGTCACACATAAGAGATACGTGCAGACTGCAGTATGATGCAGTCACACATAAGAGATATGTGTAGACTGCAATATGATGGCAGCCACACATAAGAGATACGTGTAGACTGCAATATGATGGCAGTCACACATAAGAGATACGTGTAGACTGCAATATGATGGCAGTCACACATAAGAGATACGTGTAGACTGCAATATGATGGCAGTCACACATAAGAGATACGTGTAGACTGCAATATGATGGCAGTCACACATAAGAGATACGTGTAGACTGCAATATGATGGCAGTCACACATAAGAGATACGTGTAGACTGCATTATGACGGCAGTCACACATAAGAGATACGTGTAGACTGCAATATGATGGCAGTCACACATAAGAGATACGTGTAGACTGCAATATGATGGCAGTCACACAAGAAATATGTGCAGACTGCAATATGATGGCAGCCACACATAAGAGATATGTGCAGACTGCAATATGATGGCAGTCACACATAAGAAATATGTGCAGACTGCAATATGATGGCAGTCACACATAAGAGATACGTGTAGACTGCAATATGATGGCAGTCACACATAAGAGATACGTGTAGACTGCAATATGATGGCAGTCACACATAAGAGATACGTGTAGACTGCACTATGATGGCAGTCACACATAAGAGATACGTGCAGACTGCAATATGATGGCAGTCACACATAAGAGATACGTGCAGACTGCAGTATGATGCAGTCACACATAAGAGATACGTGTAGACTGCAATATGATGGCAGCCACACATAAGAGATACGTGTAGACTGCAATATGATGGCAGTCACACATAAGAGATACGTGTAGACTGCAATATGATGGCAGTCACACATAAGAGATACGTGTAGACTGCAATATGATGGCAGTCACACATAAGAGATACGTGTAGACTACATTCTGATGACACTCACACATAAGAGATATGTGTAGACTGCAATATGATGGCAGTCACACATAAGAGATACGTGCAGACTGCAGTATGATGGCAGTCACACATAAGAGATACGTGTAGACTGCACTATGATGGCAGTCACACATAAGAGATACGTGCAGACTGCAATATGATGGCAGTCACACATAAGAGATACGTGCAGACTGCAGTATGATGCAGTCACACATAAGAGATACGTGTAGACTGCAATATGATGGCAGCCACACATAAGAGATATGTGTAAACTGCAATATGATGGCAGTCACACATAAGAGATACGTGTAGACTGAAATATGATGGCAGTCACACATAAGAGATACGTGCAGACTGCAATATGATGGCAGTCACACATAAGAGATACGTGCAGACTGCAATACGATGGCAGTCACACATAAGAGATACGTGTAGACTGCAATATGATGGCAGTCACACATAAGAGATACGTGTAGACTGCAATATGATGGCAGTCACACATAAGAGATACGTGTAGACTGCAATATGATGGCAGTCACACATAAGAGATACGTGCAGACTGCAATATGATGGCAGTCACACATAAGAGATACGTGTAGACTGCAATATGATGGCAGTCACACATAAGAAATATGTGCAGACTGCAATATGATGGCAGTCACACATAAGAGATACGTGTAGACTGCAATATGATGGCAGTCACACATAAGAGATACATGTAGACTGCAATATGACGGCAGTCACACATAAGAGATACGTGTAGACTGCAATATGATGGCAGTCACACATAAGAGATACGTGTAGACTGCACTATGATGGCAGTCACACATAAGAAATATGTGCAGACTGCAATATGATGGCAGCCACACATAAGAGATATGTGCAGACTGCAATATGATGGCAGTCACACATAAGAAATATGTGCAGACTGCAATATGATGGCAGTCACACATAAGAGATACGTGTAGACTGCAATATGATGTCAGTCACACATAAGAGATACGTGTAGACTGCAATATGATGGCAGTCACACATAAGAGATACGTGTAGACTGCAATATGATGGCAGTCACACATAAGAGATACATGTAGACTGCAATATGACGGCAGTCACACATAAGAGATACGTGTAGACTGCAATATGATGGCAGTCACACATAAGAGATACGTGTAGACTGCAATATGATGGCAATCACACATAAGAAATATGTGCAGACTGCAATATGATGGCAGCCACACATAAGAGATATGTGCAGACTGCAATATGATGGCAGTCACACATAAGAAATATGAGCAGACTGCAATATGATGGCAGTCACACATAAGAGATACGTGGAGACTGCAATATGATGTCAGTCACACATAAGAGATACGTGTAGACTGCAATATGATGGCAGTCACACATAAGAAATATGTGCAGACTGCAATATGATGGCAGTCACACATAAGAGATACGTGCAGACTGCAATATGATGGCAGTCACACATAAGAGATACGTGTAGACTGCAATATGATGGCAGTCACACATAAGAGATACGTGTAGACTGCAATATGATGGCAGTCACACATAAGAGATACGTGCAGACTGCAGTATTATGGCAGTCACACATAAGAGATACGTGTAGACTGCACTATGATGGCAGTCACACATAAGAAATATGTGCAGACTGCAATATGATGGCAGTCACACATAAGAGATACGTGTAGACTGCACTATGATGGCAGTCACACATAAGAGATACGTGCAGACTGCAATATGATGGCAGTCACACATAAGAGATACGTGCAGACTGCAGTATGATGCAGTCACACATAAGAGATACGTGTAGACTGCAATATGATGGCAGCCACACATAAGAGATACGTGTAGACTGCAATATGATGGCAGTCACACATAAGAGATACGTGTAGACTGCAATATGATGGCAGTCACACATAAGAGATACGTGTAGACTGCAATATGATGTCAGTCACACATAAGAGATACGTGTAGACTGCAGTATGATGGCAGTCACACATAAGAGATACGTGTAGACTGCAATATGATGGCAGTCACACATAAGAGATACGTGTAGACTGCAATATTATGGCAGTCACACATAAGAGATACGTGCAGACTGCAATATGATGGCAGTCACACATAAGAGATACGTGTAGACTGCAATATGATGGCAGTCACACATAAGAAATATGTGCAGACTGCAATATGATGGCAGTCACACATAAGAGATACGTGTAGACTGCAATATGATGGCAGTCACACATAAGAGATACATGTAGACTGCAATATGACGGCAGTCACACATAAGAGATACGTGTAGACTGCAATATGATGGCAGTCACACATAAGAGATACGTGTAGACTGCAATATGATGGCAGTCACACATAAGAAATATGTGCAGACTGCAATATGATGGCAGCCACACATAAGAGATATGTGCAGACTGCAATATGATGGCAGTCACACATAAGAAATATGTGCAGACTGCAATATGATGGCAGTCACACATACGAGATACGTGTAGACTGCAATATGACTCAAGTAAACAACACCAAAATGTCAAATGTTGCATTGAAAATATAGAACATTACACACAGCGCTCAAAAATCTATCAAAATGTTTTAGTACGACTTTGGTAAGCTATGAAGCCGCACCGCTTGATGGATTGTACTGTGCTTCAACATACGACTATAATAATGTGTATTATGTGTGTGTCACGTTTCATGTGTCAGGTAAAACGCGACAACTAGTCCTCAGAGAACAGACAAGTGAGCAGTTTCCAATGAGATGATCCGTTGCACACTCGCATTCAAGGAGATTTGGTGGATTTGTTTATGTCTGCAGCTGGATGACATGAAGAGTCACTTCACACTCAAACACGTGCATGCACACAAACACTCTTCAATCAGTAATTGGCGTCTCGCTGTGCGATGGATGTGCGCCGGGGACCAGCTGTGTCTTCTTACCGCGCACTTCCAGATGGCCCTCGGGACACCTCACTGTGCCTGTTGGTTTGTGCGCTCGCGTGTGTGCCTACGCGTCCAAAAGTGTGAGGCGCTGTCGGATTTAGACATGTCAGCGCATGTTCTGCGGTGGCCTCTTTTTTGAAACACTGACACATCTTGTCATCAGAGACACTGAAATAAAGGCAATGAGAGGAGGCTGGCGGACGCCTTCAGTGCAACACTCACATATGCTGTACCTGAACACACCACATTCATACCAACTGAGACAAAACTCAAGCTCCTTAGTAAGTCCAGGGACCCCATCAAGTCATAAAAATGGGGTCCCACAGTACATTTTTGGGGTTCCACTTTTTTGTAACTGTTTTGAAAACAAATGATAAATGTATGCATTATCCTGTTATATCTCACATTATATATTGTGGTTTGGAAAAAGGTTGTCATAAATGTTACTTAATTCATTAAAAAAAAAAAATACAAAAGAAAACACATTTTTATGCATATGTAAAATGTATTCAGTTATAAACGGGGACGGCGTGGCAAAGTTGGTAGAGTGGCCGTGCCAGCAATCGGAGTGTTGCTGGTTACTGGGGTTCAATCCCCACCTTCTACCATCCTAGTCACGTCCGTTGTGTCCTTGGGCAAGACACTTCACCCTTGCTCCTGATGGCTGCTGGTTAGCGCCTTGCATGGCAGCTCCCGCCATCAGTGTGTGAATGTGTGTGTGAATGGGTGAATGTGGAAATACTGTCAAAGCGCTTTGAGTACCTTGAAGGTATAAAAGCGCTATACAAGTATAACCCATTTATTTATAAACATTCATTCACTTTCTTCTTTCCTTCATGGATCTAAACTTTACCGCTGCCGCCCCGAAATCAAAGTTCTCTGGCTGACGAGGACCACTGACACATCTTATCTCTGCATATTTTACTACAATACCCTTATGGGCATTACATATATCAAAATCAAGTACCTACTGTACTGTTTACTTGTTGAAATGCCCTTTTTAGAGCAAATATCTACCCAAACGACCACTTTGCTGCAGCCAAAAATTGATTTAAAGGGTATTTCAACAAGTAAACAGTACAGTAGAAACATGATTTTGATACATGTACAAACCCTGTTTCCATATGAGTTGGGAAATTGTGTTAGATGTAAATATAAACGGAATACAATGATTTGCAAATCATTTTCAACCCATATTCACTACTTTGGTACGTGTTGCAGCCATGAAATTCTAAGTTAATTATTATTTGCAAAAAAAAAAAAAAAAAAGTTTATGAGTTTGAACATCAAATATCTTGTCCTTGTAGCATATTCAACTGAATATAGGTTGAAAAGGATTTGCAAATCATTGTATTCCGTTTATATTTACATCTAACACAATTTCCCAACTCATATGGAAACGGGGTTTGTAATGCCAAAAAAGGGTATTCTAGTAAAATATGCAGAGTTAAGATGCGTCAGTATCAAAATATTACTTGAAATCAATTTTTGGCAGCAGCAAAGTGGTCGTTTGGGTAGATTTTAGCTTTGTAAAGGGTATTTCAACAAGTAAACAGTACAGTAGGTACTTGATTCTGATATATGTATTGCTCATAAGGGTACTCTAGTAAAATATGTGTGTGTGTAAATATGTGATGTGGAAGATGTGGAGAAAAAAGTGCGTTAATGCCAACATTGTTAGTCAGTGAAAATATTCCACTAAATCAATGCCATATGTCCCTGTATATAAAATGCACAGTAATAATAATAACTGTGTAATACAATTTTATCCAACAAAGTGTACTGCACAATGATTAGATTGCTATTTGATAAAAACAACTTGACTAATTAAAAAGTTAATTTAAAGTACCTTGTACACTGGAAAAATAGCATTTCTTGCCTCTTCTCGCTTCCTAAAATTAGATTTGACCATGAAATACAATATTTTAAATCAGGCATGTCAAACTTGCATCCATAGAGGGCCACCTCGCAGTTATGATTGCTCTCAGAGGGCCGCTTCTAATAGTGAATAGTATATCAATAAATGTATACCTATACAATACATGTTTATAATTGCCTATGCATTTGATTATTAGAATCTTTTTTTACATACAGTGTTAAAAAAACTGCCAGCTCAGTCTCCAGAATTTACCAGTTTTAGTTTAAAAAAAAAAAACAAACAAAAAAAAATATAAATATATTTTTATTTTTTTATTTTATTTTATTATTATTATATATTTTTTTACAAATTAAATTCATGCAACAGAGCTGCCAGTTTTTCCACAATAAAATCTATGATTGTTGTTTTTATAGTGTGTTAATGCAGTGGTCCCCAACCACCAATCGCTCCAGGCACAAGAAATAAAAAAAAAAAAAAAAAAAAAAAATATATATATATATTTTTTAAAAATTAAATCAACATAAAAAACACAATATATACATTATATATCAATATAAATCAATACAGTCTGCAGGGATACAATCCGTAAGCACACATGATTTTATTTCTTTATGACAAACCCCCCCCCCCCCCCGGTCCGAAGGACACATTTTCAAGCGTTGACCGGTCCGCAAGTACAAAAAGGTTGGTGTTAATGTATATGGAAAAACGGTACGCAAGTTTTTTGTATGATAAAAAAATGGCAGCTCAATGCACAGAATTGTCCCTTAAAATCTATTGTAATTTTTACAGTGTACCATTTGATGGGTAACTTATAATTAAATTATAAGTCAAAACAAACCTCACATACATACAACTTTAACACATTTTGAGTAGTTCAATATGTGCAAAATCACGATTGGAAAAAAAGACAATAATATAAAATGATTTTGAGAGCGTTCCACCAAGGAAAAGGCACAGATTCTATTGAATGGCCCTTATGCTCATCTTCCTTTTTCTACTGAATGATGCATAAGAGCAACACACACTAATATTCATACTCTCCAAAAGAGCACGATGCCTCAGTTCCTTCCAACTTCTTTATATTTGCCACAGGCTGATTCATTACAAATCATTCTCTACAATCTTGAAAGTTCTGAATACTGTTCATGTCCCAAATTTGACATGACCACACACACACACACACACACACACACACACACGCACACACGCACACACACACACACACACACACACACGCACACACACACACACACACACACACACACACGTATTCTATTTGTTACCTTCTTGACACCTCCGAATAATGCCAAACCTCTTTAGGACCACCCTTTCTAGATAAATAAAGATGTGTATTTACAACATTAATAATACAAACATACTATGCAAATATAAAAAAGCTTGATGTGAAAAATTTGTCAGAATTTCACAAGAAAAAGGTCACAATTTCACAAGAAAAACTTAGAATTTCGACAGTTTTATAATAAAAGTCGTCATTTTACTCAACGCAAGTCAACATTTTCCAAAAAACTAAACATTTGTTGAACATTATGATAAAAGTTGGAACAGTCCCAATTTTACAAGAAAAAGCTTACATTTTTGGCTATTTTATGAACAAAGTCGTAATTTTACTCGACAAAAGTCACAATTTTATAAGAGAACTTTAACAATTTGGCCATATTATAATAATAATCTGAATTTTACTCGGCAAAATTATGACAGAAGTCATAACTTTACTCCAAAAATTTCACTATTTTACAACAACAAAAAAATTGGCAATATTGTGATAAGGGTCACAATTTCATATGACAAATGTCATAATTTTTCATTAAAAAGTGATCATTTTACATTAAAAAAGTAATAATTTTACAAGAAAATATTGCACTATTACAGAAACAGAAAGAATATGAGAAGTTGTTCCCAATTTTATAAGAAAAAAGTCGACACATTGTGAGAAAAAGACAGCTTTTAGTTCATTTTTTGTTGTTGATTTTTTTCCGTTTGTAATTGGTTTTTAATCTTCATTATTCACTTCAAGTTATTACAGTATGTCTCTGTATACATATTTATTGTTAATTTTTTACACACGTTATTACTTATGTTGGCCAGAGGGGGAACACTTCAATTTTTTACACACACTTGTTATTTCATATGTTGACCAGAGTGGGAGCACTTTTAAAACGACACAAAGTCAATTTAAAAAATCTCTCCTTTTTGGGACATCCCTAATTTTGATAGATTTCACCACCAGGGGTAAAAATGAGACATTCTCTATTCGATGCATTGGTTTTCCGTATTGGGACCATGATTGTGGTCCTAATTTGTTCACCGGTCCTCATATGGAAGGTACACTATATTGGCAAAAGTATTTGACCACCCATCCAAATGATTAGAATCAGGTGTCCTAATCTTGGCCTGGCCACAGGTGTATAAAACCAAGCACTTAGGCATGGAGACTGTTTCTACAAACATTTGTGAAAGAATGGGCCGCTCTCAGGAACTCAATGATTTCCAGCATGGATCTGTCATAGGATGCCACCTGTGCAACAAATCCAGTCGTGAAATTTCCTCGCTCCTAAATATTCCAAAGTCAACTGTCGGCTTTATTATAACAAAATGGAAGAGTTTGGTGGAGGAGGAATTATGGTGTGGGGTTGTTTTTCAGGAGTTGGGCTTGGCCCCTTAGTTCCAGTGCACAAAGCAAGGTCCATTAAGACATTGATGACAGCGCCTGGTGTGGATGAACTTGACTGGCCTGCACAGAGTCCTGACCTCAGCCCAATAAAACACCTTTGGGATGAATTAGAACGGAGACTGAGAGCCAGGCCTTCTCGACCAACATCAGTGTGTGACCTCACCAATGCGCTTTTGGAAGAATGGTGGAAAATTCCTATAAACACACTCCGCAACCTTGTGGACAGCCTTCCCAGAATAGCTGCAAAAGGTGGACCGACATCATATTGAACCCTATGGGTTAGGAATGGGATGGCACTTTAGTTCATATGTGAGTCAAGGCAGGTGGCCAAATACTTTTGGCAATATAGTGTACTTTTCCTTGTTGATGTCTCAAGAAGGGTAGAAATACAAGAACACGCACACACACGCTGGCAAAAGCCTGGAGCAGGTCTCTGCCAATAGGTGAGCCGGAATCTAATCACCCCTAATTTCCCGTCTGCTGTAGTGCATCCTAATGTATTCCCTTTGAAGACTTTCCAAAATCAAAACCTAATCCCGTCGCATAGCCAGCTGGGTCTCGCCGCACGGGGAGAAACAGAAAAGCCCCTCCACGGCAGTGTGTGAGCTCTCATGGCTGTGTGACTGCAGTCGTATACAGTGATATGGTTTTTCTTTTTTTAATTTAGACATATTTTTCTGACTGCTGTGATTTAAAATCATAATAATATGCATGCCTCTTTTGATTGTAGAAATAGGCCTGTCAGTTACATTGAATTCTTACATATCGCGCACAAGTCTTTGAGCAGCATGCAGTAAGGGGCTCACAGTGTGTGTGTGTGTGTGTGTGTGTGTGTGTGTGTGTGTGTGTGTGTGTGTGTGTGTGTGTGTGTGTGTGTGTGTGTGTGTGTGTGTGTTGAACAGAAAGAGGAGGGAGGAGGTACAGCTGTCACTCACGAGCAGTGTGTCAAGCATAGCTGCACGGTACCCAGCGGGTTCATCACCACCATGTGTCAGTCACACCCAGAGATCACACTGATTGTCTGAGTGTGTGTGAGAAAGTGGTGGCGAAGGGGGTATGACAGACAAGTATCGTGGGGAGTGAGACACAAAAGGACAGGGAAAATAATGAGAAAGAAAGAGAGCGGAATGTCTTCTATGATGCAATTATGATTCAATTTGGATCCTTGCATCAATTATGCAAACATATTCAAGAGGCATGTCAAATATTGATGGGCTCTTCAAACTTCTCACACTGGATATCGCGAGGAGGCGAAAACTTAACCCGGACCCTCTAATAAATCATAAATAGATGTCAGCTAGAGGTCTACATTTAAATGAAGCTCTGAGTGAGAGTGTGTTTGCTTATTTGTGTGCGAGCTGCTCCCAAGTACTGAACTGTGACTAGGCCATGCTTGTTTGTGTGTGAGCTTTGAAATAATCTACCTCGGTTTGTGTTGGTAATATGTTCCAAAAGACACGACAAAGACCGAATGGTACGGAAACTGATTCCTAAGGGCGTGACTCCTTACTTCAGTGTTTTTCAACCACAGGTGTGCCGTGAGATACAGTCTGGTGTGCCGTGGGAGATTATGTCATTTCACCTATTTGGGTTAAAAATATTTGACGCAAACCAGTAATTAGATGGATAGATAGATAGATAGATAGTACTTTATTGATTCCTTCAGGAGAGTTGCCTCAGGAAAATATAGTCTACAAATAAAGTGTCGTTGTTAAAGGCCTACTGAAATGAAATTTTCTTATTTAAACGGGGATAGCAGATCCATTCTATGTGTCATACTTGATCATTTTGCGATATTGCCATATTTTTGCTGAAAGGATTTAGTAGAGAACATCGACGATAAAGTTCGCAACTTTTGGTCGCTGATAAAAAAAGCCTTGCCTGTACCGGAAGTAGCGTGACGTCGCAGGTTGAAAGGCTCCTCACATTTCCCCATTGTTTACACCAGCAGCGAGAGCGATTCGGACCGAGAAAGCGACGATTACCCTATTAATTTGAGCGAGGATGAAAGATTTGTGGATGCGGAATGTGAGAGTGAAGGACTAGAGTGCAGTGCAGGACTTTCTTTTTTTCGCTCTGACCGTAACTTAGGTACAAGCTGGCTCATTGGATTCCACACTTTCTCCTTTTTCTATTGTGGATCACGGATTCGTATTTTAAACCACCTCGGATACTATATCCTCTTGAAAATGAGAGTCGAGAACGCGAAATGGACATTCACAGTGACTTTTATCTCCACGACAATACATCGGTGAAGCACTTTAGCTACGGAGCTAACGTGATAGCATCGGGCTTAACTGCAGATAGAAACAAAAGAAATAAGCCCCTGACTGGAAGGATAGACAGAAGATCAACAATACTATTAAACCATGGACATGTAACTACACGGTTAATGCTTTCCAGCCTGGCGAAGCTTAACAATGCTGTTGCTAACGACGCCATTGAAGCTAACTTAGCTACGGGACCGCACAGAGCTATGCTAAAAACATTAGCTATCCACCTACGCCAGTCCTCATCTGCTCATCAACACCCGTGCTCACCTGCGTTCCAGTGATCGACGGCGCGACAAAGGACTTCACCCGATCATCGATGCGGTCGGCGGCTAGCGGCGGCTAGCGGCGGCTAGCGTCGGATAGCGCGTCTGCTATCCGACTCAAAGTCCTCCTGGTTGTGTTGCTGCAGCCAGCCGCTAATACACCGATCCCACCTACAGCTTTCTTCTTTGCAGTCTCCATTGTTCATTAAAAAATTGCAAAAGATTCACCAACACAGATGTCCAGAATACTGTGGAATTTTGCGATGAAAACAGAGCTGTTTGTATTGGGATACAATGTGTCCCAATACTTCCGCTTCAACCATTGACATCACGCGCAAACGTCATCATACATAGACGTTTTCAACCGGAAGTTTCCCGGGAAATTTAAAATTGCACTTTATAAGTTAACCCGGCCGTATTGGCATGTGTTGCAATGTTAAGATTTCATCATTGATATATAAACTCAGACTGCGTGGTGGGTAGTAGTGGGTTTCAGTAGGCCTTTAAATGTCGGTGCTGTCTTGAGCTCGGCAGAGTAACCGTTTAATACTACATCAGTAGGTGGCAGCAGGTAGCTAATTGCTTTGTAAACGTCATATCTAACACTTAAACCAAAAATAAACAAAAGGCGAGTGCCTCTAAAAAGGCATTGAAGCTTAGGGATGGCTATGGAAAACGAAACTAAAACTGAACCGGCTACAAAGTAAACCAAAACAAAATGCTGGACGACAGCAAAGTGAAGGCGTTGGGTGAGGGCAACGTTCCCTCTAAGGTGCGCGCCTGCGCATTTGCGCACCGCTCACGCGTTATCTGCGCACAGCAAATTAATGCCGCGCAGAAAATCAAAAATCTCATCTGAACTTTAAACAAAATATACACATTACAATTTATTCTGTATGATTTTGCAATGCAACTCTGTGAGTGACAGGTGACAACAAGAGTGGCCCCAATGAATAAAACAATCTTTGTCAACACAGTTCAATTATCGTCTGTCGAGACTCTTTACGGACAGGAATTCCATCAATCACTTTATTGAGCAAAACTGTTTGTAACCACACCAAAAACATGAGTAACAATAACTTGTATCTATTAAAACTGGTAATTTTCTGCCATACAAACCAGGCTTAAACCAACGTTGTCTTCCGTCATATCAACAGAAGCCGCTCGCTCGCTCACCTGCACCAACACACGCACTCATGGCACTTAGCCAGTGCTGCGTTTAAGGCCACACAAAAAGTCGGATAACCCCAACGCCACACAAAGTGTAAATGCCAGGTTGTAACACTCTGACTCCACAATCAGATGTGTACTTATTTTACTGCCATTTATTAAGACTGTTAATCTAAGGATATTATTCATGAAATATTGTCACTAGATTTCATAAATGCTAATAAAAAGATGTATTTTACAGACAGAAAGTTACAGGAACTAAATGTAATCTCTGAAAGGGGTAACATTTCTTTTAAAGGCAGAACCCACAGCCAGACATACGATACTAGCACATAGGTCATGAAAAACATGTTTTTTTGTTATTGTCATTGTAAGAGGGCAACATCACTTATATCAGAAAATTATTTTAATAAAACATTTAAATTGTTATGATGTCAGGTTTGGGACAGGTGTGACGCTGGTGTGGCCACAGTGTGCACGTCTGATGTTGCTCACATGGGCTCCACTGAATGCTCAGGGAGTTTGTGCGTTTGCTCACACACATGAAAAATTAGAGGGAACATTGGGTGGGGGTGGGTTCGTGTGTGTGTGTATATGCCCATTGTCTTTGGGTGTAGTGGTGTTGTGTCCATAGGCCCGGGGCCGTTCTGCATGCAATGCAAGCAAAGTTCGACTTCCAGGTGTCGTTGAGGAGGGAGGGAGGTCAAAAGCGTCCATCTTTGAGAATCCTCGGGGGATATTTACAGAACAGCCTGCTCCTGTTGTTGCAGCGTCAAGGCCATTCGAGGGAGTCCAATGGTAGATTAGGATTTTTGTTTTTCCGCGAGCAGACATTACAATGGCTTGTCTGTTCTATCCGTCAATGTTGGCTCTCATATCAAATTTTTCCCTTTCAACAAGCTTCTTCATGATATGATCCATCTTGCGATTCAGTTCAGAAATCGCCCCAGACTGTGACGCCACAGCCCGACCCAATCCTTCCATTGCGACGAACAGCCTTTGGGCTCCTTGAGTGGCTGCCATCGTCTTACGAATTTGACGATACACCAGAGCAATTCCCAGCCCAATCAGCATGTGCCCCGCGATCATGGTTCCAAATAGGTAGATGTCTTCCACGTCCTCGATGGAAAGGACTGAGAGGCACATGATTCTCCATTTGTCCCAGGAATCTCTCACGTACCCGGCAGCAATGGTTCCATCAGGGCAGCCAGGCTCCCCTGAACCTCTTTTCCTCGTTGAAAAGATTTTGTCAATTGAGTCGAGAGTCCAGCTGATCAATTCCATGTCTGATGTTTGGATTTGGAGGACAGCGCAAAGAAAGAGACAAGACAAGACAAAGAGAGCAAGCAAGGAGAAGACGGGTGGAGAAAAAAATGCGACCGCCCTCACCAGAGGCAAGACAGAATGATTTATTTATATAATTTACAGTGGTTTTTTTTTTTAGACTTTTTACATCATGTTTCTAGTTTTGCTAGCTCAATAATAGTCCAAAACATTTAATGTGTGGATTGAAACGTTTAGGGAGTATCCACAGTCCCCCTCCCTTCTGCAGCACACCAAGAATATTCACCATCAAGTGTTACCGAAATCTATACCCGAAAACCAGAGGAATCGGGTCTTGTTTGCCAGGTAGATTGAAGGGCATATCAGCACACACGTCAACTTAGTCACCGTCATTTTGTTACAAATATCGCCATGATGTCATCGCCACAAATAGTGGCGATGACCAACTGCTCCACGTTGGTCATATGACACAACTCTGCCGAGCAAACATGGTCTCCAATGACTGAACTTAGTCTCCCAAGCTGGATGGGGCCACGGCACACAGGTCAAAGGTCACCCCGGTCCATGCCCCCGAAGAACAAAAGGGTCTCAACTTTGGCTAAACGTGCCCCGCTGTGTGTTTGCTGTCTGGGTCATAGTGCAACCAGTGTGTGTGTGTTAGTGTGTGTGTGTGCGTCAGCGGTGTGTCAGGGGTGTGTAACGCTTGTAACATTCAAGACAACGAGCATCTCTTTCCGTGAGAGAGAAGTGGTGAAATTTCATGTTGGAGTCAGACCACATATGCTCGTGTGTGTTTGTGTATGTGGTAATGAACCCTGCAGGCCTTCCTCTGAGCGTGGCACTTGGCGGGTGCGCTTGTGTGTGTGTGTGTGTGTGTGTGTGTGTGTAAAGGGGACAGCTGTTCTGCAGTACAACGCCGGGAGGTCAGGGAGAGACACGACGCAGCTACAGCTGTGGCCCCGGGGCTTGTGGGAACTTTGGCTTTAACATCGTGGGAGAGTCCACGGAAAGGGCCAGCAAAAAGAGACAAAAAAAAAATCTCCAGTTTACAAGCTGAGACAAGATAGCCAGGGCCCACAGAAATGAAGAAACGAGGAGTCGAGAAAGGTGTAATAATGCACTCACAGTTATATTATCTTTAAGTCTTTTCCCAACATCTTCACGTTTAAGCCTTTTAGCGACAAGGTCAATCAAAGTAGACCGAGGGCTCTCTTCCAAGCCACTTAAAGTGTAAAGCTCTTAAACATGAATCATGCGTCGAAGCTCATAAACAACTTGACTTTGCTTGTACATAATCAGTCCTCCGGCCCAGATTCTTATACCGACTTGAATATAAAGATCCCGCCGCTCGAGATAACGCTTATTTTAGAGCTTTTTCAGTGCCGAACTCCGGCAACCTCAAAGCACCTTCGGTTTCCACGGCACCCTTTTAATAGTTTGAGCTCATTTATCACTAAGTGTGCGGCTGTCAAGAGTAGAGATGTCCGATAATATCGGACTGCCGATATTATCGGCCGATAAATGTTTTAAAATGTA
Organism: Entelurus aequoreus; assembly: GCF_033978785.1. Lineage (NCBI taxonomy): Eukaryota > Metazoa > Chordata > Actinopteri > Syngnathiformes > Syngnathidae > Entelurus > Entelurus aequoreus. The sequence continues at coordinate 33,883,434 of NC_084750.1, read as the reverse complement.
ATATCGGAATTAATCGGTATCGGTTTCAAAAAGTAAAATGTATGACTTTTTTAAAACGCCGCTGTACAGACTGGTACACGGACGTAAGGAGAAGTACAGAGAGCCAATAAACCTTAAAGGCACCGCCTTCGCGTGCCGGCCCAATCACATAATATCTACGGCTTTCTACACACACACAAGTGAATGCAACGCATACTTGGTCAACAGCCATACAGGTCACACTGAGGGTTGTGGTATAAACAACTTTAACACTGTTACAAATATGCGCCACACTGTGAACCCACACCAAACAAGAATGACAAACACATTTCGGGAGAACATCCGCACTGTAACACAACATAAACATCCATCCATCCATCCATTTTCTACCGCTTGTCCCTTTTGGGGTCGCGGGGGTGCTGGAGCCTATCTCAGCTTCATTCGGGCGGAAGGCGGCGTACACCCTGGACAAGTCACCACCTCATCACAGGGCCAACACAGATAGACAGACAACATTCACACTCACATTCACACACTAGGACAGAACAAATACCCAGAACCCCTTGCAGCACTAATTCTTCCGGGACGCTACAATATACACCCACCGCTACCCCCAATACCCCGCCCACCTCATGCTCTCTCAGGGAGAGCATGTCCCAAATTCCAAGCTGCTGTTTTGAGGCATGTTAAAAAAAACAATGCTCTTAGTGACTTCAATAATAAATATGGCAGTGCCATGTTGGCATTTTTTTTCCATAACTTGAGTTGATTTATTTTGGAAAACCTTGTTACATTGTTTAATGCATCCAGCGGGGCATCACAACAACATTAGGCATAATAATGTGTTAATTCCACGACTGTATATATCGGTATCGGTTGATATCGGAATCGGTAATTAAGAGTTGGACAATATCGGACATCGGCAAAAAAGCCATTATCGGACATCTCTAGTCAAGAGTATTATAAATGTTAAGATATAAACATACAAGCCGTATATAATCAAAATCTGAATGTGGTGAATTGGTGCCATACACTCTTAAAGGGGAACAACACTTTTTTGGGATTCGTGCCTATCATTCACAATCCTTATGCAACACAAAAACACATTTGTTTTCTTTTTTAATGCATTCTAAGTAGTAAATAAATACGATCAACACTAACACTAGCGAGCAGTAAAGAATATGGAGTGATTTATCATGTTCTAGACCAAAAATCACTCCATATTCTCTACTGCTCGCTAGTGTTACCATATCTGAGTTATTGTGCAGAAATATGGGGAAATAACTACAAAAGTACACTTCATTCATTAACGGTGTTACAAAAAAGATCAGTTAGAATAATACATGATGTTAGATATAGAGAACATTCAAATGTATTGAATCAAAAATATTGAATTTCCACGACATAGTGAATTTGCAAACAGCTAAAATTATACACAGAGCAAACTATAATCTGCTACCCAAGAATATACAACAATTCTTCTCAACAAAAGAGGAGAAATACAATCTTAGAGAAAAATGTAATTTAAAACATTTGTACGCACGTACAACAGTTAAGACCTTCAGTATATCAGTATGTGGAATTAAATGATGGAATGGATTAAGCAAAGCAATCAAACAATGTACTAATATGATACACTTTAAGAAACTCTTCAAACTTAAAGTGTTTATAAAGTACAAAGAAGAAAAACCATGATAAACATTCTGAATTTATTTCTTCCATCCATTAATTTTCTAGATAATCTTACTTATCTCACCATATGAAATAGAACTTACTTCACCAATTATTATTTTTGTATTTATTTTTTTATTGTTGTTACTTATGGACATGTGCTGTTGACCTCTTGTCCAGGTCACTCTTGTGAAAGAGATCTTGATCTCAATGGGTTTCTTATCTGGTTAAATAAAGGTTCTAAATGGAGTATATTGTGAATAAATTGAGAACAGGAAATGAACAAAAGTTTTAGCAACTGCTATGTGGAGGAAAAGGGGTAAGCTCTGCTTCTTCCTACTCCTTTTTGAACATGTTGAATAGAGAAACTGGACATTGTGATGTATCATGTATGCATGCATGTTCCAAATAAACTCAAACTCAAACTTACAATGTAGGCTATGGAAATCGCTCTATTCTGCCTATAAAGCCCTTAAAAAACATTCAAACACCTCCATTACGGTTTTATATACAGTACAGGCCAAAAGTTTGGACACACCTTCTCATTCAATGCGTTTTCTTTATTTTCATGACTATTTACATTGTAGATTGTCACTGAAGGCATCAAAACTATGAATGAACACATGTGGAGTTTTGTACTGAACAAAAAAAGGTGAAATAATTGAAAACATGTTTTATATTCTAGTTTCTTCAAAATAGCCACCCTTTGCTCTGATTACTGCTTTGCACACTCTTGGCATTCTCTCGATGAGCTTCAAGAGGTAGTCACCTGAAAGGGTTTTCACTTCACAGTTTTGATGCCTTCAGTGACAATCTACAATGTAAATAGTCATGGAAATAAAGAAAATGCATTGAAATGAGAAGGTGTGTCCAAACTTTTGGCCTGTACTGTACATGATGTACGTAATGTACAATATAATGTACATAATGTGTATGTAATGTAGTAACAGGCACATTTATAATTTGATTGTTTTAAGCATGACGACGTTCGCTTTTTTCTTCGACAACATCACTGATTATTACTCACTGCAGACTTCATGAGAGCCAACAAACATAATAAAATATCACTTACTGTACAATGTCTGCTGTCATTAGGATGCCGACTGATAGAATCTTGTCTTAGTCCCGTTTAATAACAATAATAATAACAATAATACATTTTATTTGGTATAGCATAGGATAAAAAATTAGATGAAGAATGACTCATAAACCTCGCAAAGAAAAAGGGGGGTGGAACAACAAAGAATCAACAATGCAGGCGTCTATGCACTTTAAGTGAACGTACACATACGGTTGATAGACAATTGCCATAGCCAATAAGATCACAAGTTGTTGTCAGTAAGGCCTTTTAGCTGGCCTTACGCTGTGATTGGATACTCACTTTGGAGTCCCAAGTGAGTATCCAATCACAAGTTGCGAAAACAGGAAGTGGCACCGGAGCCTCGGATTCAGGAGGAACAGTGTGGTTTTCGTCCTGGTCGTGGAACTGTGGACCAGCTCTATACTCTCGGCAGGGTCCTTGAGGGCTCATGGGAGTTTGCCCAACCAGTCTACATGTGTTTTGTGGACTTGGAGAAGGCATTCGACCGTGTCCCTCGGGAAGTCCTGTGGGGAGTGCTCAGAGAGTAAGGGGTATCGGACTGTCTGATTGTGGCGGTCCGCTCCCTGTATGATCAGTGCCAGAGTTTGGTCTGCATTGCCGGCAGTAAGTCGTACACGTTTCCAGTGAAGGTTGGACTCCGCCAAGGCTGCCCTTTGTCACCGATTCTGTTCATAACTTTTATGGACAGAATTTCTAGGCGCAGTCAAGGTGTTGAGGGGATCTGGTTTGGTGGCTGCAGGATTAGGTCTCTGCTTTTTGCAGATGATGTGGTCCTGATGGCTTCATCTGGCCAGGATCTTCAGCTCTCGCTGGATCGGTTCGCAGCTGAGTGTGAAGCGACTGGGATGAGAATCAGCACCTCCAAGTCCGAGTCCATGGTTCTCGCCCGGAAAAGGGTGGATTGCCATCTCCGGGTTGCGGAGGAGACCCTGCCCCAAGTGGAGGAGTTCAAGTACCTTGGAGTCTTGTTCACGAGTGAGGGAAGAGTGGATCGTGAGATCGACAGGCGGATCGTTGCGGCGTCTTCAGTAATGCGGACGCTGTATCGATCCGTTGTGGTGAAGAAGGAGCTGAGCCGGAAGGCAAAGCTCTCAATTTACCGGTCGATCTACGTTCCCATCCTCACCTACGGTCATGAGCTCTGGGTTATGACCGAAAGGACAAGATCACGGGTACAAGCGGCCGAAATGAGTTTCCTCCGCCGGGTGGCGGGGCTCTCCCTTAGAGATAGGGTGAGAAGCTCTGCCATCCGGGGGGAGCTCAAAGTAAAGCCGCTGCTCCTCCACATGGAGAGAAGCCAGATGAGGTGGTTCGGGCATCTGGTCAGGATGCCACCCGAACGCCTCCCTAGGGAGGTGTTTAGGGCACGTCCGACCGGTAGGAGGCCACGGGGAAGACCCAGGACACGTTGGGAAGACTATGTCTCCCGGCTGGCCTGGGAACGCCTCGGGATCCCCCGGGAAGAGCTGGACGAAGTGGCTGGGGAGAGGGAAGTCTGGGTTTACCTGCTTAGGCTGCTGCCCCCGCGACCCGACCTCGGATAAGCGGAAGAAGATGGATGGATGGATGGCACCGGAGCCATACGAGCCATAGAAAGCCACAGAAAACTCACAAAGAAGGAGAGCAAAATGTTGATTAGGTGGCAGATATATATTTACGAAGACATTTTCAAGAAGGATACTTAAGAGAGACTACATCTTGTGAGACGAGGTCGGCCGATACCGGAAGCTATCCCAGCGGTGAAATGCGACTTTCACACGAATCAATCGACTACGACCAACAGCCGACTACGAGTGGTACCACTGGCTTATACGGCGTCGAATGGGGGCTACAAATTGTGAGTTCTAATATGTTTTTTCTTAATTTTTTCATGTGTCATTTGTTCTATAAAATTATTTAAATTTTGACAATAGCACGTAAGATATGTTTTGATTGCTGAAGTGGGTGAATTGAATGTTAAATGCACTGAAAAATAGACCGTTTTGTACACTGTTGAGGGGATTCAATACGGAGTAGTGTGCAAGTGGATTTCTGTATAGTGTCTCCAGCCGTGTCCATGTGGAGACATCAATTATGGTATTTTGAGAGTTGAAGTCGGACTAAGTAGGACATCACTGAAGGCCTACTGTAGGTGAGAAACGCACGGCCCGCCACTGGGTTTAATATGCAACCTTTCTCTGAGATTTCTGGTCGTTTCTATAATGTCTTCTCCTTTATGATGGACTATTTTGTAACCCAAAAATAATTTTTTCCAAAATCCCTATTGGAACGATCACCGCAGGAGAGAACAGCAGCATTTTCACCTCTGCTGTCACTTGACTTCTTGCAAGAACTACTCTTGTTTTCCCCCCAAAGCACTTGGGTCTAATTCCACAGGAAGCCTTCCAAGATATCACGTGCGATCCCGCAATTTAAAAACAAAAAGCCAGATATTCATGGCGCAGGTGTAAAATTCTCTCAAATTTACTTGAAAGACAAAATTAAACGCTGCCAATTGCTGTCTGGGAGGCAGCCGAGGCTCAAATCATTACATGAGCAGGCCCTTTATTTATTGGCGGCCTTGAAGAGAAGAAATGAGCGTGGGCTGAAAAAAAGAAGTAATTTCTTAGAAGTTCAATTACATCTTCTTAGAAAGATCCTGCATTGTCCTTCAGCTGATAAGATCTGAGGAACAGTAAACAATCTTTAAAAAGTTCTTAAGTTAATAGTCGCCATTCAACTTTGGATGTTTCACTGTGTTTAAACAAGGACAACAATATCTATTTTTATATTGCTCTTTTTAACTTTGTTATGAACATTATTATGTAAACTTGGAAGTTATTATTACTTTTTTTGGCTCTTTGTTGTTGCTATTTTTGTATTACAACATTTTATTATTTGATCATGTTGTACTGCATTGTAATCTTTTATTTTGTGATTTTTTTCCCAGCCTATTGTTATGGACAGCCAGGGTTTTACTTCAGCCAAAACATCATGTATTTTATATCAGCATCATTTCAAATATTCAAAGCTGTGACATCATCCTAACCTGTTTTCCCGTAGAACCTGTCAGAGTCCAAAAAACTACTACTATTTACTTGGAGCAGCTAAATGGAGCATCCATGCAGACATGTTGGGCTTGGAGGTCACAATAACGAATAACTGGAAGATTATTTTGTCCATACAGGCGGTCCTGGTGGTTACGACGCACCCTTATAAATGATTAATACAGACAAAGAACTAACGACGTGACCTGCGGTAGAATGTGTAGGCGAAAGAATACGGAGTAGTTCGTCGCCACATTGAGGAAGGACAACTCCATTTTCGTTTTTTCTAGTACATGTTTTTCCCTTTATTATGTCTCATAGGCATGAGGCAGACTATTTTGAAGGCAGAGTGTCAAAGAAAAGGAAAGTCCCTGAGAATACTCTCATTCAGCCTGGTCAGGGGTGTCCAAAATGCGGCCCGGGGGCCAATTTTGGCCCGCCGCTCGTTTCTTATTGGCCCTTTCAACAGACACTAACACTTAAAATAAGTCATTATTATCAATATGTTATTAGTAATGCTGTCAAACGATACATTTAAAAAAAAACAAACAGAATAATCACACTTTTGAAATTGGATTAATCATGATTTATGACAAATATTTCTAGTCGCATAAACTCGCTTGCATGATTTATATCAGTGGTTCTTAACCTGGGTTCGATCGAACCCTAGGGGTTCGGTGAGTCGGGCTCAGGAGTTCGGCGGAGGTCAAGACACACCCGACTCATCGTGTAAATAAAAACTTCTCCCTATCGGCGTATTACGGATACGGCAACAGCTGACTGATTTGCAGGTGTGTAATTTGTTGTGAGTTTATGCACTCTGTTGGTTTTGTTGTTTGAACAAGGTGATTTTCATGCACGGTTCATTTTGTGCAGCAGTAAAAAAACATGGTAACACTTTAGTATGGGGAACATATTCACCATTAATTAGTTGCTTATTAACATGCAAATTAGTAACATATTGGCTCTTAACTAGTCATTATTAAGTACTTATCAATGTCTTATTTGGCATGGCCTTATTATAACCCTAACCCACTAACCCTAACCCTAACAAATTAACTCTAAATTAAGTCTTTGTTACTTAGAATATGTTCCCCATACTAAAGTTTAACCAAAAACATATAACTTTGTCTTGAATTTGAAAAAAAAAAAAAATTAAATTTTTCACTAAAGAAGGGTTCGGTGAATGCGCATAAGAAACTGGTAGGGTTCGGTACCTCCAACAAGGTTAAGAATCACTGATTTATATGAACTTAACAATTTCAAATAAATGAAAAGAGACCCCGATACTTGGTCACAAATGCATTTTTATTGTTAGAATCTATTGAGGGTGAAATAGCCAAATACGTTGTGTGATTAATCGGCGTATATATGTGATTAATGCATTCTTTTTTGTGATTAATCGCATGAGTTAACTTGTCATTTTTAACAGCCCTAGTTATTAGATTACACTAATTTTCTTAGTCACCTATAACACAAAGTTAACATGGATGCCTTGTTCAGCTAGCTTAGCATATATTGACGTACATCGGCTTCATTTTAGCATCATTACTGTACAAAATGGCCCCCGCAACGTTAGATTTTACTGAACACGGCCCTCGTTGGATAAAGTTTGGACACCCCTGATCCAGGTCATTGAATACTCAGGACACTAATCTGATCAGAACTGGACTGTTCAGATTGTCCTACAAGACGATTGGCTTCTCATCAGAGCAGGTTTCACAGTTCAATGACTTAGGTAGGGCAGCACTAGTCTGAGAGCATGATGCATTAACAAGGACAAAAGCCCTGAGGCATTGAAACAAGGGTGGGTATAACTCTATTTTACAAACCCCAAAACCAGTGAAGTTGGCACGTTGTGTAAATCGTAAATAAAAACAGAATACAATGATTTGCAAATCCTTTTCAACCTGTATTCACCATGCCCTCATACTAGACCTGCTCTAAATCTGTGAGCATGAACTGATGAATCCAGGTCTTCTTAGAAAATCTAAACAACAGAGCGTTCAATTCAATGCCCTGAGAAAAGGAAAGTGAAAAGTGAAGTGAAATCGTGAAATACTCAGAAAGTGGAGATATGCCAAACCGCTCAAATGCATAGACTATCATAAAGGATAGAGATGGCGATCTTGAACATGTGTTGACATTAATAAGTTCAGGCTTGCACCAACATTCGCCTGGTCAACTTGTCAATAGGCTGAGGACCTCCTGTACAAACAAACTCAAATCCATTTCTGGAACATGTTCTCCCCGTGACTGTGTGGGTTCCCTCCGGGTACTCCGGCTTTCTCCCACCTCCAAAAACATGCACCTGGGGATAGGTTGATTGGCAACACTAAATGGTCCCTAGTGTGTGAATGTGAGTGTTGAATGTTGTCTGTCTATCTGTGTTGGCCCTGTGATGAGGTGGCGACTTGTCCAGGGTGTACCCCGCCTTCCGCCCGAATGCAGCTGAGATAGGCTCCAGTACCTACCGCGACCCCGAAAGGGACAAGCGGTAGAAAATAGATGGATGGATGGATACCTCTCGCATCGAATACGCAATCTTCACAGCCTACATTCAGTTCGATGAGGAGACAAAACATTTGAGCTAGTATTGATGTTATTTGAACACTGATACAGTTTGCAGTTACACAAAGGACGAGTGATCATCCCATACTTGCCAACCCTCCCAAATTTTCCGGGAGACTCCCGAATTTCAGTGCCTCTCCCGAAAACCTCCCGGGACAACCATTCTCCCGAAAATCTCCCGATTTCCAGCCGGACAACTATATCGGGGGCGTGCCTTAAAGGCACTGCCTTTAACGTCGTCTCTCACCTGAAAAGGAGACTATTATATATGTCTCCGTTATCCATAGGTTTATCTATAACCCATAAAGTAGGCAGGCACGGAACTATTTCTCAGCGTGTGTATATTCCAGCCGGCCCGTTCATACACTGACACACAACATTCGGATTCCCATCATGCATTGCTTCAAAACTACGGCAAGTTGTACTATCCAAAATTTCCAGCCGGACAAACAATATTGGGGGCGTGCCTTAAAGGCACTGCCTTTAGCGTCCTCTCACCTGAAAAGGAGACTACTATGTTTCCGTTATCCATAGGTTTATCTATAACCCATAACACGGTGGCCGAATGGATATAGTCACTCATGAACGGTCAGAGAAGCACAAGGCTGGTCACAGCCCAGTATTATGGGCCACCTTGCAAGCAACATTCCGTTCTCATTTGCGGATGTTTTCAACAAATCCGTGAAGGATATGTTCCCGGATTCAGAGATCGCTCGCCAGTACTCAAATGGCAGAACAAAAGCTACTCAAATAGTGAAAGGTAAGTTTTTTTTTTTTTTTTTTAATAAGCAGCAAGTACAGTACAGTTAGTAGAACAACTGTGTTTTCATTACTGTTTACTGTACTATAAATATACATATACATATATATATATATATACATATATATATATATATATATATATATATATATATATATATATATATATATATATATATATATATATATATACATACTGTATAAGAAATACTTTAATTTCAGTGAATTCTAGCTATAAATATACTCCTCCCCCTTAACCCTGGCCCCCCCAATCTCCCGAATTCGGGAGGTCTCAAGGTTGGCAAGTATGGATCATCCCAGTAAACAAACTAAAGACTTCCGCCCAAATGCAGCAGGGATAGGCTCCAGCAACCCACCGCGACCCAAAAGGGACAAGCGGTAGAAAATAGATGGATGGATGGATACCTCTCACATCGAATACGCAATCTTCACAGCCTATGTTCAGTTCGATGAGAAGACAAAACATTACAGCTAGTATTGATGTTATTTGAACACTGATACAGTCATGTCTGTGTGATCATGTTTTGTTTTAGTCATGTTCGGTTTTGTTTTTGGACTCTTTGTGCACTTTTGTTTGTTTTGTCACCATAGCAACCCATTAGTTTTCACCTGTCATGTCACGCACCTGTTTCACGTTTTGAGTCACGCACCTGTTTTCACTGATCATGTCACTGCTATTCAAGCCTGTCTGTTTCTGTTGTTCGTCCTGGTGACATCATCCTTTCATACCATGCTTCTTCTGACACCCCTGCTACCTCGTTTTGTCTTCATGCTACCATAGTTCCAGGCCAAGTAAGTTTTTGTTTATTGTTCATAGTTTCTGCCTTTGTGCAAGTTTTGTTTCATTAGTGAAGTTTGTTCTCCGCCATTGTGCGCGCCTTTTGTTGGCTTCCTTTTTTGTAGTCTGTTAGTGTTAAAATAAAAATATGTACTTACATTCACGCCTTGCCAGCGCCAACTTTCCTTTGCATTCCGGGAAAACAAAACACTCCAAAGTCCACGTTTTGATAGATACAGTTTTCACTTACATAAAGGACGAGTGATCATCCCAGTAAACTAACTAAAGACTTCCGCCCGAATGCAGATGAGATAGGCTCAACCCCCGCGACCCCGAAAGGGACAAGCGGTAGAAAGTGGATGGATGGATGGATCACCCTATTTCCTGATAAAGTGAAAAATGACACATGTGAGAGATCTACATGTCTCGGTTGCTTTAAAGAGCCGCTAAATCAGACTTGTATTTGTCACATTTGCTTTCTACCGTCAAAGCAAATCCATAAAAAGGGTCCATGTTGTATGGGAAAGTGAATCTTGTCATTGTCGGGGAAATAAAAGAGACTTGATGGCTAATTACAGTGTTCACTTGAGTTTTTATTTTTATTTTTCAAAGGATCCAGCTTCAGTGGACGTTGAAGTCTTTAAACAAAAGGAGTATTCTTATCAAAAAACAAGACAAGGCAATTTTGGTTCAGTGCTTGAAACCTGACCAATCTGGTCTAGGTGACATTCCCCCCCGATCATTCCATCGCATTTTTTATTGCATCTCAAGAGATCTCTCCTTACATTTGCCTGTCAGATTTGGTGAGGGAATGAGGACAGAGAAGGTAAACAACAGCAGGAAGGAGGTGAGAAACTTCCCACAGGTGAAGAATGGGCTTGCTGTGTCCTTAAAAAGCTGCGAAAAATATCTTGGGAGGATGAAAAGAGAAGCCCATTTTCTCCCTCCTCCTTTATTAGTTTGCACGCGGCGAGCCCGTGAATCCATCAGGGTAAAGAGACGTCTTTTGAAAATAGGAAAGGACAGAGGCATGAATAATGTTAGCAGATTAACTTGGATACCAGACAAATGTTTCCTCGCCTCATTCCTTTTCTTTTGACAAAGTGGCAGTGGAGCACCTTGTCAATGCTTTCTCTCGGAAATGAGACAGGGACTAGGCCTGGGCCGATATTCAAAAATCAATTAATTGACAATAGATGAAAAATAAGTTGGTAAGTTTTCCAGAATTAATAAATCGCCATGTGCATGCTTCAAAAGCATTCACGCTTTTCACCGCTTTCAGCAGCGCGTTTGTACCATGGCGGAATGAAAAGTAGGTGAAGTGAAGTGTGAATTGAATTTTATTTACCCTATTTTTCGGACTATAAGGCGCACTAAAAATCCTTTCATTTTCTCAAAAATCGACAGTGCGCCTTATAACCCGGTGCGCCTAATGTACGGCATAATTCTGGTTGTGCTTACCGATCTCGAAGCTATTTTATTTTGTACATGGTGTAATGATATGTGTCACCAGTAGATGGCAGTCACACATAAGAGATACGTGTGGACTGCAATATGACGCCAGTAAACGACACCAAAACTTTAAATGTTCCATTGAAAATAAAGAACATTACACACGGCACTCAAAAATCTGTCAAAATGTTTTAGTACGACTTTGTAGCCGCACCGCTTGATGGATTGTCGGCGCATTACGGCTACCATAGTCAGAGATACAAGTATTACTATGGTGTGTGTATAAGGACTGCAAAATGGCACCCATGAGCAGACATATTATCTGGCGTTTTGTTTCACAATATTATGCAAAACCAACTTTTCTTACCTTCTGGTACCTGCTGATGTGTATTTGAGATCTGCATAAGTCCTGAAAATTTGCGCACGTCCGCCACTGTAGTCTGTGCCGATGTTGTAGTTGATAAGCTTCTTCTTTTTCACTATCTTCTTGTTATGGGACATTCATCCTCCGCTGTTGCCGCTTCTAATATAAAGTAGCGTAAAGTTCTAACTAGGGCTGGGCGATAGATCGATAGACTCGATATATCGCGGGTTTGTCTCTGTGCGATATAGAAAATGACTATATCGTGATATTCGAGTATACGTTCTTACACAGTTGCTTTTAGCTGCGGGCATTACACTACAGGCTCTTCCCACTCTTTTTAGTCTCTCCTTCTCACAGAGACGTAAAACAAGCGCACCTTCTTACATACGTCACATACGTATACGCCCTCGCGGAGCAGAGAGGTAGCGGCATGGGTAACGTTAGCTGTGGTGCGAGTGGTAATACGAGAGAAAGAAGGTGCAAATCTGGTAATAAATGAAGGAAGAATTAATTCCTAAGAAAAACAGCAGGGGGTCCATTGTCTGGCGGTGGTTTGACTTCAAGCGGGAAGATGTTGAACAGAAAACTGTAATATGTCAAGTGTGGGGCGAAAGCGTTGCTACAAAAAGTAGCACCACTGCTAATAAGTAGCATCATTTGAAAAGTCACCCGCTAGAGAATGAAGAGTGCTTGAAACTCCGCATGTCAACATCTCCGTTCGGTGCCACACCAACAAAATACAGAGGCAACCATTTCCACATCAACACCGTATGTAAAAAATAGTCAACGACAGAAGGAGATAATGTCCGCAGGAACATAACATAACATACACTATTTGATTTCCTATTATGCAGCTCATTTTTATTTGACAGTTATTGAAATATCTTGTGTGACATCATGCACAAAAGTGCACTTTATTTGTTTTAAACTATTGTAGTGGAGTTCTGTACAAAAAGTGCACTTTAATTTAGTGTTGTTTTGAAATGTCATCTTAGTGACATCATGCACAAAAGTGCACTAATAGCTTGTTTTAAAATGTCTCTGACAATTTTGCACTTTCTGTTTTGACATGACATGAATGTTTGTGCTACTGCTTAATAACTGTTTAATAAATACAGTTTTGGTCAATTGACTTAGTTGTGTTTTCCCTCTCTGCATGAAAGTTTAAAATGAGCATATATTAATGCAGTATGAAGAAGAATGTTTTAATGTAGACACATAGAATCATCATACTGCTGTGATTATATGCATCAAGTGTTCATTCAAGGCTAAGGCAAAATATCGAGATATATATATCATGTATCGTGACATGGCCTAAAAATATTGAGATATCGCCCAGCCCTAGTTCTAACTTATATCTCACTATGGAAGCGTTAAAAACTGCCATTGTGGTGAGTTTACATAATTCACACAAGGAACTTTAGTTATTAGAGAGTTCCGGTTGGACAGTTTTTCATGGTACACATTTCCAGCGTTGTTGTTGCACTAGTGAGCCACGTAAAAGGAGATGCTGCTCCGTTATTGATTTAAAAAAAGTCTAAATGTCATTAAAACAGTTAGCTCCATCCGCTACAACAAAGATGACGGGGAGAAGACGCTGTTGAAGGTGAGCCACGTAAATAAGATCGCCCACAAAACGGCACATCCTGAAGCGACTGTCAGAAAGCGACTTGAAGATGATCTGTAAAACATAATCTATGCAACATTTTAACCAAATAACCACCATTACATGTTATGTGGACCACAAGGAAGTATTTTTTTGGCATGCACTATTATGCATGCATTATTATTATGTATTATTGCACAAGTGGTTAATTTAGTCTAAAAAAATAATGGCAATAATATGATTTATCTGCAATAATTTGTTGGTTGACATATCGTCAAGCAAAATGTGTTATCGGCCCAGGCCTAACAGGGATATAGTTACAACAGACCACAAGTGAGGTGGGCAAAAGTTACTAAATACTGTTTTTGCCATGCTCAGATGCATCCTATTATAGTTTATGTATGGCATTATTCTTTTACCAAATATAAATAACAACAACTATAATAATAATACTCAAAATAAGACTATAGGAACTGTTAAATTAATGAAACAAATACCGTTTTGGATATTTTGAGGTCTCTATGGTCAGATTGGCCAGACACTATTCAAAAGCATATATTCCATCCATCCATTTTCTACGGCCTGTCCCTTAATTGTCATATACAAATAAAGTAGATGCCTCAGTGAGCGTGTGGCACACTCACTAGCTGTATTGACACTGCACTGATACTGTGTTGCAGCCACCACCTATTGGGTTAAAAAAAAGTCACTACATTTGACATGCAATTTTTTTTTTTAAAACAAATTAGTTGAACAAAACGGAATATAAAAAGCCCAACTCTGGCCAATGAGCCAAATGGTAAACAAGAAAAAAAGAACAATTACCCTATTTGGCGCTACACGATCAAAATGATCACATTTTTACCTTTTTCTTTGTTCCATTTAGATCAGGGGTGTCCAAAGTGCGGCCCGGGGGCCATTTGCGGCCCGCAGCTAATTGTTTACCGGCCCGCCACACATTCTGCAAAAATTGCAAAATTGATAATATTGCAAAAATTTAAAAAAACATTTAAAAAAAGTGGAATGAGGTGAAATATAACAAGAAAAAGTTGCAATGTTGACACAAAGCTGCCATGCAGGCTGTTTTTTTTTCTTTTGTCTTTGTTTATTTTTCCTTTTTTTGCCATTGCTAAAAAAAAAAAAAAAGACAAAAAATCTATGTTATAATGAATTATTACTTTAAAAATATCACTTTAAAATGTTTTATGTGGAAAAAATATTGCATATATTGTGTGGTTGCCATAAAAAAAAACATCAAAGTTTTATTTGACAAAAGAGCATAATACAAACAAAATAATAGTTCAAACGTAAAATCGACAGATATATCTGAAGTTGATCTCGTAATTTAAGTGTTAAAAGTAAAAAAAAACTAATAAAAATGTATCACTTTATGAGTGGGGCACCTTTTGGATCCCAAATATATTTAGTGGTATTGTATTTATCTCTTCACTGTGATTACTCAAAAATATTAAATAATTAAAATCAATGATGTCCTGCATTATTGATCTTTTAGGGCTCTAATTACTAAATACTGCATATTTCAGTTTTACTATAAAAAACAAAGCTGTCTTTGACAGAAAAGGCATAAAACCTTTTTTTTTTTTTTTACTTTATATCAACCTGAAGTTGATATAGAGATTTACTGTAAGCGTTGAATAAAAAATAATAAGAATTTGACTTATTTTTTACATTTTAATGACTGAGACCCTTTATGGCCCCCGGGAGCCCTAAACGTTAAAAAAAAAAATCCATATATTTTGTTAAGGTTTGAAAATGAAAAATATCAAAATGGCCCCCGCATGCTTAAATTTTTCCGTGTACGGCCCTCAGTGGAAAAAGTTTGGACACCCCTGATTTAGATCAATAATGTTGACAAAATCTGATGTCAAAAGGGTCACGCCTCTCAGACTTCTTTTTGTTTGAGCTGTCCTTCGTAAGCCAAAATAAGAGCTTCCTGATAAAAGCAGTTCATGACAAATTAGCTGTATCACTCACATGTTTGTTGTCCTTAAAGGGACACACACATACATCGTGGCTTTTTGTGGCCATCGAGCGATGCTTCAGTATTGTTTGAGCCTTCACTGAAAATAAAACATTTTGTACGGTTTATTAGGGGTGCAAATGAGAAATTGAGGCGGCATAGCTCGGTTGGTAGAGTGGCCGTGCCAGCAACTTGAGGGTTCCAGGTTCGATTCCCACTTTCGCCATCCTCGTCTCTGCCGTCGTGTCTTTGGGCAAGATACTTTACCCACCTGCTCCCAGTGCCACCCACACTGGTTTAAATGTAACTTAGATATTGGGTTTCACTATGTAAAGTGCTTTGAGTCACTAGAGAAAAGCGCTATATAAAATATAATTCACTTCACTTCAAATTATAACGTCACACCACACCGTACTGTGTTAGGGTGAGCAAATCAAGTGCTCCGACCTTGTAGGAGATCGTAAACTTGCCCTGCTCACGGTGTAAACAAACATGGCGTCGGTTGAGCGAGCTTTCTTTACTCCGTCATGCCACTCACACCAGCGGGGGGAAAAAAAACACCTGACTTCAATGCATCAAACCTCAACGCCACTGTTGCCATGACGCTGCTCGAAAAGCCCATTCGGACGCCCGCACCGCCGAAGACAGGGGTGTCAAACTCATTTTAGCTCAGGGGCCGCATGGAGGAAAATCTGTGCACATGCGGGCCGGACTATTAAAATCATGGCATTGAAAGTAAAAAAATAAAAACATCTTCAGATTGTTTTTTTTTGTCTTACTTTGGCCAAAAATAGAACAAACACATTCTGAAAATATTACAATAAAAATATTTTTAAAAGTACCGGCAGCGGTAAAGTTTAGATCCATGAAGGAAAGAAGAAAGTGAATGAATGTTATCAAAGTGTACCAATTTATTATTATTATAATTTTTTTTATATTCTTATTTATTTGTTAATTATTATTATTACTTGGGGTTTTTTGTTTTTTTTGTGCTGTTTTTCTCTTCTTTTTTTTTGGTGTGAGGGGTGGCATCGTTGGGATATAAACAAAAAAAATATTTTGACATATAGGGCAGACAATAGTTTAGTTTAGTCGAGTTTCTTCAAAATAGCCACCCTTTGCTCTGATCACTGTTTTGCACACTCTTGGCATTCTCTCGATGAGCTTCAAGAGGTAGTCAACTGAAATGGTTTTCACTTCACAGGTGTCATAGTTTTGATGCCTTCAGTGACAATCTACAAGGTAAATAGTCATGAAAATAAAGAAAACGCTGATTATTACTTACTGCAGACTTCATGAGAGCCAACAAACATAACAAAATATCACTTACTGTACAATGTCGGCTGTCATTAGGATGCCGACTGATAGAATCTTGTTATAGTCCCGTTTAGATGAAGAATGACTCATAATTAGGGCTGCAACAACTAATCAATTAAATCGATTAAAATCGATTATAAAAATAGTTGGCGATTAATTTAGTCATCGATTCGTTGGATCTATGCTATGCGCATGCGCAGAGACAACTTTTTTAATTTTTTTTATTTTTTTTATAAACCTTTATTTATAAACTACAACATTTACAAACAGCTGAGAAACAATAATTAAAATAAGTATGGTGCCATTATGCTGTTTTTTTTCAATAAAATACTGGAAAGGATAGAAATGTAGTTTGTCTCTTTTAGCCGATTATTAATCGATTAATCCAAGTAATAATCGACAGATTAATCGATTTTTTAAATTAGTTGTTAGTTGCAGCCCTACTCATAGTCCTCGCGAAGAAAAAGGGGGGTGGAACCAAGCGTCTTTTTGTGTCGTTCTCGCCACTCCCGGGTTTAAATTGACTATCAAAGTGTACCAACTTATCATTATTATCATCATTTTTGTTGTTCTTATGTATTTGTTAAATATTATTATTACTTTGGTTTGTTTTGTTCTTTTGCTGTTTTTCTCTTTTTTTTTGGGTGTGAGGGGTGGCATCGTTGGGATATAAACAAAAAAATATTTTGACATTTAGTGCAGACAATAGTTTAGTTTAGTCGAGTTTCTTCAAAATAGCCACCCTTTGCTCTGATCACTGTTTTGCACACTCTTGGCATTCTCTCAATGAGCTTCAAGAGGTAGTCAACTGAAATGGTTTTCACTTCACAGGTGTCATAGTTTTGATGCCTTCAGTGACAATCTACAAGGTAAATAGTCATGAAAATAAAGAAAACGCTGATTATTACTCACTGCAGACTTCATGAGAGCCAACAAACATAACGAAATATCACTTACTGTACAATCTCGGCTGTCATTAGGATGCCGACTGATAGAATCTTGTTATAGTCCCTTTTAGATGAAGAATGACTCATAATTAGGGCTGCAACAACTAATCAATTAAATCGATTAAAATCGATTATAAAAATAGTTGGTGATTAATTTAGTCAATCAATCAATCAATCAATGTTTATTTATATAGCCCTAAATCAGTCATCGATTTGTTGGATCTATGCTATGCGCATGCGCAGAGGCAACTTTTTTAAATTTTTTTATAAACCTTTATTTATAAACTGCAACATTTACAAACAGCTGAGAAACAATAATCAAAATAAGTATGGTGCCAGTATGCTGTTTTTTCCCCAATAAAATACTGGAAAGGATAGAAATGTAGTTTGTCTCTTTTATCCGATTATTAATCGAAGTAATAATCGACAGATTAATCGATTATCAAATTAGTTGTTAGTTGCAGCCCTACTCATAGCCCTCGCGAAGAAAAAGGGGGGTGGAACCAAGCATCTTTTTGTGTCGTTCTCCCGGGTTTAAATTGACTGTCAAAGTGTACCAATTTATCATTATTATTATCATCATTTTTGTTGTTCTTATTTATTTGTTAAATATTATTATTACTTTGGTTTGTTTTGTTCTTTTGTTGTTTTTCTCTTTTTTTTTTGGGTGTGAGCGGTGGCATCGTTGGTATATAAACAAAAAAAATATTTTGACATTTAGTGCAGACAATAGTTTAGTTTAGTCGAGTTTCTTCAAAATAGCCACCCTTTGCTCTGATCACTGTTTTGCACACTCTTGGCATTCTCTCAATGAGCTTCAAGAGGTAGTCAACTGAAATGGTTTTCACTTCACAAGTGTCATAGTTTTGATGCCTTCAGTGACAATCTACAAGGTAAATAGTCATGAAAATAAAGAAAACGCTGATTATTACTCACTGCAGACTTCATGAGAGCCAACAAACATAACGAAATATCACTTACTGTACAATGTCGGCTATCATTAGGATGCCGACTGATAGAATCGTGTTATAGTCCCTTTTAGATGAAGAATGACTCATAATTAGGGCTGCAACAACTAATCAATTAAATCGATTAAAATCGATTATAAAAATAGTTGGCGATTAATTTAGTCATCGATTCGTTGGATCTATGCTATGCGCATGCGCAGAGGCAACTTTTTTTTTATTTTTTTTTATTTTTATAAACCTTTATTTATAAACTGCAACATTTACAAACAGCTGAGAAACAATAATTAAAATAAGTATGGTGCCATTATGCTGTTTTTTTCCCAATAAAATACTGGAAAGGATAGAAATGTAGTTTGTCTCTTTTATCCGATTATTAATCGATTAATCGAAATAACAATCGACAGATTAATCGATTATAAAATTAGTTGTTAGTTGCAGCCCTACTCATAGCCCTCGCGAAGAAAAAGGGGGGTGGAACCAAGCGTCTTTTTGTGTCGTTCTCGCCACTCCCGGGTTTAAATTGACTATCAAAGTGTACCAACTTATCATTATTATCATCATTTTTGTTGTTCTTATTTATTTGTTAAATATTATTATTACTTTGGTTTGTTTTGTTTTTTTTTGCTGTTTTTCTCTTTTTTGTGGGTGTGAGGAGTGGCATCGTTGGGATATAAACCAAAAAAATATTTTGACATTTAGGGCAGACAATAGTTTAGTTTAGTCGAGTTTCTTCAAAATAGCCACCCTTTGCTCTGATCACTGTTTTGCACACTCTTGGCATTCTCTTGATGACCTTAAAAACAACTGAAATGGTTTTCACTTCACAGGTGTCATAGTTTTGATGCCTTCAGTGACAATCTACAAGGTAAATAGTCATGAAAATAAAGAAAACGCTGATTATTACTCACTGCAGACTTCATGAGAGCCAACAAACATAACAAAATATCACTTACTGTACAATGTCGGCTGTCATTAGGATGCCGACTGATAGAATCTTGTTATAGTCCCGTTTAGATGAAGAGTGACTCATAATTAGGGCTGCAACAACTAATCGATTAAATCGATTATAAAAATAGTTGGCGATTAATTTAGTCATCGATTTGTTGGATCTATGCTATACGCAGAGGCAAATTTTAATTTTTCTTATTTTTATAAACTGCAACATTTACAAACAGCTGAGAAACAATAATCAAAATAAGTATAGTGCCAGTATGCTGTTTTTTTTCAATAACATAGGAAAGGATTGAAATGTAGTTTGTCTCTTTTATCCGATTATTAATCGAAGTAATAATCGACAGATTAACCGATTATCAAATTAGTTGTTAGTTGCAGCCCTACTCATAGCCCTCGCGAAGAAAAAGGGGGGTGGAACCAAGCGTCTTTTTGATTCGTTCTCGCCACTCCCGGGTTTAAATTGACTATCAAAGTGTACCAACTTATCATTACTATCATCATTTTTGTTGTTCTTATTTATTTGTTAAATATTATTATTACTTTGGTTTGTTTTTTTTTGCTGTTTTTCTCTTTTTTGTGGGTGTGAGGGGTGGCATGTTTGGGATATAAACCAAAAAAATATTTTGACATTTAGTGCAGACAATAGTTTAGTTTAGTCGAGTTTCTTCAAAATAGCCACCCTTTGCTCTGATCACTGTTTTGCACACTCTTGGCATTCTCTTGATGACATTAAAGACAACTGAAATGGTTTTCACTTCACAGGTGCATTAGTTTTGATGCCTTCAGTGACTATCTACAAGGTAAATAGTCATGAAAATAAAGAAAACGCTGATTATTATTCACTGCAGACTTCATGAGAGCCAACAAACATAACGAAATATCACTTACTGTACAATGTCGGCTGTGATTAGGATGCCGACTGATAGAATCGTGTTATAGTCTCGTTTAGATGAAGAATGACTCATAATCCTCGCGAAGAAAAAGGGGGGTGGAACCAAGGGCCTTTTTGTGTTGTTCTCACCACTCCCGGGTTTAAATTGACTATCAAAGTGTACCAAGTTCTTATTTATTTGTTAAATATTATTATTACTTTGGTTTGTTTAGTTTTTTTTTGCTGTTTTTCTCTTTTTTTGGGGTGTGACGGGTGGCATCGTTGGGATATAAACCCAAAAAACATTTTGACATTCAGGGCAGACAATAGTTTAGTTGAATCTAGTTTCTTCAAAATAGCCACCCTTTGCTCTGATCGCTGTTTTGCACACTCTAGGCATTCTCTCGATGAGCTTCAAACTGTAACCCCCAGAAATGGTTTTCACTTCACAGGTGTGCCTGAAGCTCATCGAGAGAATGCCAAGAGTGTGCAAAGCAGTAATCAGTTTGAAGAAAGTAGAATATAAAACATGTTTTCAGTTATTTCACCTTTTTTTGTTAAGTACATAACTCCACATGTGTTCTTTCATAGTTTTGATGCCTTCAGTCACAATCTACAATGTAAATAGTCATGAAAATAAAGAACAGGCATTGACATGAGAAGGTGTGTCCAAACTTTTGACCTGTACTCTATGTTTGCTGGCAAAATCCAATGTGATGGCCACACTCTGACATATGGAAATAAGGACATAAGCTTCACTATTGATTTATGGAGGAGTGATGACACCTCCATAATAGTGGTGATGTCATATTTGGTTAGGACATCTATTTCCTTTGATCCAACATTCTCAAGGCAGTGTTCAGCTCATAAAAAATGTCCATCAACTCCATTTATTTTTGTGCCTCAAGATAATGATGTGAGAAATATCCAAAGTAATACATCTGTGGTCATCTATCCCGCATCCCATTCTCAAAGTTAACTGGGTCATCTGTGGGAGAGGGCCTGGATTTTCTCCAGAGATTTAAGCATACCGGTACACGCACTCTCCTTCCTTCACATGGAGCAGTTCAAAGCAGCCCCATAAAACATTTACAACACGGTTAAGCCCTTTTTCTACCCCACCAACCCAGTCAATCTGCTCCCTTGCTCCTTGCTTTGCATCTTCCCTCCTTCCTCCGTCTCTTTCTCGTGATTCTGTCAGAAGTCTGGACATCTCTCGGAGGTTTTTATTCCTCCGCGTATCTCAGTGGATGACCTTGGGTTAAACACATTTAATTAGCGCATGCAGAAAGCACACGCCCACTTCCTACTGGCAGCTTAGAGCCCAGACCTCTCTGGTCCGAGAAGGCGATGCAGTATTTGTGTGCATACTGTATGTGTGAGGGAAAAAAGACTAGATGATGTCACATATTGGAGATGGTGAAGATGTAGGGATAACAGACAGTCAGCAACATTTTACAGTCAACTTAGGGCCTCTTAGACTTCACGCTACACATGGGCAGCAAAGGTCAGAAGTGTCTTCTACATAGTACCGTATTTTCCGGACTATAAGGCGCACTTAAAATCCTTTTTTTTTCTTCTCAAAACTCGACAGTGCGCCTTATAACGGAATAATTCTGGTTTTGCTTACCGACCTCCAAGCTATATTCTTTGGTATGTGGTGTAATGAAAAGTGTGAATAGTAGATGGCAGTCAAACATGAGAGATACGTGTAGACTGCAACATGCCTCAAGTAAACAACACCAGCATTTTGTCTGTTCCATTGAAAATATAAAACATTACACACGGCGCTCATAAATCGATCAAAATGTTTTAGTATGACTTTGGTAAGCTATGAAGCCGCACCAATCGATGGATTGTACTGTGCTTCAACATACGAGTATGGTTGTCACGGCGCAGACTCGAACCCGCTATGCCGGCATCGCGCTCGGACATGCCCCTGCTCGCGCTGAGCGCAGCACGCCCACGCAGCGACAAGCCTGCAGACGATCAGCAATCTGCACACCTGGGACTGATGAGGGCGAGCGGTATAGGGACCAGTGGACCCTAGGATCCTTGCGGGAACTTAGTTTCTCAATGGTGGACCGTAAGCCTACTCTCGCTTTATGCTCTCTGTCTTTCTCTGCGTTTTCCCTCCGTGACTGACATCCTTGTTTGTTCCCCCCTCAGTTCCTTCCCTGATCTTCCATGTTTTGCCTTCCTCGATCCTCGACCCTTGCTCTGGACACGGACTCTGACGCCTCTCTCTGCCCCACGGACCTCACGCGGATCACGGACCCCTTTTGCCTTGCCCCCTTTGGGTTTGTCTGCTTCCTCATCCAACATCTCGGTAATACACAACAGCTAACTACACCCATAGTCTAACACCACTCACTCTTGGATTTTTTCACACACTCCATTTCCTTAGTTTAGTTAGTATATATATATATATATATATATATATATATATATATATATATATATATATATATATATATATATATATATATATATATATATATATATATATATATATGTGTATATATATATATTAACTATATATGTTCATAACTTTTATGGACAGAATTTGTAGGCGCAGTCAAGGCGATGAGGGGATCTGGTTTGGTGGCTGCAGGATTAGGTCTCTGCTTTTTGCAGATGATGTGGTCCTGATGGCTTCATCTGGCCAGGATCTTCAGCTCTCGCTGGATCGGTTCGCAGCTGAGTGTGAAGCGACTGGGATGAGAATCAGCACCTCCAAGTCCGAATCCATGGTTCTCGCCCGGAAAAGGGTGGAGTGCCATCTCCGGGTTGCGGAGGAGACCCTGCCCCAAGTGGAGGAGTTCAAGTACCTCGGAGTCTTGTTCACGAGTGAGGGAAGAGTGGATCGTGAGATCGACAGGCGGATCGGTGCGGCGTCTTCAGTAATGCGGACGCTGTATCGATCCGTTGTGGTGAAGAAGGAGCTGAGCCGGAAGGCAAAGCTCTCAATTTACCGGTCGATCTACGTTCCCATCCTCACCTATGGTCATGAGCTTTGGGTTATGACCGAAAGGACAAGATCACGGGTACAAGCGGCCGAAATGAGTTTCCTCCGCCGGGTGGCGGCGCTCTCCCTTAGAGATAGGGTGAGAAGCTCTGCCATCCGGGGGGAGCTCAAAGTAAAGCCGCTGCTCTTCCACATCGAGAGGAGCCAGATGAGGTGGTTCGGGCATCTGGTCAGGATGCCACCCGAACGCCTCCCTAGTGAGGTGTTTAGGGCACGTCCGACCGGTAGGAGGCCACGGGGAAGACCCAGGACACGTTGGGAAGACTATGTCTCCCGGCTGGCCTGGGAACGCCTCGGGATCCCCCGGGAGGAGCTGGACGAAGTGCCTGGGGAGAGGGAAGTCTGGGCTTCCCTGCTTAAGCTGCTGCCCCCGCGACCCGACCTCGGATAAGCGGAAGAAGATGGATGGATGGATGGATGGAACTATATATATATAATAAATAATCTTTGAGCATACTGCCCCCTGGTGTCTGAGCCGTCAACTCCCTCGGCAATACACAACAATGGTACCTACTGAACTGTATTTGGGATCTGCATAAGTCCTGAAAAATTGTGCGCATCCGCCTTTGGGGTCAATAAGCTTCTTCTTTTTCTCTATCTTCTTGTTATGGGACATTCATCCTTCGCTGTTGCCATTTCTAATATAAAGTAGTGTAAAGTTCTTACTTATATCTGTCAGTAAACTCGCCATGAAAGCGCTAAAACATACCGGTGTAGTGAGTTTACATAATTCACCCAAGGAACTTTAGTTATTAGAGAGTTCTGGTCGGACCGTTTTTCACGGTACACATTTCCGGCCGTGTTGTTGCACTAGTGAGCCACGGATGAGAAGATGCTGCTCCGTTATTGATTTAAGTAAAGTCTGAATGTCATTAAAACAGTTAGCTCCATCTTTTGACACTTCTTCCACTCCCGTCCTTGCACGCTACACCGCTACAACAAAGATGGCGGGGAGAAGATGCTGCCGAAAGGTGAGCCACGTAAATAAGACCGCCCACAAAACGGCACATCCTGAAGCGACTGTCCGAAAGCGGCTTGAAGATGATCTGTAAAACATAATCTATGCAACATTTTGACCAAAGAACCACCATTACATGTTATGTAGACCACAAGGAAGTGTTTTCAATTTAGAAAAAAATAAAAATAATAGGACTCCTTCAATGCGCCCTATAATCCGGTGTGCCTTATATATGAAAAAATTCTAAAATAGACCATTCCGGTGAGCCCTATGGTCCGGAAAATACGGTAATCATTGGTGTTTTTGGCATTAAGCAAAATGAGCAAAGACCTGCATAAGAACAACTTAGCCCCAGTCAAAGCCCCACCGCTCAACATGCCAAGCTTCAGAAAACAATATTGTGAGTGTGCAACCATAACAGTAGAGTATACTGAACAGAGTGAGCCCTCTTCCTAGTCATTCACAATCTTCGTCTCGGTGGGCTGTGACCTAGACCGCTTGCTTACACGAGGCACGACAGACACATGTGAGAAGTTCCGCAAAGTAACAAAGATGAAGAGAAAAACTATTATTACAAAGGCAAATGTCCCGTTGTGGGGAATGAGCAATATGAGCCCATCAACACGGACAAATGAGCAGAATGCAACCCCAAACAATCCGACGTAGTTTTTCCAACTGGGAAAAAATGCACTTTAAATGTTCAATATTTATTTAGGTAAAATGTTTTGCTTAAAGAGATGAAAGTCAATTTTATTGAATTTTTTTAATTTAGCACAAACAAACAATATTTTTATCCAATTGCAGTACAATTACAAACAATTCTACAGAACATAAAAGTTTATAAAACCATTTGCCTTATTTTACGGACCATAGGGGGCACCGGATTATAAGGCGCACTGCCGATGAGCGGGTCTAGTCAGGTTTTTTTTCATACAAAAGAGGCACCGGAGTATAAGGCGCATTAAAGGGGTCATATTATTTTTTTCTAAATTGAAAACACTTCCTTGTGGTCTACATAACATGTAATGGTGGTTCTTTGGTCAAAATGTTGCATAGATTATGGTTTACAGACCATCTTCTTTATTCCGTACATTAGGCGCGTACAAGGCGCGCTGTTGATTTTTGAGAAATTAAAGGATTTTAAGTGCGCCTTATAGTCCGAAAAATACGGTAAATGTTTACTTGCATTAGTATATGTTATGATTAATAGGGCTGTGGATCTTTGGCACTATATCTGCAGTCCCCTCCAAGGTTTCTCATTGTATCCCATTGAGTTGAGTTTTTTCTTGCCCTGACGTGGGATCTGAGCCGAGGATGTCGTTGTGGCTTGTGCAGCCCTTTGAGACACTCGTGATTTAGGGCTATTTAAAAAAAAACTTTCATTGACTTTGATTGATTGACTTCTGTTTTGTTTAATCAGCAGTTTTACTGCTGCGTTACAGGCACCGTTTGGAAATAATTAAAGGCCTACTGAAATGAATGTTTTTTATTTAAATGGGGATAGCAGATCCATTCTATGTGTCATACTTGATCATTTCGCGATATTGCCATATTTTTGCTGAAACGATTTAGTGGAGAACAACGACGATAAAGGTCGCAACTTTTGGTCGCTGATAAAAAAAAGCCTTGCCTATACCGGAAGTAGCGTGACGTCACAGGTTGAAAGGCTCCTCACATTTTCCCATTGTTTACAATGCAGCGAGAGAGATTCGGACCGAGAAAGCGACGATTACCCCATTAATTTGAGCGAGGATGAAAGATTTGTGGATGAGGAAAGTGAGAGTGAAGGACTAGAGTGCAGTGCAGGACATATCTTCTTTCGCTCTGACCGTAACTTAGGTAAAAGGGTTCATTGGATTCCACACTTTCTCCTTTTTCTATTGTGGATCACGGATTTGTATTTTAAACCACCTCGGATACTATATCCTCTTGAAAATGAGAGTCGAGAACGCGAAATGGAGATTCACGGTGACTTTGATCTCCACGACAATACATCGGCGAAGCTCTTTAGCTACTGAGCTAACGTGATAGCATTGGGCTCGAATGCAGATAGAAACAAAATAAATAAACCCCTGACTGGAAGGATAGACAGAAGATCAACAATACTATTAAACCATAGACATGTAACTACACGGTTAATAATTCCCAGCTTGGCGAAGCTTAACAAGGCTGTTGCTAACGACGCCATTGAAGCTAACTTAGCAACGGGACCTCACAGAGCTTTGATAAAAACATTAGCGCTCCACCTACGCCAGCCAGCCCTCATCTGCTCATCAACACCCGTGCTCACCTGCGTTACAACGATCGACGGAATGACGAAGGACTTCACCCGATCATCCGTGCGGTCGGCGGCTAGCGCGTCTGCTATCCAAGTCAAAGTCCTCCTGGTTGTGTTGCTACAGCCAGCCGCTAATACACCGATCCCACCTACAACTTTCTTCTTTGCAGTCTTCATTGTTCATTAAACAAATTGCAAAAGATTCACCAACACAGATGTCCAGAATACTGTGGGATTTTGAGATGAAAACAGAGCTTTTTTGTATTGGATTCAATGGGGTACCAATACTTCAGTTTCAACGATTGACGTCACGCGCATAACGTCATCATATCCAGACGTTTTCAACCGGAAGTTTAGCGGGAAATTTTAAATTGCACTTTATAAGTAAACCCGGCCGTATTGGCATGTGTTGTAATGTTAAGATTTCATCATTGATATATAAACTATCAGACTGCGTGGTCAGTAGTAGTGGGTTTCAGTAGGCTTTTAAGGTATATAAATAAACATTTCCAGAATATGTTTGTGTAAATAACTCTATTCACAATGTATATATCTACCCACTTACAGTCAGGTGCGGCTAATATATGAAAAATATTTTTTCCTTCCAAAACTTAGTGGGTTCGGCTTATATCCCGGCGCGCTCTATAGACCGGAAAATTCGCTAATTAATGGTAGCAATTAGTGAATTTCAAACTGCGACAATAATGTGACATACCAGGTATACTGCACACTTTACTGGGGACAAACTAAGTCAGCAAATCCTGCTGCTGATCTAGATACCACAATGGACACATTTTTAGGCCAACCTACTTCATTAGGGATGCAAAGGTCAAACAGGCTAAGCTCAGAAAATATGACAACAGTTTAGAGGTGTCCGATAATGGCTTTTTTGCAGATATTCGATATTGTCCAACTCTTAATTACCGATTCCGATATCAACCGATACCAATATATACAGTCGTGGAATTAAGACATTATTATGCCTAGTTTTGTTGTGATGCCCCGCTGGATGCATTAAACAATGTAACAAGGTTTTCCAAAATAAATCAACTCGAGTTATGGAAAAAAATGCCAACATGGCACTGCCATATTTATTATTGAAGTCACAAAGTGCATTATTTTTTTTAACATGCCTCAAAACAGCAGCTTGGAATTTGGGACATGCTCTCCCTGAGAGAGCATGAGGAGGTTGAGGTGGGCGGGGTTGACGTGGGGGGTTTAGGGGGTAGCGGGGGGTGTATATTGTAGTGTCCCGGAAGAGTTAGTGCTGCAAGGGGTTCTGGGTATTTGTTCTGTTGTGTTTATGTTGTGTTACGGTGCTGCTGTTCTCCCGAAATGTGTTCGTCATTCTTGTTTGGTGTGGGTTCACAGTGTGGCGCATATTTGTAACAGTGTTAAAGTTGTTTATACGGACACCCTCAGTGTGACCTGTATGGCCGTTGACCAAGAATGCCTTGCATTCACTTGTGTGTGTGAAAAGCCGTAGATATTATGTGACTGGGCCGGCACACAAAGGCAGTGCCTTTAAGGTTTATTGGCGCTCTGTACTTCTCCCTACGTCCGTGTACACAGCAGCGTTTTAAAAAGTCATAAATTTTACTTTTTGAAACCGATACCGATCATTTTGAAACCGATACCGATAATTTCCGATATTACATTTTAAAGCATTTATCGTCCGATAATATCGGCAGTCCGATATTATCGGACATCCCTACAACAGTTAAAAGGAGTTTTCGTTTTATCGAGAACAATGACGTAAGGCTAAAATGTGTCATTATTTGTGTACAAATATATCCTTGAAGTCACGGTTTAATTAACACGGTAATCACCCATAATTATATTATCATGTGTTGGTACACTTTGACAGCCATTTAGGACAATACTTATTAGAGGACATGTTTTTAGACAGATTAAACAACCACAACATTAGAGGCATCACCTTGTCGTGGAAATAAATCGTTTGTTCAGTGAGTGTACAACAGCCCTGTGATCAAGATGACACTTTTGACAATTGTGCTTTTTTCCCTGAAGTTGTGCTACATTGTTTCCTTAAAGGAGGAATACAACAAAGCAAAACAGGAAACAAACAAAGCCGACAATCCATATTGCTGATTTGTTTTGAAAAAAATAAAGATAAAATAAGAGTGAGATGAATCCAATCATTCCTCTGGGATTTGAAATATTATTTATCAGGGAAAATGGGAGAACTATCGGCTCGGCGGAAGGCTGATGCAATCTACTTCATTGTGGAAGTAGAAAAAAAATGGTCACAAAATTGAATAAGTGGATGATGCGGCGGGAGAAAAAAGGGTTCTTTACTGTAGCATGCACCCAGAAGCAAAACAATAGCCTGCAGTGAGGAAACAAATGTAGCGTTAAGGGCAGGCCACTGTATCACTGAACATTTGTACACTCATTTTGAAGGGTCTGCTTGCAGAAAAAAACACTCAAAACAAAAGTTTTCGGATATAACCTTAGTAATGGGAATCACATAAATGTCTCCCTGGTCCTTTTGGTGCACTCTTTTTTAACTAAACACAGGAAGAAATGTGTTTTAGGAAAGCCTAACATTCATCTGTCGGCAAGCCAAAATAGCGCCGCAAAAAATAAAAAGATCTAGTATGAAAAACTAAAATAAGGGGAAAAAAACGTTAATTTGAATGGCTTGCAAAGAATCAGTAATTTTAGGTAAGTGATGGGACTCCACAGGACACGGTTCTAGATTACGTTTTTGTTTTATTATTGATTACTTAATGGACAGTGTGCACAATACATTATTCACATTAGCTATCAGCTAATTTCCATCTCAGTGTTGGTGTTAGGAATTTTCTAAATGGGGTCCCAGGGACCTCATCAAGTCATAAAAATGGGGTCCCATAGTAAATTTTTGGCGTCCCACTTTTTGTAACCGTTTTGAAAACCAATGATAAATGCATTATCCTGTTATATCTCACATTCTATATTGTGTTTTGGAAAAAGGTTGTCATAAACGTTACTTAATTCATTAAAAAATAATACGAAAGAAAAAAACTTTTTATGCATATGTAAATGTATTCAGTTATAAACATTCATTCACTTTCTTCTTTCCTTCATGGATCTAAACTTTACCGTTCTCTGGCTGACGAGGACCACTGAGACATCTCATCTCTGCATAGTTTACTAGAATACCCTTATGGGCATTACATATATCTAAATCTGTCATAACGACGTGGACTATGGGATGTTCGTTTTCCCGAGATGCAATAAAAGTTGGAGCGGACATGGCGTGAAGGTAAGGACATATTTATTCTAACAAAGTACAAACAAAAGGCGCACAAAGCGGAGAACAAACTTGGCTATGAAACAAAAGAACATCAACACATAAACTGAACTATGGTCATAAACAAAAACTTACTTGGAAAGCATGGAACATGAACTATGGTAGCAACAGGAAGCAAAGGATAGCATGGGTGTCAGAAGTAATGTCACCAGACAGACTGCCTGGCAACTGGAAGCTTAAATAATACCGACATGATTAGTGACAGGTGCGCGAGTGCAAAACGTGAGACAGGTGAAACTAATGAGTAGTCATGGAAACAAAACAAGCAAGAGTGCACAACATGGAACTAAAAAGAGTCCAAAAAACAAACAGCACATGGCCAAACAAAAACATGATCAACAGACATGACAAAATCAAGGAGCTATTGTACTGTTTACTTGTTGAAATACCCTTACAAAGTTAAAAACTACCCAAATGACCACTTTGCTGCTGCCAAAAATTGATTCCAGATAATATTTTGAGACTGACACATCTTATCTCTGCATATTTTACTAGAATACCATTAGGGACATTACATATATCAAAATAAAGTACCTACTGTACTGTTTACTTGTAGAAATACCCTTTTTAGAGCTAAAATCTACCCAAACGACCACTTTGCTTCTGCCAAAAATAGATTTGAATGGCATTTCAACAAGTAAACAGTGCAGGTACTTGAGTTTGATATACGTAATGCCCATAAGGGTATTTTAGTAAAATATGCAGGGATAAGATGTGTCAGTATCAAAATATTACTTGAAATCTATTATTGTCAGGCAAAAAATTGTACATAAATGAATACATCCAAACACTTAAACAAATATTTATTATGTGCACGAAGAAATAACAGTTAACATTGTATGTATCTTCCAAACATATATACTTGTATAGCGCTTTTCTACCGTCAAGGCACTCAAAGCGCTTTTGACACTATTTCCACATTCACCCATTCACACACTGATGGCGGGAGCTGCCATGCAAGGCGCTAACCAGGACCCATTAGGAGCAAGGGTGAAGTGTCTTGCTCAAGGACACAACGGACATGACTCGAGTGGCAGAAACCGGGGATCGAACCAGGAACCCTCAGGTTGCAGGCAGGGCCCCACACATCACATTAACATCGGACTAACAACAGTCCTTTAAAGGCCTACTGAAATGAAATTTTCTTATTCAAACGGGGATAGCAGGTCCATTCTATGTGTCATACTTGATCATTTTGCGATATTGCCATATTTTTGCTGAAAGGATTTAGTAGAGAACATCGACGATAAAGTTCGCAACTTTTGGTCGCTGATAAAAAAGCCTTGCCTGTACCGGAAGTAGCGTGACGTCACAGGTTGTGGAGCTCCTCACATCTGCACATTGTTTACAATCATGGCCACCAGCAGCGAGAGCGATTCGGACCGAGAAAGCGACGATTACCCCATTAATTTGAGCGAGGATGAAAGATTCGTGGATGAGGAAAGTGAGAGTGAAGGATTAGAGGGCAGTGGAAGCGATTCAGATAGGGAAGATGCTGTGAGAGGCGGGTGGGACCTGATATTCAGCTGGGAATGACTAAAACAGTAAATAAACACAAGACATATATATATACTCTATTAGCCACAACACAACCAGGCTCATATTTAATATGCCACAAATTAATCCGCATAACAAACACCTCCCCCCTCCCGTCCATATAACCCACCAATACAACTCAAACACCCGCACAACACACTCAATCCCACAGCCCAAAGTACCGTTCACCTCCGTAAAGTTCATACAGCACATATATTACCCCAAAGTTACGTACGTGACATGCACATAGCGGCACGCACGTACGGGCAAGCGATCAAATGTTTGGAAGCCAAACCTGCGTACTCACGGTAGCGCGTCTGCTATCCAACTCAAAGTCCTCCTGGTTGTGTTACTGCAGCCGGCCGCTAATACACCGCTTCCCACCTACAGCTTTCTTCTTTGCTGTCTTCATTGTTCATGAAACAAATTGCAAAAGATTCACCAACACAGATGTCCAGAATACTGTGGAATTTTGCGATGAAAACAGACAACTTAATAGCTGGCCACATTGGTGTCCCAATATGTCCGCACAATCCGTGACGTCACGCGCAAGCGTCATCATACCGAGACGTTTTCAGCAGACTATTTTGCGGGAAATTTAAAATTGCACTTTACTAATCTAACCCGGCCGTATTGGCATGTGTTGCAATGTTAAGATTTCATCATTGATATATAAAATATCAGACTGCGTGGTCGGTAGTAGTGGGTTTCAGTAGGCCTTTAAATCTCATCAATACCTCAGAAAAGGCAAACTGTCATTTTCCGTACACAGCAAAGTCTTAAATAATGTCAAACACGTAGTGTTACAATAACCAGGAAGATAAAGTGTTTGTCTTACACCTGGTAATCTGCCGTGGACAGACGAAGCCAAGCAATGCAGGTTTAACGAGCGGTGCGCGCTCCCGCCAAGAAAATCCCTTTTTGGCAGGCAATCACATTTTGGCACAACATCGGCAAACATAAACAAAACCGGCGGAAAGCGATAATTGATATAAAAAAAAACAAGCAAACTGGAGTTTAGACCATGATTTGATAAACGTGGACTCCGTTAAGTTGAAAAACGTATTCGGGTGTTACCATTTAGTGGTCAATTGTACGGAATATGTACTGTACTGTGCAATAAAATGATGCAATAATAAAAGTTTCAATCAATCAATCAATCAAAGACCAGGAGAAGGCAGGGTCGGCCAAAATAAATAAAAAATCCACGTCCCGGGGACGCGCGGACTTCCGGAAATGCGCGTCCTTTCTGATTTCAATGCGTAAAAAGACACTAAAAGTGCGTCTAAAACCGCATCTATAGTCCATAATTTGACACCATCTAACGTGGGACAAAATACATGACACAATTACTGAAAACAACAAGCGGACGACTTATAAAACGACATCTACTCAAAAAGAAAACAATAGAACTCAAAACAGCGCGATATACAAAAAACACATCCCAATTGAGGCCTAAGAAATCCACACACCTCCTCTCACAATCCCCCGTTGTCATTCAAAAGGAAACCTACACTGCAAAAACTGAAATCTAAGTACGATTAAATATCTCAAATAAAGATTAAAGATTAAAGGGTGATATTTGCTTATTTTCTATCTGATAAGATAATTCTTCTCACTAAGCAGATTTTATGTTAGAGTGTTTTACTTGTTTTAAGTGTTTTGGTCCTAAATGATCCCAGTAAGATATTACAGCTTGTTGCTGAGATTTTATGACCTATATTGAGTAAAACATGCTTGAAACTAGAATATCAACTGTTGCAAAGCTGTGTCATCAACACTCACAAGTATAAAACTACTTTTTTTAAGTAATAATTTCTTATTTCAAGCATGAAAAAAAAAATCATGACTTTGACACAATTGTGTCTCATAATTAAAACAGATGACAGCCAAATGGTTTTATTTTCAATGAAACAATAGAAAATACGTACAGTATTTTAGTAGTAGTAGTACAGTTGGCACAGTACAGTAAACTGACAGTTAATATTTAAACATCCAACATGTGATATTTCTAACAATTTTGAACAGAAATAGTTCATGCACATTCAGGTAAATTCCTCAAAATTACAATTAAAAAAAATGTGGCCGGGGGCAAGGCTGTATATATGCGCACTAATTGACTGAAAGAGCACGCATTTGGCGCGATGATGTCATGTTATCGATGGAAAAACAAATTTTTTAAACCATATGATTTGCCTGAGCGGCTAGGAGACCCCGGGAGTAACAAGCGGTTGCCTTGTTGCCTTTCCATTAAGCACAATAAATTAGTTTTTAGTATAAGTTTGCTGGTTTCAAGAAATGTAATGCCGAGCACATATCATTATGTCAAGATAATCGCATTAGCATTTACTTAATTTAAGAATATTTTTCAACATATTGAGCAAAAAGGTCTCTTTTTTTTTTTTTCCTACCAAGAAAAGTGCACTTGTTATTAGTGAGAATATACTTATTTTAAGGTATTTTTGGGTTCATTGAGGTTAGCTAACTTGTTTTGGAAAGTCTTGACAAGCCACATTTTCTTGTTCTATTGGCAGATAATTTTGCTTAGTTCAAGTAAAATACCCCTAATTTTTGTGTTATATTTTCTTGTTTTTGAACACTGACTTTTTGCAGTGTATGCAACGGTTCATTTATGAAATGCATATGCTGGAAAGTTCAAGTCATAGTACAAACCTAACAAACACAATTTGTTTTTTAGCATTTTCACGCTCAAGAAATGCTGCTGTCAATAGCCAAAACAAAAAATCTATCAGTCATCAAGTTTTTTTGTATGAGCGCCTCCAAGAACCACGTGGCACATTAACTTGAGAAAATGGGGAGCTGTGTTGTAAATACTGCAATGGAGACCACCTTGGGGACTTCGCTAAAGAGAAAAAGCCTTTGAGGCAAATGCAGGACTAATTAGGGTACATGAAACACCCAAGGGTTCCCAAAAGACCTTGTTTTCCTTCTTTGTTTTGAGATTCTGCATCTCAATCTCGGTAGCTAAGGCCTTGTATTCAGATTCTGATTTATGCTGAATATATGTAATGGACTATTCCAACTTGCAAACAAAACTAATTATATAACAAATACAAACCCCAAAAACAGTGAAGTTGGCACGTTGTGTAAATTGTAAATAAAAACTAAATACAATCCTTTTCAACCTATATTGACCTGAATAGACTGCAAAGACAAGATACTTAACATTCGAAGTGGAAAACGTAATTTTTTGCAAATATTAGCTCATTTTGAATTTGATGCCTGCAACATGTTTCAACAATTCAAATTGTTTTTGGAAACTTTGGACGTCGTGTCCTCTGGACCAAAGAGGAAAGGAACCATCCAGATTGTTATAGGCGCAAAGTTCAAAAGCCAGCATCTGTGATGGTATGGGGGTGTATTAGTGCCCAAGGCATGGGTAACTTACACATCTGTGAAGGCACCGTTAAAGCTGAAAGGTAAATACAGGTTTTGGAGTAACATATGTTGCCATCCAAGCAACGTTTTCATGGACGCCCCTGCTTATTTCAGCAAGACAATGCCAAGCCACGTGTTACAACAGCGTGGCTTCGTAGTGAAAGAGTGCGGGTACTAGACTGGCCTGCCTGTAGTCCAGACCTGTCTCCCATTGAAAATGTGTGGCGCATTATGAAGCCTAAAATACCACAACGGAGACCCCCTGACTGTTGAACAACTTAAGCTGTACATCAAGCAAGAACGGGAAATAGTTCCACCTGAAAAGCTTCAAACTGCTTCAAGCTGTGCCGAACATAAATATAAATCCATTTCACAAAGTGAAATACAAATAAGGCATCAAGAGAAGTATCCCACACTTCTCTTGTGTAAAGTAAATCCGTACAGCAGATATGTGCATCTACATCAACAATATGATTTGCCTGAGTAGCTGGACAAGACACACAAAAAAAATTAAAAATAAAAATTAAGACATGAATGAACTTAGTGCTCTTATTTTGTAGCATTAGTTTCACCATGAACCTTGAGAAGGATTACTTTCACTTGAAGCGGACAAAGAGTATGACAATTATTGCAATGTTTTTGCAAAGTTTAGGACAAGCAGAGCAGCTCTTCAGTACCCATTAGAGGAGCAATCATCGAAGAGTAACAACTGACAACGGTTTCTTGTTCATTGTGCTGTTTTATGACATCTGTATAACGAGACTATGCAGCCTCAATAGGGGAATTATGGAATAATGTAAGCTATTTTAAATGTTGTTAGCGGAGTTGTGAGAGTGAGACTGGTTCAAGTGAGGTGACTGAGGCCCTTTCGACACTAAGCCGGCTAAGGTTATCCAGGGTAAATCCCACCTAACCTTATCCGTGTCCACACACACACAATGGTCATTTAAGACTCCCTAAGCAGTGTTGCTTTGTGTGCAAGTTCTTAAATGTAACTTATCTGAACAATATCCAGTGTTGTGGTATTTCAATTAACTGGAATCAAGTGTGCTGTGGGGCCCTATTGTAGTGAATCACACCTGAGAAATTATAAATTAATCAAATCTTTATTGGAAAGTAAACAATGTGACAAAGAACATTTTACAACAATCAATCTAGGGATCTAGATATCTGGTCAGTACACTCCTCACTCTCTTGCCTTCACCTTCATTGTCCATTCCTTTTTGGTGACTTTATATACTCTGGACCTAGACGTTGAGTCCGCGACATACATGGCGGAAAATAACTGATAGTCTGCTTTGCCAGTCCAAATGCATTCGATGTTTTCCGTAGTCTTCAATCGACGGCTAGGTAATACAAAGCACACGCTACCTTTTTTATTACATCCACGGTAACCCGCAACCTCATTGACCCTCCTTCGACAAATGGACAAAGTTTTTCGGTAAGTAGAATCACAGCTGACATTGGAAAGTTCTCTTGCCGTCTGAGAATTGTTGTATCCCAAATAGCTGCAATCGCTTTCTCTTAAGGTATTCATGTGTGATTTCCGTTTAAAAAATTGTCGGAGGAGGGGGACCTTAAACGATAGTTTAGTGTGGCTGAAACGGGGCTTAGGCTAAAATAATTATTCGTTTAAAGCAGGGGTGTCCAAACTTTTTCCACTGAGGGCCGCACACGGAAAAATTAAAGCATGTGGGGGCCATTTTGATATTTTTCATTTTCAAACCATAACAAAATATATGCATTTTTAAAATTTATTTTACCTTTAGGGGTCCCGGGGACCATAAATAGTCTCAGTCATTAAAATGTTAAAAATAAGTCAGATTATTATTATTTTTTAATTATTTAACGCTTACAGTAAATCTCTATATCAACTTCAAGTTGATATAAAGTAATACAAATAAAAAAAAATGTTTTATGGCTTTTCTGTCAAAAACAACTTATTTTTTTTATAGTAAAACTGAAATATGGAGTATTTAGTAATTAGAGACCTAAAATATCAATAATGCAGGACACCATTGATTTTAATTCTTTCATATTTTTGAGTCATCACAGTGAAAAGATAAATAAAAAATCACTAAATATATTTGGGATCCAAAAGGTGCCCCACTCATAAAGTGATACATTTTTATTAGGTTTTTCTTTTACTTTCAACACTTAAGTTACGAGATCAACTTCAGATATATCTGTCGATTTTATGCTGGAATTATTTTGTTTGTTTTATGCGCTTTTGTCAAAGAAAACTTTGATGTTTTTATATGGCTACTACACAATCAATATATGCAATATTTACCACATAAAACATTTTAAAATGAAATATTAGAAGTAATTGGAGCCCTGAAAATAATTCATTATAACATGGATTTTTTGTCATTATATTTTTTTTGGAACAATGGCAAAAAAAGAAAAATTAAGAAAGACAAAAGAAAAAAAACAGCCTGCATGGCAGCTTCTGTGTCAACATTGCAACTTTTTCTTGTTAGATTTCACTTCATTCCACTTTTTTGAATGTTCTTTTTTATTTTTACAATAGTATTTCCAGAATGTGTGGCGGGCCGGTAAACAATTAGCTGCGGGCCGCAAATGGCCCCCAGGCCGCACTTTGGACACCCCTAGTTTAAAGGGTTATCCGGCTTAGTGTAGACATAGCCTCAGGCAATGTTTTGACCAGAGATGAACAAGACTGTTGACAATAAAAGGTGCCTTTCCTTTCAGCTGAGCTTGCACTACTTCTTACCAGAACCACTTATAATCACGGGGGTTACCTCGCCCGCTGTAACCGTTATCGGTGCATGATGAGGAAGTGCTGTGTTGTTGTGGCAACTGGATAGCAGTGATACCAGGGCTGCTTTTGGCGTGTTATGTTAACAAAAGCGTCAGACTATGTGCTTCTGTCGAAACGCTTTATTACTCACTTGCACAATATCACCGCAAAGCACTTGTTACTACCAATGTAGCCATTATGCAGCCGGGTTTCGGTGCACATCCCTAGCCTGAATTAGGGCTGCAACTAACAAATATTTTAATGGTCCACTCGTCGAATATTTTTCGATTAGTAGTAGCCAAACAATCTGCTTGTGATCTGCTGTACACGTTTGAGTTTAGCGTTATGAATTCAACTCAGTTTTTAAACATACTGTAGTAAATTCAAATGTTTAAACCGAAACAAATGGTCTGAGCTTTTTACACAAAGTACCACAGTGGAAAAAAATCTACAGACTTTAAGTGCAAAATGTCCTGTAATCATGACATCCGGTGCAAGACGTATTTTTATCCAGAACTGTTAGGGTTATTTATAGTGATGTCACGGTGTGAACATTTCTTATCACGGTTATTGTGACCAAAATTACCACGGTTATCATTATTATCGCGGTATTTTTAAATGTGCTGAACATTTTCAAAAAGTACTTATACTGAAATCTTTTAACCAAGTTTTATTTTAAAAAAACCCTGACACATTCAAAATTATTTATTCTGTAGAATAAACATTATTGTAGATAAAAACACTGTTTCATGGACTTCAAGTAGAAATTGAATGTGCACATGAAAGCAACAAAAGCATTATAAACAGAGTAATATGGCAGGAAAAAAAATTACATAAATGAATAAAATAAATGTGAAAATTGTGCAACTTTATGGACATAAAAAATAAACAAATAAAAAAAAAATGCAACAATGTTGCACTTTTTGTCCATATAAATAAAAATTGTGTTCATAGTTTTGTTGGCCAACAAAAATAAAGAGGAGTGCTACCTCTCACATCGAATACGCAAATTTCACAGCCTATGTTCAGTTCGATGAGATGACAAAACTTTATAGATAGTATTGATGTTATTTGAACACTGATACAGTTTGCAGTTAAATAAAGGATGAGTGATCATCCCAGTAAACTAACTAAAGACTTTATGAACAAGTTGTGACAACATTCGCGACACATCGCCTGCTGCATGTTTCCTCACCTCATTAACTCTCAGTCACAGCTGATGGACGCTGTATTGAGAAAATAAAAGCAACATCAAACAGTTTTCTTCTTCGTTGTATACTTTTAGCGTTCGACAAATGCGCCTATTTTCAATATTGTCCACACCTGTCTCCATCTAAAAACAGCAGTGAGCTCTTAAACGCACACCGAGACTCCACGGAAATGAAGTGAGGGAACATGAAGTTAAACCGAGCGCTCTGCTCTCTTTACACCAAGGGGAAATCTCCGTAGCAAAGGCCGTATAGTTGTGTTCCGCCATGTTTTTTCAAGCCGATCGACGCTAGTGTGCATGCGCCAGTTTCCAGGAAGTAGGCAGTGTTGCCCAAAAGGACCTTTTTTCTGTAATTAAACATTTAAACGGTATTACTAACCGTCCGGAATTTAACCGCGGTTTATCATTATACCGTTTACCGCTACATCCCCAGTTATTTAGCTGCAATTATGTACCGAAAGACTGTAAACATAAACATTCCTGGCAGTCTATCAATTAAAAATGTACTAAGCGACTAGTCAACAATAACAAATCTTTTGGTCCTGACGTCATGTCGCTATGTCAACTAATCCTTGCAGCCCTAGCCTCAATACGTTTTTATCTAGACGTCCTTTCAGTTTTATGGACTGAATCTGAAGGCAACAGACTGTGAGGGCAATAAAATTAAATGACAAACAGCCTCAACAAAATACAACAATCTGGTGGAACCCATTGCTAATTGCCAATATATTTATCCCATTGCCAGTCTGCCTAATTGACAACAGCCAATGCAAGCTAGTGGAACACCAAACTTTGTCATATGCACCATCTGCTGACTACAAGGCTCTCTCTATTGTCTTTCTGGAATGCTGCGGTGAGTGTAAGTATAAGGAAATTAAACTGAGTTTCAATATTTGTACACAGCTGTGCACTGTTGTATATGGATATCTCAGGGGCCGTGCAGGATATTGGCCAGTGCTGATTCAAGTTTATTACACAGCACAGTCTGGCATAAAAATGGAGATGAGTTACTTTTTTTTTTTTTTTTTTTAACAGTAAGCCTGCAGTCCTTATTAAATGCTGTAAAATGCAATAAAATGAGTTCTCCAAGTGACACAAAGGCAGAAAAAAATATGGTCATATTCTTCTTCTTAATAAGGGGCATCAACTATTCCATAAAATGCAGCTTGTGAAGTTGGTGTATAGTTTACGTGCAGCACAAAGCAGCTAGGGATGTGATTATTGCAAAATGAACTAGTGTTGCCTCACTGTGCCCAGAAAGAATAATACATGTGTCCCAACTTCTTAGTCACTGTTTTCCAGCATTGCTTTCTTTTTTTTAAAGCTGCAGGTGAGAAAAGCTCAGGGTTTTTGTACAGTGCTAGCCGGAGGATTCATGAGTCAGCGTGCTATGGAAATAGGGATGAGTGGATGAACAATGCCTCTGTATGGGATTGGCACATATCTGTATACTGTGCAGAGAATAAACACATTTTTTGAATGAGGGCTTTTAAGACGAGTAATGCCAGCCTCCTCAGTCATGCTCATTACAGCCGAATTAGACCATATCGTTGCAGTAAAGCTCCAGTAATCAGACTACCTCGGCGGCTAAGCTTAATTGGCTCATCACTCTGCTGACATTTACTCGATGTACATTACAACAGACAGGGCTCCTGTCAACGACTGTATGGACACAGATATTGAGACAACGATTTATTAATCACGGGTTGGACTGGTACTTAGTTTCCCCTGGCGTGACATTCTTCTGCTTATTAAAACTTGTTCATGCCTAAGCATTTGGGAAAGATATTTTCAACCATTTTCCAGTAAGCCTAATGGCTAGTTGGGTGTCAAACATCAGGGGTGTCAAACTCATGTAGCTCAGGGGCCGCATTGGAGGAAAATCTATTCCCAAGTGGGCCGGAATGGTAAAATCATTGCATGATAACTTAAAAAATAAAGACAACACACACTTCAAGTTTGTTGAAAATTCTGAGGAAAAACACAATGAGCTTAGACTTGGTCTCAGTGTATCTACAAAGCCAGGATTAAACTTTAAGTCACAGTCTTCCTGGGATTGAACAAAAAACACAACATGTAAACTCTTCGAGGTATCAAATACCTCCTTTGTCATGTCCACGTATCAATCCAGTGCTAACTCAACAAACCGTAAGAAACAGAGGTAAAAACTATTTCAAATGTTTCAATAATCCATTTTGTACAGCTTGTCATTCCTAATAGAATGATAAATGACACAATATGTTACTGCATACGTTAGCACCCAAATTACATAATTAATAATGCAATTTTTTGTCGTCCCATTTATTTAGAAAAGTACCGAAAAGTATCAAAATAATTTTGGTACCGGTACCAAAATATTAGTATCGGGACAACACTACCACCTGTACATCAGTTTAAAGGCCTACTGAAATGAAATGTTCTTATTTAAACGGGGATAGCAGGTCCATTCTGTGTGTCATACTTGATCATTTCGCGATATTGCCATATTTTTGCTGAAAGTATTTAGTAGAGAACATCGACGATAAAGTTCGCAACTTTTGGTCGCTGATAAAAAAGCCTTGCCTGTACCGGAAGTAGCATGATGTCACAGGTTGAAGAGCTCCTCACATCTGCACATTGTTTACGATCATGGCCACCAGCAGCGAGAGCAATTCGTACCGAGAAAGCGACGATTACCTCATTAATTTGAGCGAGGATGAAACATTTGTGGATGAGGAAAGTGAGAGTGAAGGACTAGAGGGCAGTGGAAGCGATTCAGATAGGGAAGATGCTGTGAGAGGGGGGTGGGACCTGATATTCAGATGGGAATGACTAAAACAGTAAATAAACACAAGACATATATATATACTCTATTAGCCACAACACAACCAGGCTTATAGTTAATATGCCACAAATTAATCCGCATAACAAACACTTCCCCCCTCCCGTCCATATAACCCACCAATACAAATCAAACACCCGCACAACACACTCAATCCCACAGCCCAAAGTACCGTTAACCTCCGCAAAGTTCATACAGCACATATATTTCCCCAAAGTTACGTACGTGACGTGCACATAGCGGCACGCACGTACGGGCAAGCGATCAAATGTTTGGAAGCCGCAGCTGCGTACTCACGGTAGCGCGTATCCAACTCAAAGTCCTCCTGGTAAGAGTCCCTGTTGTCCCATCTCCACAAGCATGCGTATCCAACTCAAAGTCCTCCTGGTAAGAGTCTCTGTTGTCCCAGGCCAATGGTAAAGCTTGTCCCAGGCCAATGGTAAAGCTTCACTGTCATCGTTCGGGAATGTAAACAATGAAACACCGGCCACGTGTTTGTGTTGCTGCAGCCGGCTGCTAATACACCCCTTCCCACCTACAGCTTTCTTCTTTGCTGTCTCCATTGTTCATTAAACAAATTGCAAAAGATTCACCAACACAGATGTCCAGAATACTGTGGAATTTTGCGATGAAAACAGATGACTTAATAGCTGGCCACAATGCTGTCCCAAAATGTCCGCTACAATCCGTGACGTCACACGCAAACGTCATCATACAGAGACGTTTTCAGCAGGATATTTCGCGGGAAATTTAAAATTGCACTTTACTAATCTAACCCGGCCGTATTGGCATGTGTTGCAATGTTAAGATTTCATCATTGATATATAAACTATCAGACTGCGTGGTCGGTAGTAGTGGGTTTCAGTAGGCCTTTAAAGACAAAGCCCGACCTCAAAAGAAAAAATATATTATCGACAATTATGTATTTTTTTAAACGAGGCCACAGTGAGTCTGAGTAAAAGATAAGTCGAGCAGAATAATAATATATGTAGGTATTAAGGAGAATGCAATATTCCTCATGTTTTAACCATATTTTCAAAATACGAGAACCTCCCCGGTGAACAATATCCGCTTCATTTTTGCCAAAAAATACAGAAAAAAATCCCAAACGCAGTTCTTTGAGAGAAAACCATGTGAACTCAGGTTCAACTAATGTTTGAATCAAGTTTATTTTAAAATTAACAGCACACTTGTAACAGTGTCAACAATGGACTCCTCAACGATGGACGCTTTTGAAATTCCTTTTTGTCAATAACACCTGGTGTCGAACTTTGAGATCGGCCCCAGTCCACAAAACATTTCAACATCTCACCCAAGTTAATTGGGCATACATGAACGCACCCGCCCCTCCCCCAATCAACGCCTTCACCCCTGCTTAATTCCTCTTCGGGGTTGTGGACGGCTGAGTAGCGCTTTATAGCGGCAGCCGGCCTCCAGGGCCCCAAATCCCCCCCACCCCCCCTCTGTTGCGAGTTGTTGTGATTACATGTATCATGTTTATGTGTGTTATGCTATGTGAGTTTTTTTCCTTGGACTCAGTCTGGACCCCTCCCGAGGGTCCAGCCTTAGACTGATACTTTTTTTACTCTTCCCCCTTTCCCAATGTCACCTTTTTCCCACCTTTTTTAAGGAGCGCCGTAAGTGGCTGATCCGTTGGCGGTCCCGTCTTGTCCCTTTTGTAACGTACAGTATGTCTGCTCTTAGTGGGACTGTGCCGAAAATGTAATTTCAGTTCTTATGTGTCTTGTACATGTTAAAGAATGGACAATAATAAAGCATCTTGAATCTTGAGTCTTGAATCTTGAATGGTGTTAGGAAAAAAAGAGCCAATGAGGGATTTAAGCACTTTTGTCTGTGTGGTCTGGTAAATCCGTCAGAGAATGCAAGGACCAGTTTCACAACCACATAACGACAACAACACAGAAAACAGATGACCATGGAATTAGACAAGACCAGAGAAGAAATGAATGAACAAGTGTGAAGGAATGTGATGGGAGTCCGGCAGCTTTTAGTTGGCCACTCATGGCCTCTCCTTGTGCCAGCATCCCTCAGAAGCTGACATATCAGTCAGGGCTGCTGCTGACCGTGCTTGACAGCAGGTCTACAGAGGGTTGGCTTTAAATGAAGACTCTCCTACTGCTAGTACGGATCCAGACAAAGAAACACTCGGAGGAGGATCCCTCAATTCGTGAGCCCTCTGCTGAGCTGACATGGACGAATGAGCGCTTTTGTGGAGGGCAGAGCGGGGTACGGCGGTTAAAGCGACGACTAAAGTGAAAGGAAATAAACACTGAAACACACACATTTTAAGCTCAGTGGGAGGGCGTGGGGGCATTGGTTCAAAGAGTCCTACTAACGTCTGTTTTGCATATTTTAATGTATTCCCTTTCCTTCAGTAGGACAGCGAGCATACCGTGGTGACTCGGGATCAAGCGATGCAACATGTACTTGGCATTGGGTTACCGAATAAACCACAGGATGCAGAACCAGATGATCAAAGGGCAGAACGCCTGACGTTGCCTGAAACCTGAAGGCAACGAGGGAAAAAATGCAAAGATGTAAACATCCACGTGGATCTTGGCTGAATACCAGGAACAAATTCCTCACTGACACTCATGAGTCGCATTCTCAGAGGATAAACTTCCATTGATGTCGCTTCAATTCAATGTCAAAAGTTAGCACACAGCGTAATTCAGCTTAAAGATGGACAGAAAGAGAGCTAGACCAACAAAGATTGAGGAAACTGTGAAAACAAAAGTGGTGTGGCTCTGGGTTAGAGTCCAACAACTGCAGGGTCGGTGTAGAACCTTTATCTAACCATATAAGAAACGAGAGA
This sequence comes from Entelurus aequoreus, assembly GCF_033978785.1. NCBI lineage: Eukaryota > Metazoa > Chordata > Actinopteri > Syngnathiformes > Syngnathidae > Entelurus > Entelurus aequoreus. The sequence continues at coordinate 33,838,918 of NC_084750.1, read as the reverse complement.
TGTCCGATAATATCGGACTGCCGATATTATCGGCCGGTAAATGCTTTAAAATGCAATATCGGAAATTATCGGTATCGGTTTCAAAAAGTAAAATGTATGACTTTTTAAAACGCCGCTGTATGGAGTGGTACACGGACGTAGGGAGAAGTACAGAGCGCCAATAAACCTTAAAGGCACTGCCTTTGCGTGTCGGCCCAATCACATAATATCTACGGCTTTTCACACACACAAGTGAATGCAAGGCATTCTTGGTTAACAGCCATACAGGTCACACTGAGGGTGCAAGTTTAAACAACTTTAACACTGTTACAAATATGCGCCACACTGTGAACCCACACCAAACCGGAATGACAAACACATTTCGGGAGAACATCCGCACCGTAACACAACATAACAAATACCCAAAACCCCTTGCAGCACTAACTCTTCCGGGACCCCTTCCCCCCCACCTCAACCTCCTCATGCTCTTTCAGGGAGAGCATGTCCCAAATTCCAAGCTGCTGTTTTGAGGCATGTTAAAAAAAATAATGCACTTTGTGACTTCAATAATAAATATGGCAGTGCCATGTTGGCATTTTTTTTCCATAACTTGAGTTGATTTATTTTGGAAAACCTTGTTACATTGTTTAATGCATCCAGCGGGGCATCACAACAAAATTAGGCATAATAATGTGTTAATTCTACGACTGTATATATCGGTATCGGTTGATATGGGAATCGGTAATTAAGAGTTGGACAATATCGGAATATCAGATATCGGCAAAAAAGCCATTATCTGACATCTCTATAAGAAACCCATTGAGATCAAGATCTCTTTCACAAGGGTGACCTGGCCAAGAGGTCAACCGCACATGTCACAGAGCAGTCTCAAAAAAGTAATACGTTACGGCTACAGTAGTCAGACGTACTCTTCAACATACAAGTATTAGTATGGTGTGTGTATAAGGACCGCAAAATGGCACCTATTAGCAGAGATTTTATCAGGCGTTTTTGTCATGATCCGTGGTCGGATCATGTTTTTGTATTTTCTGTTAGTTTTGGACTCCTTTTGTTATTGCCTGTGCACCTGTGAGTTTGTTTCATCACCCTGGTTACTTATGATTTTCACCTGCCTCTCTTGTTTGGGACACACCGGTGTCTAATCATCAGAGACTCTATTTAAGCCTGCCTTTTCCGGTCACTCATTGTAGCTTCGTTGTTTGCTGTATGCAACAGTCACGTTTGTTTATTCCTGTTCTTGATTCCTGATTCTTGATTCCGGTGCTAAGTAAGTTTTTGTTTTAGCTTCTCGTGCGAACGGCACGCTTTCCTTTTGTTTAGTTTTTTGCCTGTTTGTATCCATTTACTATTTATGTTTAATAAACCAAATCTTACCTGCACGCTGTCGTCCGGAGTAGTCCATGTAGCATTGGAGGAACGATCCCACAGCAAGCTGCAACCCCAACCGTGACAGTTTTGTTTCGTAATATTATGTAAAACCAAAATTTCGTACCTTCTGGTACCTGATGATTTGTAGTTGGAATCTGCTTAAGTGCCGATAAGCTTCTTCTTTTTCTCTATCTTCTTGTTATGTGACATTCATCCTCCGCTGTTTACATTTCTAATATAAAGTAGCGTAAAGTTCTAACTTATATCTGTCAGTCGACTCGCTATGGAAGCGTTAAAAACTACCGGTGTAGTGAGTTTACATTATTCACCCACGAGACTTTAGTTATTAGAGAGTTCCGGTCGGGCGGTTTTTCACGGGACACATTTCCGGCGTTGTTGTTGCACTAGTGAGCCACGGATGAGAAGAAGCTGTTCCGTTATTGATTTAAGTAAAGTCTGAATGTCATTAAAACAGTTAGCTCCATCTTTTGACACTTCTTCCACTCCCTTCCTTGCACGCTACACCGCTACAACAAAGATGACGGGGAGAAGACGCTGTCGAAGGTGAGCCACATAAATAAGACCGCCCACAAAACGGCGCACCCTGAAGCGACTGTCAGAAAGCGACTTGAAGATGATCTGTAAAACATAATCTATGCAACATTTTGACCAAGGAACCACCATCACATGTTATGTAGACCACAAGGAAGTGTTTTCCATTTAGAAAAAAAATCATTATATGCGCCTTTTGTATGAAAATAGACCTGAATAGACCCACTCATCAGCAGTGTGCCTTATACTACCGTTTAAAAGTTTGGGGTCCCCCAAACAATTTTGTGGAATAGCCTTCATTTCTAAGAACAAGAATAGACTGTCGAGTTTCAGATGAAAGTTCTCTTTTTCTGGCCATTTTGAGCGTTTAATTGACCCCACAAATGTGATGCTCCAGAAACTCAATCTGCTCAAAGGAAGGTCAGTTTTGTAGCTTCTGTAGCGAGCTAAACTGTTTTCAGATGTGTGAACATGATTGCACAAGGGTTTTCTAATCATCAATTAGCTTTCTGAGCCAATGAGCAAACACATTGTACCATTAGAACACTGGAGTGATAGTTGCTGGAAATGGGCCTCTATACACCTACGTAGATATTGCACCAAAAACCAGACATTTGCAGCTAGAATAGTCATTTACCACATTAGCAATGTATAGAGTGTATTTCTTTAAAGTTAAGACTAGTTTAAAGTTATCTTCATTGAAAAGTACAGTGCTTTTCCTTCAAAAATAAGGACATTTCAATGTGACCCCAAACTTTTGAACGGTAGTGTAGACCAGTGGTCCGGTGGTTGGGGACCACCGGTTTAAATTAAATCAACATAAAAAACACGTTATATACATATTGTGTATGTGTATGTCAATATAGATCAATACAGTCTGCAGGGATACAGTCCGTAAGCACACATGATAGTATTTCTTTATGAAAAAAAAAAAAAAAATCCCTATCCCCACCCCCACCCCCCCGGTCTGTGGGACAAATTTTCAAGCGTTGACCGGTCCCCAGCTACAAAAAGGTTTGGGACCACTGGTGTAGACCACAAGGAAGTGTTTTCAATTTAGAAAAAAATCATTATATGCACCTTTTGTATGAAAATAGACCTGAATAGACCCACTCATCAGCAGTGTGCCTTATAATCCGGTGCACCCTATGATCCAAAAAATACGGTATATGTCAAAACTACTTCCATGCGAATACCCGCTGAGGTTGTGGCCCTTTGTCAAAAGGCACATGTAATATAGTCTTGAGAGCCAGCATCCTCTGTAGTGGACTCTGACTAAAGAAATAGACCACAAACATACTCCCAGGAGGATATACTGTTGACAGTCTGTCCCGGCGTTGTATTTCATCTCTTACTTATCAGGCAGCTCTGATTCTTAATTAAACCTCACGAGGCATGACACACAACCCTTGTGTGACTGAAGTAAAACACACCCTCAGCTGTGTTGTGGTTTCCAAACAGAGCATTCTGATTGCCAATTGCCGGCGCTTGCCTATTTAACAGTCAGCGCGTCGACTACGGTGTCTTTTAACGTCGTCCAGCCCAAAACGCCGGCTGTGCTGGGGTTGCTTTGCAACACAATTGGATGGAATATTCAACTGTGTTTTCTCTATAAGCCCCTCAAGAGTGTTTACTTATCAGTGAGCACACACTCCTATCAACAGCTCCGCTCCAACACACCGCAAGCTGAGGAGAGTTGAGGCCAGAGAAAGGGTTGAGGCGGGAGACAGACTGCAGTGGAAGAGGCTCTCTGGACGGCTTTGATATGTACTCAAGAACATACATGGCTACTTCACCGTCTAATGCTGACACTCCTTAAACACATCCTTGTGTGGGATGGCAGAGAGGGCCAGCTTATGAGCGCCAAGGCGTCAATTCTTCACATTCCCCCGCCCCTTGAGTCCCATTCTGCTGCACGTAGATAAGTCAGGAATTCAGGCATGGCGGCAAGCGGAGAAACAGACACTAAGTCAGTGTTTTTCAACCACTAGTGTGCCGTGAGATACCGTCTGGTGTGCCGTTTGAGATTATGTCATTTCACCTAATTGGGTTAAAAATAGAGATGTCCGATAATATCGGACTGACGATATTATCGGCCAATAAATGCTTTCAAATGTAGTATCGGAAATTATCGGTATCGGTTTTAAAATTATCGGTATCGGTTTCAAAAAGTAAAATGTATGACTTTTTAAAACGTCGCTGTGTACACGGACGTAGGGAGAAGTACAAGAGCGCCAATAAACCTTAAAGGCACTGCCTTTGCGTGCCGGTCCAATCACATAATACCTACGGCTTTTCCCACACACAAGTGAATGCAAGGCATACTCGATCAACAGCCATACAGGTCACACTGAGGGTTGCCGTATAAACAACTTTAACACTGTTACAAATATGCGCCACACTGTGAACTCACACCAAACAAGAATGACAAACAGTTCGGGAGAACATCCGCACCGTAACACAACATAAACACAACAGAACAAATACCCAGAATCCCTTGCAGCCCTAACTCTTCCGGGACGCTACAATATATTCCCCCCCCCCCCGCTAATCCCTACCCCACACACACACCTCAACCCCAACCCCGCCCACCTCAACCTCCTGAGAGAGCATGTCCCAAATTCCAAGCTGCTGTTTTGAGGCATGTTAAGAAAAATAATGCACTTTGTGACTTCAATAATAAATATGGCAGTGCCATGTTGGCATTTTTTTTTCCATAACTTGAGTTGATTTATTTTGGAAAACCTTGTTACATTGTTTAATGCATCCAGCGGGGCATCACAACAAAATTTGGTATAATAATATGTTAATTCCACGACTGTCGGTTGATATCGGTATAGGTAATTAAGAGTTGGACAATATCGGAATATCGGATATCGGCAAAAAAGCCATTATCGGACATCCCTAGTTAAAAATAATTTTTACAAACCAGTCATCATAATCCGCAAATATTGTGCTGTTGTTGAGTGTCGAAGTAACCATGTTATACTCTTCCATATCAGTAGGTGGCAGCAGGTAGCTAATTGCTTTGTAGATGTCGGGAACATGGTTTGTTGTAGTGATCACAATATGCAGACGACAGCGGTAGGCAGCGTGCAGGTAAAAAGGTATCTAGTGCTTAAACCAAAAGTAAACAAAAGGGGAATGCCACTAAGAAAAGGCATTGAAGCTTACGGAAGGCTATGCAAAACAAAACTAGAACTGAACTGGCTGCAAAGTAAATCAAAACAGAATGCTGGACGACAGCAAAAACTTACAGCGTGTGGAGCAGCAGACGGCGTCCACAAAGTACATCCGTACATGACACGACAATCAACAAAGAAGGATAGCAACAACTTAAATAGTCTTGATTGCTAATAACAAAGCAGGTGCGACGAATAGCGCTTAAAAGGAAGACATGAAACTGCTACAGGAAAAGGCGCAATACAAAAACTAAAACACTACACACAAGAAAACTCCAAATAAGTCACGGCGTGATGTGACAGGTCGTGACAGTACACCTACTTTGAGACAAGAGCTATAGTGATGCATGACTTGTTATGGTTTAAATTCATATACAACAATTGCAAGAACGACTCTTTACTGTCAATGCTGCTGAGTTTAATTTTTTAATGTTTTCTGCTGTTGGTGTGCCTCTTTTTACAATGAAAAAAATGTGACTTGGCTCAAAAAAGGATGAAAAACACTGCACTAAAGCGAGCGCGCAGAGACAACTGACTGCCGGTACACATGAAGTTAGCAAGGAAGTTTATGGAAGACCATTAAGACCTCTCTGACAGGACGGTCTGAAAAGGCTGCCACCTATTGTGCACTCGAGCGGCCAAAAATAAAAAGATCCAACAATAGGATGATCCTGGGAGCTGTTTGGCATGACGTGTGGTGGAAGAATCGGCGCTGACACCTTGGACTCTAGCAACTAAACACAAATCCCGACTGCTCCTTCTCCACGTCAGTCTTACACCAAAGCACTTTTTACTTCCTATTAAATGCATGCGACTTGATAGTGCATTGTTATAGGGTGTATGCTGGCTACAGTCTGGAAAAGAAAAGATCTGAACACTGCTGCAAAAACCTGACAACCATTGTCCCAAAGGTAACGAGTCCATTGAGTGAAGGAGGGGATGGTTAAGACACAATAATAAGCCATAAAAAGCATAAAAATAGCTGCTCTGCCGGCAATGACAGTTTCTATACTGCATCCTCAGCATCAGTTTAGGCATCATTTGCTTCTCGATACAGAAACACATCACATTAGAGTGAAGGACAAAGCTAAAAATAAACAAACAATAAACTGAGGCTGTTTACTTGACAGTTTCAGAAATAGGCTGAAGAGTGAATTAAGGAGGACAATGCAACAGAACACAATTATAAGGCACTGCTTTAAAGAGCAATGCATTCTTCTTGAATAATAACAGTAGCATTCATTGATAGTTATATGGATTTGGATGGAATTTGGACAGTGCCGTATTTTCTGGACCATAGGGCGCACCAGATTATAAAGCGCACTGCTGATGAGCGGGTCTATTCAGGTCTTCTTTCATACAAAAGACGCACGGGATTATAAGGCGCATTAAAGGGGTCATATTATGATTTTTTTCTAAATTGAAAACATTTCCTTGTGGTCTACATCAGTGATTTTCAACCACTGTGCCGTGAGATATTGTCTGGTGTGCCGTGGGAAATTATGCAACTTCACCTGATTGGTCCAAAAAATATTTGTTTGCGAATCAATAATTATAATTCTTTTTTTCTTTGTTTCATGTTTATTTCGAATATGTAGACAAAACAAAAACAAACACATTTTGCAAAAAACAACAAAAAAGCCATTCAAGAATGAATAACAAAAACAATAATAAAAATAATAACAATAGTAATAATAAAAAGCAAAAAGAAACAAGAAATGAAAATAAACATTAATGTAAACATATTAGAAAAGGAGTGAGAAGAAGTACAAACTTATGTACTCCCACCCCTCTTATTACTTACTGTATGTTTAATAATAATAATAATAATAATAGTATATAAAAATGTTATGTTATATAAATACATATACATATATAAGTATGTACATATATACACTACTGTTCAAAAGTTTGGGGTCACATTGAAATGTCCTTATTTTTGAAGGAAAAGCACTGTACTTTTCAATGAAGATAACTTTAAACTAGTCTTAACTTTAAAGAAATACACTCTATACAGCTGCAAATGTCTGGTTTTTGGTGCAATATCTACATAGGTGTATAGAGGCCCATTTCCAGCAACTATCACTCCAGTGTTCTAATGGTACAATGTGTCCCATAACAAGAAGATAGAGAAAAAGAGTTGAGTTGAGTTGAGTTGAGTTGAGTTTAAGAAGAAGCTTTTCAACTACGGCATCGGCACATACTACAGTGGCGGACGTGCGGAAATTTTCAGGACTTTTGCAGATCTCAAATACAGATCAGCAGGTACCAGAAGGTAAGAAAAGTTGGTTTTGCATAATATTGTGAGACAAAACGCCAGATAATATGTCTGCTAAATGGGTGCTATTTTGCGGTCCTTATACACACACCATAGTAATACTCAGAGGTGGGACCAAGTCATTGCTTTGCAAGTCACAAGTAAGTCTCAAGTCTTTGCCCTCAAGTCTCGAGTCAAGTCCCGAGTCAAGACAGGCAAGTCCCGAGTCAAGTCCAAAGTCAAGACTGGAAAGTCTCAAGTCGAGTCCCAAGTCCTGCATTTTGAGTTTCGAGTCCTTTCAAGTCCTTTTAACCACATACTAATATTTTTACACAGATTGTGTATGCTTTTAAAACGCTGTATTTATTTATCAAAACAAGTGCATTTGAAATTGCAAGAAAAAAAATAGTGCTGACATTGCAATTAATAATAGCACTATTAACAGTAATTTTAATAGTTCAAACAATTTTAAACATTTAACTCATTCCTTTACAGAATAAACACATTTGCAAAAACAAACATTAACATACTATTGGTTGTATTTTTATGAAAATAATATTACCACAGAGTTGAGAAGGAGCAAAGATATTCAATATTTGTATGTGAAAATCACAAATAAATCTTCTGGGGGAGGATGACACCCCTACAGGGGTTTGGTTTATAAACTTTCAGCCCCACCTAAAACAAAATTCACCAGCCGCCACTGATTATGATGCATTCTCATTTTAGGCAAAATATAAGACAATACTTTCTTAACAGTATAATTATAACCAGGATTAAGTCTTCAAGTAACAATATTCAAATACTAACATTGTTGGGTAAAACAGCATTTGGTTTTATTCTGAATGTAGTGAAACAAATTGGTGGTTTTAGCTGATATAAAGACTTTCAGGTGTTTATATATGTTTAAGTATTTGGCAGACGCTTTTATCCAAAGCGACATACATAAAAAATACATACATAACAATCACTGTAAACATTATCATTTAAGGGAAGAATGTAATACAAAATATCAATACAAAGTGTCAAGACAGAATAAACTCTCTGCTGCTGCAGCAACAGAGATAGTCTATAGGTCCCTAGGATATATAGATATCTAATGTATTCATACATTGTTTATGTAGGATATACGCATGTATATATAACCTAATCATATTGTTTCTTCAATTTAAAAATAGCTTACCGTTTTTTCCCCCTTCTCTGGGATTATATTCCCAGTTTTGATCTCGGACGTCTGGTCACTTATAGCGTATAAGAATATTATATTACTGTTAAGCAAACTATGAATAATAAAACTTGCCAAAACATGTGTCCGTTATCATAGCTACACGCATGACAAAAAACCGCGTGAAAATCAGTGGTATTCAGGGAGGTAAAATGAATTAAATGCGCTGACAGTTCATTGCTCCTGACAAATGAATTGCACTGAGTGGAGCGGATCACCACTCCAAGATGGCGGCCCCGCGTCTCGTCTGCGCCAGTAGGCAGTAGCGCTCGATGCTGCGTACCCTTAAAACATGTCTATGGTTATGACGTTAGCAGTGAGTTTACAGCCTCACTGATTTAACTACACAGCAAATAAAAGTCACGTTACTTAGCCAATAAACGTTATCTTACATTCAAAACTTACCCTTCTTTGGGCAACTTCAAATGTCGAACGAAGTTGGAAGTTGTTGCGTCTCCGTCTGTAATATTCGAACTGCGTGATTTGCATACGGCAATTTGTTTTTTGTTGACCAAGTCGTAGTTTTTATACCCGAACGAAACCAACTTTGGCATAATTGTTTCTCACTGCCGCATTGTTTGACAACTCTTGTTCGGTGGTTGTCCGGCAATATGATTGGCTGAATGCTGTGTGATGAAAACAACGTATAACTAATTTGATTGGCTGTTGTACTGAGAGCACACACGCTGACACGCAGCACACACGCTGATAGACAGACAGACACGTACAAAATGAAAGATACGGAGCGCTCCCAAATAACTTTTTAAGCTTTGGGTTTTGGGGAAAGTAGCAAGTCATGTCAAGTCAAAAGGCTCAAGTCCAAGTGAAGTCACAAGTCATTGATGTTAAAGTCTAAGTCGAGTTGCAAGTCTCTTTACATTTTGTCAAGTCGAGTCTAAAGTCATCAAATTCATGACTCGAGTCTGACTCGAGTCCAAGTCATGTGACTCGAGTCCACACCTCTGGTAATACTTGTACCTCTGACTAGGGTAGCCGTAATGGGCCGACAATCCATCAAGCGGTGCGGCTTCAAAGTCGTACTAAAACATTTTGACAGATTTTTGAGTGCCGTGTTCAATGTCCTTTATTTTCAATGGAACATTTAAAGATTTGGTGTTGTTTTTTGCAGTTTACACGTATCTCTTATGATGCTCCCCACATCTGCGGTCCCCTCCAAGGTTTCTCATTGTATCCCATTGGGTTGAGCTGTGGGATGTCGTTGTGGCTTGTGCAGCCCTTTGAGACACTCGTGATTAAGGGCTATATAAATAAACTTTGATTGATTGATTTTGTGTCAACAAAAAAAAAAGGTAAAATAATATCTAAACAGCCGACATGTATCCTTGAAAATATTGAAAAGCTCCTGATGGTCTGTTTGATGGCAAAGCAGCTCAAAAGACAGACTTGTATAAAGCAGGCAAAGATTCAATTACTGATTTGAGACATGTGTGTTTTGACTTACGAGTTCGTAAATTGAGGTACTACTGTAATCTATATCTTCACTGTTCTACATTCATGCAGAAAAAAAAGGTATTGCAGATCTCTACTGTGCTGATGCATAATGAAATGCTACAAGTGCATAGTGACTGAGCCAACCACCTGTTTGTAAAGCTATGGTACATTTTCTTCTCTCATTTAGGTAAGTGAAATTTATTTTTTAATGCAGATACAGACTAGCCATTAGAAACTTGCATTTGACAGGTAAATTGATGTCAAGTACACTATATTGACAAAAGTATTTGGCCACCCATCCAAATGATGAGAATCAGGTGTCCTAATCACTTGGCCCGGTGTATAAAATCAAGCGCTTAGGCATGGAGACTGTTTCTACAAACATTTGTGAAAGAATGGGCCGCTCTCAGTAAATTCCAGTGTGGAACTGTCATAGGATGCTACCTGTGCAACAAATCCAGTCGTGAAATTTCCTCGCTCCTAAATATTCCAAAGTCAACTTTATTATAAGAAAAGTGAAGAGTTTGGGAACAACAGCAACTCAGCCACCAAGTGGTAGGCCATGTAAACTGACAGAGAGGGGTCAGCGGATGCTGAAGCGCATAGTGCAGGGGTGTCCAAAGTGCGGCCCGGGGGCTATTTGTGGCCCGCAGGTCATTTTTTAACGGCCCCACGGCACATTTTAAAAATACGATTGAAAACAATTAAAAACATGATAAGTGGTATAAAAGAGTAAACAGGTGAAATGTAACAAGACAATGTTGCAATGTATACTCTAATAACACAAAGCTGCCATGCAGGCTATTTCTTTCTTCAATGTCATTATGAATTATTGACCTATTCAAGGCTCCAATTACGTCACATCTGAGATATTTTGGGGCAAAATGTTGCATATTTTGTGTTTGCCATATAAAAAACAGCTGTTTTTTTATAAAGAAGGGCCTAAAACGAACAAACGAAAAACATAAACAACAATAAAATGTATAATTGACGGATAGATCTGAAGTTGATCTCGAGATTATTGTGTTAAAAGTAAACAGTAAAAAAAAAAAAAAAAATATTTTTTAACACTATAATTATTTGAATCCCCAATAATTTTAGTGTGATTTGTTTTTAAGTGTCATTGCTCAAAAAATAATTATGAATCAATCAATCAATCAATTTTGTTATGAGTTATTGACCTTTTTAAGGCTCCAATTATTATATAAACTCAAATATTCCACTTAAAAATGTTATTGTGTGAAAATATTGCATATTTTGTATTTTTTCCATAAAAAAACAGGGTTTTCTTTGACAACAAGAGCATACAACATAAATCTTTAAAACCGTTATATTGACAGATAGACCTAATGTTGATCTAGAGATTTAAAACTTGAATAATAATAAAAATAATAATACTGAATAATGACACATTTTTAATATTTTTTTGACCAAACCCTTTGGTGTCCCTAAATGTATATTTTTTATACATATATTGTATTGGTTTTTAAAATAAAAAATATCAAAATGGCCCCCGCTTGCTTTGATTTTTCAGAATGCGGCCCTCAGTGGAAAAAGTTTGGACACCCCTGGCATAGTGCAAAGACTTTCTGCACAGTCAGTTGCTACAGAGCTCTAAACTTCATGTGACCTTCCAATTAGCCCACGTACAGTATGCAGAGAGCTTCACGGAATGGGTTTCCATGGCCGAGCAGCTGCATCTAAGCCATACATCACCACGTCCAATGCAAAGCATCGGATGCAGTGGTGTAAAGCACGTTGCCACTGGACTCTAGAGCAGTGGAGACGCCTTCTCTGGACTGATGAGTCACGCTTTTCCATCCGGCAATCTGATGGACCAGTCTGGGTTTGGAGGTTGCCAGGAGAACGCTACATTTCGGACCGCATTGTGCCGAGTGTGAAATTTGGTGGAGGAGGAATTATGGTGTGAGGTTGTTTTTTAGGAGTTAGTTCCACTGAAAGGAACTTTGAATGCTCCAGGACACCAATTCCATGGGATGGCACTTCAAGTACATATGTGAGTAAAGGCAGGTGGCCAAATACTTTTGGCAATATAGTGTAAATGTATGTAAGTAGCTATGGACACACAAAATTGTGACGAAACAACAAAACCTGGCAGTTCTGACGACTTTCATGTGGTATATTTGCATATATGTTATATTTCAACACTTGTCTGTGAAGCGTTCACGCGTGAGCTGACACAGTTCGAACCACACCGGAGACAAATTTGCATTCTGCTTGTTTAGTGCGCACAGGCGCTCACACTGAACTAAACTCACAACACGAGCAGAGCGCTCACACGGGAGTTAGCTAATCCTGTCTCGTGTGAACACAGCCTCACTACGTATGCCTTGGTAGCTGCTTTTTTTGGTTGGTTGGTGTCAGTTGGTTTCAACACGCATACAATTACCATGTAATACGTCACATATTTCCAGTTTTTTTTTTCTCCCCCCATTACAGGGTTTTCATCTTGAGAAAGGAGGAGGAATCTGATGGTTCAAATTAATTAGGCACTCTTCCACAGAAAGAACAACCTTATACTGTCTAAAATACTGATTAGTGATCATAGTTATGGCTCTAGTACAGGGGTGTCAAAAGTACGGCACGGCGCAAATATTTTAATGGCCTGCCGCAGATTCTAAAAATACTGTTACAAAAAGAATACCTAAAAAAGTGGAATAAAAGAGCGAATAGATGTAAAGTAAGGGGGAAAGTGTATGCATTTTTTTCCTCCAAACCGATAGATAACTTCCTGCTTCTCAAAAACAACACAGATTAATTATTTTTAGTATCTATTGAAAAAACTAGTAGATTAAAGTATACTGTACATTAATTAGGGTTGTACGGTATACCGGTATTAGTATCAGGGTTCGTACACCTTTTCCATGGCCAAATTCAAGCACTTTTTAAGGACTTTCAAGATAAATTTTCCAGTTTTTCCAGTACCCTTCAAAAGACGAAAACCAATCCATAGCCTTGTTGGTTGAGGTCACCAAATGCTGTCTGTAGGAAAAATACGGAACATCTGCTAAAACCTAAGCCTAACATTGAACCAGCAGTTATCATTAACTGAATGGGGCATAGAAAATGAAGCAGTGTTTCTATAGACCAGGCCTGGGCAATTATTTTGACTCGGGGGGCCAAATTTAGAGAAAAAAATGTGTCTGGGGGCCGGTATATCTATTTTTCGGAACACTAATACAAAACCTCACAATTATGTCTGATTGAACGCTAAAAACGTTACGACAGACCGCCTTAAAAAAATTAATGGAATTTTACACTTTTCTATGAACGATAAAACACTGAATATTGACAACGTACGAACGTCACACCCCCTCTCGATTGACAAAAATGCAACAAACACAGCGAAATATGAACGCGAAGGGTAAAAAATAAACCCACCTACAATCTGAAATATGTGATATATCACTAAGCTTTAGAACTTTGTTGTAAAAATCTCCTTCCGCATCTGTCCCTGGCACCAGCATTTCAGTCTCTGGAAACACCCTGTGGAAATGCTCCACATTAAATTACCATAGTGACTAATTAATCTACCATAGTAACTAGTATATCATGCAAAAGCGCAGATTCCAAGCATTGAAATACTTTGTATAGTTCAAGACTTACGGTCATTAGAAAACATCACTGCACATCATAATGGCAGCTACAGTTTCCATCTTAAATATCTAAAAAAATTATTTGGGAATGCCCGGCGGGCCGGATTGAAAAGCTTAACGGGCCGCATGTGGCCCCCGGGCCTTAATTTGCCCAGGTCTGCTGTATACTATTGAATGTCATTGGTGTCTCCATTTGTGTTGTTTTTCTAATTTCTTGTTCTTTTTCTTACTTACAGCACTCAATGACATCGAACAGCACGGATTGATTCACACCGTATTTGTGCTTGTAAACTGCATAATGTGATATAAACACACGCACCCTCAAAATGTCAATTTCACTCATTTATTAACAAAACGGTTCCACATTAATATCAGGATAAGAAATTAAAGGAACATATTTTGTTTGTTTCACAACACCTCAGTCACCTTTCATTAGGCATATCTAGCCTTATAACTGTGGCTATGATAACAAATCCATTTTTAGTTGAGGGAAGTTCTTAACAATATAATTTATCATTGAAAAACGCTGTCTTTTTTCCTTTCATAGCTCGTAATAACCGTCCGTAATTAACATGTAATCTAGCGCTGATCTCACAGTTTAGGTCCAGCATGTACCAAAAGGTTAGAAAACATAACTTTAGCTCACGTTAGTTAACTTGTAGGGCTAGCAATCTCTGTGGCTTACCTTTCATATGACTCGAGAGAGCCGACTCTCCCATTGCGAAAATCTGGATTTCCTTTTTGCATATTTTGCAGCAGGCTACATGTGGATTTGGTCCACATTTTATCCAAAGTTTGTATTTGTCATTTTCCATCCAATGTTCATTAAAACGACAACCTCCCGGCATGATGGACCGATGCACCACTGTCCTCTTGGGGGCGACACAGAGCCGTATATACATGAAAACAACCTAATGTAAGGGCTTGTGCAAAGCCAACAGATCAAGCGTGTAGCTTTAATTTTTAAGAAACTTATTTGTATTTTTTTCCATTTTATAATTAGCCTATTGAGTCAGACTGCCGAGAAATATGATGAACACTTCCAAGCATTTACAAGCACTTCACCCAAAATTCAAGCATTTTTCAAACCTTGAAAACACAACATTGAAATCCAAGCATTTTCAAGGTTTTTAAGCACCCGTACGAACCCTGTAGTATAGTACCGTGATACTAATTCATCATTTTCGGTACTATACCACCCCTGAAAAGTACCGCCCCATAGCTACTTCTAAATCACTAATCTAAGTCTCCATGGCGACAAATAAAGTGAGTTTCTTACAAGTAACATCCCTGCAGGACGAGGAATAGCTAAACATGCTTCACTACACACCGTAGCTCACCGGCGTCAAAATGTAAACAAACGCCATTGGTGGATCTACACCTGACATCCACTGTAATGATACCAAGTACAGCAGCATATCTAGTCGATACTACTATGATTACGTCGATATTTTTTGGCATCACAACATCTTTTCTCGTTTTTTTTTTTTAATGTATATTATGTTTATAAACTCAGGAAATATGTCCCTGGGCACATGAGGAATTTGAATATGACCAATGTATGATCCTGTAGAGATTTGGTATCGGATTGATACCCAAATTTGTGGTATCATCCAAAACTAATGTAAAGTATCCAGACAACAGAAGAACAAGTGACTATTACATTTTAACAGAAGTGTAGATAAAACATGTTAAAAGAGAAAGTAAGCAGATATTAACAGTAAATGAACAAGTAGATTAATAATTCATTTTCTACCACTTGTCCTTAATAATGTTGACAAAATAATAGAATGATAAATGACACAATATGTTACTGCATACGTCAGCAGACTAATTAGGAGTCCTTCTTTGCTTACTTACTAATAAAAGACAAGTTGTCTTGTATGTTCACTATTTTATTTAAGGACAAACTTGCAATTAGAAACATATGTTTAATGTACCGTAAGATTTTTTGTTAAAATAAAGCCAATAATGCCATTTTTTGTGGTCCCCTTTATTTAGAAAAGTACCGAAAAGTATTGAAATAATTTTGGTACCGGTACCAAAATATTCGTATCGGGACAACACTACTGTACATACAAGCGCTCATATGTACAGTACAGGCCAAAAGTTTGGACACACCTTCTCATTCAAAGTGTTTTCTTTATTTTCATGACTATTTATTTACATTGTAGATTGTCACTGAAGGCATCAAAACTATGAATGAACACATGTGGAGTTATGTACTTAACAAAAAAAGGTGAAATAACTGAAAACATGTTTTATATCCTAGTTTCTTCAAAATAGCCACCCTTTGCTCTGATTACTGCTTTGCACACTCGTGGCATTCTCTCGATGAGCTTCAAGAGGTAGTCACCTGAAATGGTTTTCACTTCACAGGTGTGCCTTAACAGTGTAAATAGTCAAGAAAATAAAGAAAAAACATGGAATGAGAAGGTGTGTCCAAACTTTTGGCCTGTACTGTACATACATACATACATACAAACAGACATGTATTCATACATACAGTGCATGCAAACGTACATTCTTACGTTCACACATACATTTCTACATACACACCCACTGTGCATGCAACCACATGCACATTCACTGTTCAAACATACAGTACATGCCCTATTGGCCAGGTCACTATTGCAAAAGAGATTATAATCTCAATGAGTTTTTACTTGGTTAAATAAAGGAAAGTGAAATGAATGAACATAGACACATGCACATATACATACATACACTACATGCAAACAATCACGCCTCATCATTCATACATACAAGTGCACACTATTGCACTCATACAAATACACACCCACATCACAAAACAGGAATAAAGCTTCATCTATTTCTACGATAACAATGTAAAAGGTTAATATAGTCAGCTCCGTTTTGTCCACCCCTTTCATTACTGCATTTGAAGCGATTCTGATGTTGATAAGAGGTAATTATTATAATTAGTATTATTTCTATTGGTATTATTGTTCCATTGCAGTGTAATAATATTCATTGTCTTCATTTTTTTCTTCTTTCTATCCTCTCCTATTCCAGTCCGGCTTTGCCAAACATTAATAATTGAATAAAGTCAAATACAAATAGAGCAAACAGAGAGGTATCCCACACTTCTCTTTTGTAAAGCAAATCTGTACAGCAGATATGAGCATCTACATTTACAATATGATTTGCCTGAGTGGCTGGACAGGATATATATACATATATATTTTTTAAGTAGTTTCCATCCATCCATTTTCTACCGCTTGTCCCTTTCGGGGTCACGAGGGGTTGCTGGAGCCTATTTGTGCACACCTTTCTTTGTGGCTGGCTTTGGGGTAGTTTCTGTAGCAGCAGGCGTCTTGATAGGTTTTCAAAACACTGCCATAGTGATGCTGGTGTCTTCGGTGGCTGATAAGGTTTGATGTGTTGAAGCGCTATGTTTTTTTTCCCCCCTCGCGAAATATTTTGGTGCAAATAGCACACAAAATGTGTTCCTCTGAAACAATGACGTTCCAAACTATTGATGCCATGTTTGTTTGCTGTAGGTTATGGCAAATGTTATGAAACAAGTAGGAGGAATAGAGCACTTGATTTGCTCACCCTACCCACCTACAATCTTGCCTCATTGGAGCGCTTTTTTTCCCAAATTGGTTATCGGATACATTTTGGGGGATTTATTGGCGTGAAATGATAATCCCTCATATCGGCACGATAATTATCTGACGCGGAAGGAGATTTTTACAACAAAGTTGTAAAGCTTAGTGATATATCAGATGTATCAGATAGTAGGTGGGTTTTTTGTTACCCTTTGCGGTCATATTTCGCTGGGTTTGTGGCATTTTTGTTGCGTTTCGCTAGATTGTAAAATATGTCGATCGAGAGGGGGTCTGACATTCATATGTTGTCAATATTCAGTGTTTTATCGTTCATAGTTAATATTGTAAATCCCACATTCTTTATTTTCATGTACATTCTGGGTGTCTTTCAGTAAAAAAAAGGCTGTCTGTCATAACGTTTTTAGCATTCAATCAGACATTATTCAAAACGTTTGTAATAGTGTTCCTAAAAATAGTTATACCGGCCCCCAGACACATTTTTTTTCTGTAAATTTGGCCCCCGAAGCAAAATAATTGTCCAGGCCTGACTTAGTAGTATGCCAAAAAAATCACTTGATTAAAACACAGTGTTTTTTCCCTGTATTCAAACAGTGTTACTGTTCAAGTTGTTGGGAAAAAATATAAAATACTTGTTAAATAAAACCTCTGCCTTGTTTTTAATGAACACCTATACCTACTATGCAACTGTATTTTAATAATGTTGGTCATTATGGCGGGACTTGAATAGCCAAGTTTTTTCTGAGGTGGTACGTTTAAAAACCACCGGCATACAGTATTAAGCTAAAATGTCAAAAATGCTAAAAAAAAATGCATGTTGCAGTCTGTCTCACTTGAATTTGATTTGTGGAGTAAACAAGGGATTTTCTACAACCTTCACAACCAGCCCCGAGTCAAATGTGAATACGAAGTAGCATGTCAAGAATGGCACTGCAGCCAAATGCAGATAGAAAAACAAAAAAAAAGAGGGAGGGGGGGGCAGCGTGGGTGACGGAGGAGCTCCTGGAGGAGGGTCAATGTTGGCAAGAGCATGGGCGGTGTGGAGGCGGGTGTATGTGGCAGTAAAAAAAAAAGGCCTGCCATTGTCTCTGTTACCACCTCGAACCACTTTGTCTGACTGATGAGTTCAAAAAGGACATAGTAATAGCCTGTCTCCCACATTTCTCCAACAATAAATCTCCCTGCAAGAAAAATGGGAAAGCAATCAGGTGGCAAGAGGGTTTCTCTCTCTCTGTGTGTGTGTGTGTGTGTGTGTGTGTGTGTGTGTGTGTGTGTGTGTGTGTGTGTGTGTGTGTGTGTGTGTGGTTAAAAAAAGAATATACACCGATACCTCAACTTAGGCGCTCAATTGGTTCCACGACTGAGCTCGTAACTCAAAACACTCTTATCTAAGATCATCGTCACCCATTGAATTAATTGAAGTTAAAGGCCTACTGAAATGAATTTTTTTTTATTTAAACGGGGATAACAGATCTATTCTATGTGTCATACTTGATCATTTTGCGATATTGCCATATTTTTGCTGAAAGGATTTAGTATAGAACAACGACGATAAAGATAGCAACTTTTGGTATCTGATAAAAAAAAGGCTTGCCCCTACCGGAAGTAGCGTGACGTAGTCAGTTGAACATATACGCAAAGTTCCCTATTGTTAACAATGATGGCCGCATGAAGTGAGAGAGATTCGGACCGAGAAAGCGACAATTTCCCCATTAATTTGAGCGAGGATGAAAGATTTGTGGATGAGTAAAGTGCAAGTGAAGGACTAGTGGGGAGTTGAAGCTATTCAGATAGGGAAGATGCTGTGAGAGCCGGGTGTGACCTGATATTCAGCTGGGAATGACTACAACAGTAAATAAACACAAGACATATATATACTCTATTAGCCACAACACAACCAGGCTTATATTTAATATGCCACAAATTATCCTGCATAAAAACACCTGCGTGTTTGTTATGCTAGCTCCTAGCTCCTCTGCTAGCTCCTAGCTCCATAGAACACGCCAATACAATTCAAACACCTGATCAACACACACAATCACTCAGCCCAAAAGACCGTTCACCTAACCCAAGGTTCATAAAGCTTATATATTTTTAAAAAGTTACGTACGTGACGCGCACATACGGTCAAGTTATCAAATGTTTAGCAGCCAAGGCTGCATACTCACGGTACCTGATATTCAGCTGGGAATGACTACAACAGTAAATAAACACAAGACATATATATATATTCTATTAGCCACAACACAACCAGGCTTATATTTAATATGCCACAAATTAATCCTGCATAATAACACCTGCGTGTTTGTTATGCTAGCTCCTAGCTCCTCTGCTAGCTCCTAGCTCCATAGAACACGCCAATACAATTCAAACACCTGATCAACACACACAATCACTCAGCCCAAAAGACCGTTCACCTAACCCAAGGTTCATAAAGCTTATATATTTTTAAAAAGTTACGTACGTGACGCGCACATACGGTCAAGCTATCAAATGTTTAGCAGCCAAGGCTGCATACTCACGGTACCTGATATTCAGCTGGGAATGACTACAACAGTAAATAAACACAAGACATATATATACTCTATTAGCCACAACACAACCAGGCTTATATTTAATATGCCACAAATTAATCCTGCATAAAAACACCTGCGTGTTTGTTATGCTAGCTCCTAGCTCCTATGCTAGCTCCTAGCTCCATAGAACACGCCAATACAATTCAAACACCTGATCAACACACACAATCACTCAGCCCAAAAGACCGTTCACCTAACCCAAGGTTCATAAAGCTTATATATTTTTAAAAAGTTACGTACGTGACGCGCACGTACGGTACGGTACGTGTTATGCTAGCTCCTAGCTCCTATGCTAGCTCCTAGCTCCATAGAACACGCCAATACAATTCAAACACCTGATCAACACACACAATCACTCAGCCCAAAAGACCGTTCACCTAATCCAAGGTTCATAAAGCTTATATATTTTAAAAAAGTTACGTACATACGCAAAAAAAAGTTGTGCACATACGGTCAAGCGATCAAATGTTTAGAAGCCAAAGCTGCATACTCACAGTAGCACGTCTGCGTCTTTGTCATCCAAATCAAAGTAATCCTGGTAAGAGTCTGTGTTGTCCCAGTTCTCTACAGGCGTCTGTGTATCGAAGTCAAAAGTCCTCCTGGTTAGAGTCTCTGTTATCCGAGTTCTTCCATCTTGACTGCATCTTTCGGGAATGTAAACAAAGAAGCGCCGGCTGTGTACTGTTGTTGCTGACTACGTTCGAAAAATACGTCCATTTCGCACCGACAACTTTCTTCTTTGCTTGCTCAGCTTCCTTCTCCATAATGCAATGAACATGATTGCAACAGATTCACGAACACAGATGTCCAGAATACTGTGGAATTATGAAATGAAAACAGAGCTTTTTCGTATTGGCTTCAATGTGGAAGGCATACCCGTGTTCCCCGGTCTACGTCACGCGCATACGTCATCCTCAGAGGCGTTTCGAACCGGAAGTTTAGCGGCAAATTTAAAATGTCACTTTATAAGTTAACCCGGCCGTATTGGCATGTGTTATAATGTTAAGATTTCATCATTGATATATAAACTATCAGACTGCGTGGTCGGTAGTAGTGGGTTTCAGTAGGCCTTTAAAGGCCTACTGAAATGAATTTTTTTAAATTTAAACGGGGATAACAGATCTATTCTATGTGTCATACTTGATCATTTCGCGATATTGCCATATTTTTGCTGAAAGGATTTAGTATAGAACAACGACGATAAAGATAGCAACTTTTGGTATCTGATAAAAAAAAGGCTTGCCCCTACCGGAAGTAGCGTGACGTAGTCAATTGAACATATACGCAAAGTTCCCTATTGTTTACAATGATGGCCGCATGAAGTGAGAGAGATTCGGACCGAGAAAGCGTCGATTTCCCCATTAATTTGAGCGCGGATGAAGAAAGATTTGTGGATGAGTAAAGTACAAGTGAAGGACTAGTGGGGAGTGGAAGCGATTCAGATAGGGAATATGCTGTGAGAGGCGGGGGTGACCTGATATTCAGCTGGAAATGACTACAACAGTAAATAAACACAAGACATATATATACTCTATTAGCCACAACACAACCAGGCTTATATTTAATATGCCACAAATTAATCCTAATGCTAGCTCCTAGCTACTAGCTCGAGCTAGTTATAGCAAGCGATCAAATGTTTGGAAGCGCAGCTGTGTACTCACGGTATTGCAACTGTGTATCCAAATCAAAGTCCTCCTGGTAAAAGTCTCTGTTGTCCGAGTTCTTCGATCTTGACTGCATCTTTCGGGAATGTAAACAAAGAAGCGCCGGCTGTGTACGTGTTGCTGCTGACTTCCCTCGCAAAATAGACGCTTCGCACCGACAACTTTCTTCTTTGCTTGCTCAGCTTCTTTCTCCATAATGCAATGAACAAATTGCAACAGATTCACCAACACAGATGTCCAGAATACTGTGGAATAATGACATGAAAACAGAGCTATTTCGTATTGGCTTCAATGGTGTCCGAATACTTCCGTGTCAATGATTGACGTCACGCGCATACGTCATCCTCAGAGGCGTTTCGAACCGGAAGTTTAGCGGGAAATTTTAAATTGCACTTTATAAGTTAACCCGGCCGTATTGGCATGTGTTGCAATGTTAAGATTGCATCATTGATATATAAACTATCAGACTGCGTGGTCGGTAGTAGTGGCTTTCAGTAGGCCTTTAATTTAATCCATGCTTGGATCGCCCAAAACACCACAATTTTAACATAAAACATGCCTTTTAAAAATAAAAACTTTTGTATAAGAAACAACACAATATAGATGGTACTATGAATAACTACATTGCCATAAATTCCAGACTAAAAACTGCTACTTTTCTTTGCTATGTTTTGTACCTTGCGTCTTATAAAACGATGCAGCTAATTTATGTATTGTTCTTTGTTGACTGCCGTAATGCAATAGTTTTCAAAAGATGCCAAGCAAATGATCTGAAAAGCTGTGTTATTGTTTGTGCTATTGGGCCATCTTTTGGGTGTGCTGCAGTGTCCTTCCATTTAGTTCTTGTAATTGGAAGTAGAAGTGTTGTTCAGTCTTCAGTTTTTTACCTGTATGGATTCTCCAGTCATCAAGTTTTACAATATAACTTTAACTGTTATACTTACTAAACAGTCCCATGTGTGATGTCTGTAGGAGTGTTTTCATGACATCTGATGTCACATGGACAAAGATAAGACCTTCTAGAGGAAAGTTCTGTGGTCAGATGAAACAAAAATTGAGCTGTTTGGCCACAATACCCAGCAATATGTTTGGAGGAGAAAAGGTGAGGCCTTTAATCCCAGGAACACCATGCCCACCGTCAAGCATGGGGGTGGTAGTATTATGCTCTGGGCCGGTTTTGCTGCCAATGGAACTGGTGCTTTACAGAGAGTACATGGGACAATGAAAAAGGAGGATTACCTCCAAATTCTACAGGACAACCTAAAATCATCAGCCCGGAGGTTGGGTCTTGGGCGCAGTTCAATCAATCAATCATCCATCCATCCATTTTCTACCGCTTATTCCCTTGGGGGTTGCGGGGGGGCGCTGGAGCCTATCTCAGCTATAATCGGGCGGAAGGCGGGGTACACCCTGGACAAGTCGCCACCTCATCGCAGATCAATCAATCAATCAAAGTTTACTTATATAGCCCTAAATCACGAGTGTCTCAAAGGGCTGCACAAGCCACAACGACATCCTCGGCTCAGATCCCATATCAGGGCAAGAAAAAACTCAACCCAATGGGATGACAATGAGAAACCTTGGAGGGGACCGCAGATGTGGCCATTCCCACAAAACTAGCTAAAATGCTAGCATAAAATGTTAGCATGCTAATGTCAAAAAAAGTTAGCATACCTGTATGATGGCACCAAGTATCAAAAACCATGATTTTTATGTTTAAACGGAAAAAAAAGCTAAAATGCTAGCATAAAACGTTAGCATGCTAATGTAAAAAAAAAGTTAGCATACCTGTATGATGGCAACCAAGTATCAAAAAACATGATTTTTATGTTTAAACGGAAAAAAAAAAGCTAAAATACTAGCATAAAATGTTAGCATGCTAATGAATAAAATGGAATGGAGAAACAATATCATTGTTTCAGCGGTAAAATTCAAGCAACAGAGCTGCCAGTTTGTTTGTTTTTTACCGTAAAATGTTGTTGTTTTAATGTTTTTTTTTGTTAGTTTTTTTATGTTTAAGGGTCTTACTGTATATGGAAAAAAAAACAGTTCTAAAGCAATACAAATACCAAGAGAAATAGCACTACTGATAATGAATATTAATAATAATGACCTCTATTATCAACAATACAATTGTTTCAAATGCAACAATACATACCGTATTTCCTTGAATAGCCGCAGGGGCGTTAATTAATTTAAAACCTCCTGTCACTCCTGCGTTTACCGGAAACCGGCGGGATGGCAGTGCATGCGGTAATTATTTTAAAACCTCTTCTCACTCCGGCGTTTACCAAAAGGAATCCATAAAATTTAGACGTGCGCTTTGAGTGTGATGTAAGCATACCATCATGAAAAGCACATTTAATTAAAAAAAAACGTTATTATGGTCTTACCTGTACTTATAAATGGAGTCCATTTGCAGCTCCTTCTGACCAAAAGCATCGATAACTTGTTTATAGAAGTCTTCATTATTTTCTTTTTTCCGTTTTAAAAGTCTCTGTCTCGATGGAGATATTCCTTTAATTATTACCTCCTGCTTCGATTGAAAGTCCAGTTTAGAAAACTGTTTTATTTTAGATACCGGTATGTAATCCTCCTTGTTAAAAGGAAAAAAAAAATCTCTTGCTGCTGTGTTCACTTCTTCTGCAGTACCGGAAGTCGCAAGAAGGATCACTAGCGCGGCAGCGCCCTCTACCACCAGGAGGCGGGAGTTATTTAATGACTTATACAGTATTTCACACATGCAGCTACGGTATATTAATAAAACATAGCTGCTTACTGTTCTCTTTAGCATACTGTACCGGTATTCAATAGCTTGGACCTTAAATCCTACTGAATAGCTCTTTATCTTTTTTCCTTTGTGCGATTGTAAACTACTGAAAGCAGCTTCCTCCATTTTGAAAATGAGGACAGATGCGTCACTCGTGACGTAACGAATTTGACCCGGTGGAAGTTCTAGCCATATGCTAAATATTTTGCGAAACGAGTTTGACCCGGTGAAAATTATAGACATGCGATAATAAAATTAATATTTTGCGAAACGAATTTGATCCGGCTTCAATAATAAACCGGCGATAAGGCCAAGCATGCGTTAATTATTTTGAGAAACGAGTTTGACCCGGCAGTAATTCTAGACGTGCGAATACTATATTCCCTGCGCCAATTCAAGGAAATACGGTACATGTAATAAATACTTGAATTACAAAAGAAAGCAGATACGGAGGGGGCTGGGGGAAAAAAAGAGGAGCGGACTATATTAACCTTATAGATTGTTATGGTAAAATAGGTTAAGCTTGAGCAATGCGCCGTGATAGGACCCCGTTTTCCCTGGGGTAAGGTCTATGTACAGTACAGGCCAAAAGTTTGGACACACCTTCTCATTTCAATGCGTTTTCTTTATTTTCATGACTATTTACATTGTAGATTGTCACCGAAGGCATCAAAACTATGACACCTGTGAAGTGAAAAACCCTTTCAGGTGACTACTTCTTCACATCTGTGGAACTATTTGCCACTGGAGTTAAAGCCACAGTCGGACATTAAACTTTTCTCCACAAAACTGAAAAAAAAGTGGCTCAAGGAAAATCAGAAGTGTGAGCACTAGAACTGGGTGTAGTAATGGACAAATGGGGCCAATTATTTTCAATGTGGTTTTATTTCTGTACTTGTCTTAATCCTTTTGTATGTGTTTTACACTTTTTTAAAAGCCTAACCAGGGACAAGGGTTGCAAATTAGCCTGTGGCTAGAAGTCTTACGTACGTTGCCATCGGTTGCCTGTGGGTAGCAATGTTTAATTGTACTGTCCCTGTCAAATAAATAGATAAATACATTTTTAAAAAGAGAGAATGCCAAGAGTGTGCAAAGCAGTAATCAGAGCAAAGGGTGGCTATTTTGAAGAAACTAGAATATAAAACATGTTTTCAGTTATTTCACCTTTTTTTGTTAAGTACATAACTCCACATGTGTTCATTCATAGTTGTGATGCCTTCAGTGACAATCTACAATGTAAATAGTCATGAAAATAAATAAAAAAACATTGAATGAAAAGGTGTGCCCAAACTTTTGACCTGTACTGTATGTATATGTGAGTGTAGTCCATACAAAGCTAAGAGCTGGAGATTCAAGAAATACACGGCGCACTTACCTGTGTAAAAAATTGTCCGAGGAGGGGGACCTTAAACGATGGTTTAGTGTGGCTGAAACGGGGCTTAGGCTAAATAATTATATGTTTAAGGGGTTACCCGGCTTAGTGTAGACATAGCCTAAGACCGGATGTTTTGGGGGGTTCATATGACATTTACTAAGCCCTCTTGAGGTGGGCAAACTGTAAACCAAATGTATGCTGGCAAATTAAACAAAAAATAACAAAAAACCAAGAGACAGCTCTTTATCAAAGTGCTCCTAAGTCGGGGTACCACTGTAAAAATGAATGTTGTTATGCCAAATTGAAAACAAAAGTAAGTCACACACGTTATTTTTTTTTTACATATTGCAATGTGTTAAGTAGGGTTATCTTAGAATACTCAGCTATTCAACGATTCAATTCAGAGGAGTTTGATACGACTGTAAACCTCGCAGTCAGGGTTAGTTGAAAACATGGCCTTTTAACTTACAAAAATTGAGGATATCTGTAAAACTGTAGTATGGTATCATGTCTTCTAAAGTATTTTGAGCACACCCTGTAGAGCAGGGGTGTCAAAGTCAAATACATCAGAGGCCCAAAAAAAACCCCAATTTGCTACAAGCCGAGGGCCGGACTGTTTCAATGTTTATTAAAACATATTTAAATGATTGCACATAACCTATTGAACCAAGACCTAACACAGTGTACTGTATTTTATTTAATGATTAAATGAATATTCCAACATTTTTGTATGGCTCTGCCACTAATTTCAAATGAAAAAAGGCTCACAGACAAAAACAAACTTCATTAAGCCGAGGGCCGGACTGGTTCAATGCTTATTAAAACATATTTAAATGATTGCACATAACCTATTGAACCAAGACCTAACACAGTGTACTGTATTCTATTTAATGATTAAATGAATATTCCAACATTTTTGTATGGCTCTGCCACTAATTTCAAGTGAAAAAAGGCTCACAGACAAAAACAAACTTCATTCAAAGAAAAACCAAATTTGCTGTACATTCAATAATTTCTTATGGCTCCGTCAGTTATTTCAAGGGAAAACATTTTCAACAGGCAAACAGCAAACAAGTAAATGTCCTTCAAAAATAAAATACGTTCCTTAAAGGCCTACTGAAACCCACTACTACCGACCACGCAGTCTGATAGTTTATATATCAATGATGAAATCTTAACATTGCAACACATGCCAATACGGCCGGGTTAACTTATAAAGTGCAATTTTAAATTTCCCGGGAAACTTCCGGCTGAA
This sequence comes from Entelurus aequoreus, assembly GCF_033978785.1. Taxonomy (NCBI): domain Eukaryota; kingdom Metazoa; phylum Chordata; class Actinopteri; order Syngnathiformes; family Syngnathidae; genus Entelurus; species Entelurus aequoreus. Next base: position 33,812,032 of record NC_084750.1, on the reverse strand, counting down.
AACGTCTAGGTAGGATGACGTTTGCGCGTGACGTCAATGGTTGAAGCGGAAGTATTGGTACACCATTGTATCCCAATACAAACAGCTCTGTTTTCATCGCAAAATTCCACAGTATTCTGGACATCTGTGTTGGTGAATCTTTTGCAATTTGTTCAATTAACAATGGAGACTGCAAAGAAGAAAGCTGTAGGTGGGATCGGTGTATTAGCGGCCGGCTGCAGCAACACAACCAGGAGGACTTTGACTTGGATAGCAGACGCGCTATCCGACAGTAGCCGCCGACCGCATCGATGATCGGGTGAAGTCCTTCGTCGCGCCGTCGATCGCTGGAACGCAGGTGAGCACGGGTGTTGATGAGCAGATGAGGGCTGGCGTAGGTGGAGAGCTAATGTTTTTAGCATAGCTCTGTCGAGGTCCCGTAGCTAAGTTAGCTTCAATGGCGTCGTTAGCAACAGTATTGCTAGGCTTTGACAGGCGGCACAGCATTAACCGTGTAGTTACAGGTCCAGTGTTTGGTTCGGTGCCTCCTGATAGTAGTATTGTTGATCTTCTGTCTATCCTTCCAGTCAGGGGCTTATTTCTTTTGTTTCTATCTGCATTTAAGCACGATGCTATCACGTTAGCTCCGTAGCTAAAGTGCTTCGCCGATGTATTGTCGTGGAGATAAAAGTCCATTTCGCGTTCTCGACTCTCATTTTCAAGAGGATATAGTATCCGAGGTGGTTTAAAATACAAATCCGTGATCCAAAATAGAAAAAGGACAGAGTGTGGAATCCAATGAGCCCTTGTACCTAAGTTACGGTCAGAGCGAAAAAAGATACGTCCTGCACTGCACTCTAGCCCTTCACTCTCACGTTCCTCATCCACGAATCTTTCATCCTGGCTCAAATTAATGGGATAATCGTCGCTTTCTCGGTCCGAATCGCTCTCGCTGCTGGTGTAAACAATGGGGAAATGTGAGGAGCCTTTCAACCTGCGACGTCACGCTACTTCCGGTACAGGCAAGGCTTTTTTTATCAGCGACCAAAAGTTGCGAACTTTATCGTCGATGTTCTCTACTAATTCCTTTCAGCAAAAATATGGCAATATCGCGAAATGATCAAGTATGACACATAGAATGGATCTGCTATCCCCGTTTAAATAAATAAAAAACATTTCAGTAGGCCTTTAATATCAAGATGAATGCATAAACGACAACTTTTTTCCAAAACACAATATAGAATGTGAGATATAACAGGATAATGCATACATTTATCATTTGTTTTCAAAACGGGTACAAAAAAGTGGGACCGCAAAAATTTACTTTAGGATCCCATTTTTATGACTTGATGGGGTCCCTGGGACCCCATTTTGAAAATTCCTAGTGCCAACACTGATGGAGTTTTGATTGTGCCAATTCTAATACTAATCATCCAACCTACTCAGTGGCCTAGTGGTTAGAGTGTCCGCCCTGAGATCAGTAGGTTGTGAGATTAAACCCCGGCTGAGTCATACCAAAGACTATAAAAATGGGACCTCCCTGCTTGGCACTCAGCATCAAGGGTTGGAATTGGGGGTTAAATCACCAAAAATTATTCCCGGGCGCGGCCACCGCTGCTGATCACTGCTCCCCTCACCTCCCAGGGAGTGAACAAGGGGATGGGTCAAATGCAGAGGACACATTTCACCACACTTAGTGTGTGTGTGACAATCATTGGTACTTTAACTTAACTTTAACTTAATCAAATATCATCCCGGGTGGCCATAGATAATTAATTCGCAGGCCGGATCTGGCCCGCTGGCCTAGACTTTGATACATAGGAGGTAGAGTATACCGCTAAATTTGATTTGTTTGGACACCTCAGCACCCTGAGCCTTATTCGGAAATAGTTTTTGATACACAGTATTTTATACATTTTCTGCATAAACAAGGCACAACAAGGACTCAGGCTTGACTGCACCATAGCAGTCAGACCATTAAACAGACCACGTTGTTATTGTACAGTGGCGTTTGACAGGCAGCTCGGCTTGAAGAGTCCTCAAAGATTAAAAGATTTACAATGAACGGCAGAGCGTGAGAGGGGAGACGGCGACGGCGTGGGAGCCAGTGACCGATGTGTTTCTGTCTAGTACCTGAATATCAGATTTACTGCCTTTGACCCTGTAGCGCTCTATCACGACAGACATTATCAAAAATCTCAGCAGAATACATCTGTAAAGGTACTGCACAGCAAGCGGAAAGCTTAGCTCAGGTGTGATATGAATCTTCAAATACCGATCTGGTTTCCATCAGGGCCTGTGTTGGTGGTAGGCGCTATATTTACATAAATAATAGTAAGTCATCACAGCAGTATGACAGTGTAACCCAATTGAACCACAAAAAGAAACACCATAGGAAACAGTACCGTTTCAGTTTGTATGGTAAATTAAAATGACCTGCTGAGAAGCAGCCTCCTCTGGATCGACATTTGCAATTCAAGTGACTGTTGCAGTGATGTTGCTTGGTACATGTCCTGCATCCCTGATACATTCAAACCTGAAAGGACGCCGCAAATATTCATGTGTCCCAGAGACAAACTTCATTTTGCACATGAAAAACGATACATTGTGAACAACAACTCATGTTTAAAATCACAGTAACTAGTAGGGGTGCAAAGATTTGTTGACGTTGCTGACAAATGAATACATACAATTTATTGCCAACAAGTTAAAGGCCTACTGAAATGATTTTTTTTTATTTAAACGGGGATAGCAGATCCATTCTATGTGTCATACTTAAACATTTCGCGATATTGCCATATTTTTGCTGAAAGGATTTAGTAGAGAACATCGACGATAAAGTTGGAACTTTTGCTCGCTGATAAAAAAAGCCTTGCCTGTACCGGAAGTAGCGTGACGTCACCGGAGGAAGGACTTCTCACAATTCCCCATTGTTTACACCAGCAGCGAGAGAGATTCGGACAGAGAAAGCGACGACTACCCCATTAATTTGAGCGAGGATGAAAGATTTGTGGATAAGGAACGTTAGAGTGAAGGACTAGAATGCAGTGCAAGACATATCTTTTTTCGCTCTGACCGTAACTTAGGTACAAGCTGGCTCATTGGATTCCACACTTTCTCCTTTTTCTATTGTGGATCACGGATTTGTATTTTAAACCACCTCGGATACTATATCATCTTGAAAATGAAAGTCGAGAACGCGCAATGGACATTCACAGTGACTTTTATCTCCACGACAATACATTGGCGAAACACTTTAGCTACGAGCTAACGTGATAGCATCGTGCTTAACTGCATATAGAAACAAAAGAAATAAACCCCTGACTGGAAGGATAGATAGAAAATCAACAATACTATTAAACCATGGACATGTAACTACACGGTTAATGCTTTCCAGGCTGGCGAAGGTTAACAATGCTGTTGCTAACGACGCCATTGAAGCTAACTTAGCAACCGGACCTCACAGAGCTATGCTAAAAACATTAGCTCTCCACCTACGCCAGCCAGCCCTCATCTGCTCATCAACACCCGTGCTCACCTGCGTTCCAGCGATCAACGGTGCGACGAAGGACTTCACCCGATCACAGATGCGGTTGGCGGCCCGGAGACGGAGGAAGTTAAGGTGAGTTCGGCGGCTAGCGCGTCTGCTATCCAGCTCTCAGTCCTCCTGGTTGTGTTGCTGTAGTCCGCCGCTAATACACCGATCCCACCTACAACTTTCTTATTTGCAGTCTTCATTGTTCATTAAACAAATTGCAAAAGATTCACCAACACAGATTTCCAGAATACTGTGGAATTTTGAGATGAAAACAGAGTTTTTTGTATAGGATTCAATGGGTCCGTATACTTCCGTACCAACCCTTGACTTCACGCGCATACGTCAGCATAAAAAAACGTTTTCAACCGGAAGTGTGGTGGGAAATTGAAAATTGCACTTTATACTTTAACATTGCATGTGTTGCAATGTTAAGATTTCGTCATTGATATATAAACTATCAGACTACGTGGTCGGTAGTAGTGGGTTTCAGTAGGCCTATAATTTGCAAATTAATTTGTTTATTATTGACATGTCAATAATAGTCAGTGATGTTTTTTCGGAAAGAAACAAAATGTGCGATGGGTGATAACTGAGCAACAGGAAGAGAAAAATGTGAATGTATTGACGTACAGGAAACAAATAACTTTGCCATTTGCAAAAGAGACCTTGTTGTTCGTGGCAGCACGTCTGTGATCTGGAGAATGCCGTCTTCGACTCTCAAGCAAGCCAGACAACAGTGAGACGGACTTGGGTGAAAATAGATTTACCGTATTTTCCGCACTATAAGGCGCACCTATCCATCCATCCATTTTCTACCGCTTATGCCCTTCGGGGTCGCGGGGGGCGCTGGAGCCTATCTCAGCTACAATAGGGCGGAAGGCGGGGTACACCCTGGACAAGTCGCCACCTCATCGCAGGGCCAACACAGATAGACAGACAACATTCACACTCACATTCACACACTAGGGCCAATTTAGTGTTGCCAATCAACCTATCCCCAGGTGCATGTCTAAAAACCTCAAATTTCCTCAAAAGCTGACAGTGCGCCTTATAATCCGGTGCGCCTTATATATGGACCGATAGTGACAACTACGCAACTACGACTTCATTGTCCCCCTTCTACGGCTGCTTACCGTAGAAGAAGCGCTTCTTCTTCTACGGGGGAAAATGAAGTCGGCGGCTGCTTACCGTAGAAGAAGAACTTCTTCTACGGGGGAAAATGAAGTCCCGTAGTTGCGAGACCTAAACTTTATGTAAAGACCCAAAAATGGCTCCTATTAAGTTAAAGTTAAAGTACCAATGATTGTCACACACACACTAGGTCTGGTGAAATTTGTCCTCTGCATTTGACCCATCCCCTTGATTCCCCCCGGGAGGTGAGGGGAGCAGCGGGCAGCAGCGGTGGCCGTGCCCAAGAATAAGTTTTGGTGATTTAACGCTCAATTCCAACCCTTGATGCTGAGTGCCAAGCAGGGAGGTAATGGGTCCCATTTTTATAGTCTTTGGTATGACTCGGCCGGGGTTTGAACTCACAACCTACCGATCTCAGGGCGGACACTCTAACCACTAAGCCACTGAGACACGCTTACGACGCAGAGTTTAAACTCAAGACGATCAGTCACGCATGCAGAACACAGGAATAGAGCAGCAGCGAGAGAATTGAACATTAAAGGCCTACTGAAACCCAGTACTACCGACCACGCAGTCTGATAGTTTATATATCAATGATGAAATCTTAACATTGCAACACATGCCAATACGGCCGGGTTAACTTATAAAGTGCAATTTTAAATTTCCAGAGAAACTTCCTGTTGAAAACGTCTATGTATGATGACATTTGCGCGTGACATCGATGGTTGAAGCGGAAGTATTCGGACACATTGTATCCCAATACAAACAGCTCTGTTTTCATCGCAAAATTCCACAGTATTCTGGACATCTGTGTTGGTGAATCCGTTGCAATTTGTTTAATGAACAATGGAGACTGCAAAGAAGAAAGCTGTAGGTGGGATCGGTGTATTAGCGGCTGGCTGCAGCAACACAATCAGGAGGACTTTGACTTGGATAGCAGACGCGCTATCCGATGCTAGCCGCCGACCGCATCGATGATCGGGTGAAGTCCTTCGTCGCGCCGTCGATCACTGGAACGCAGGTGAGCACGGGTGTTGATGAGCAGATGAGGGCTGGCGTAGGTGGAGCGCTAATGTTTTTATCATAGCTCTGACGAGGTCCCGTAGCTAAGTTAGCTTCAATGGCGTCGTTAGCAACAGCATTGCTAGGCTTCGACAGGCGGCACAGCATTAACCGTGTAGTTACAGGTCCAGTGTTTGGTTCGGTGTCTCCTGATAGTAGTATTGTTGATCTTATGTCTATCCTTCCAGTCAGGGGCTTATTTCTTTTGTTTCTATCTGCATTTAAGCACGATGCTATCACGTTAGCTCCGTAGCTAAAGTGCTTCGCCAATGTATTGTCGTGGAGATAAAAGTCACTGTGAATGTCCATTTCGCGTTCTCGACTCTCATTTTCAAGAGGATATAGTATCCGAGGTGGTTTAAAATACAAATCCGTGATCCACAATAGAAAAAGGAGAAAGTGTGGAATCCAATGAGCCCTTTTACCTAAGTTATGGTCAGAGTGAAAAAAAAAAAAGTCCTGCACTGCACTCTAGTCCTTCACTCTCACGTTCCTCATCCACGAATCTTTCATCCTGGCTCAAATGAATGGGGTAATCGTCGCTTTCTCGGTCCAAATCGCTCTCGCTGCTGGTGTAAACAATGGGGAAATGTGAGACTTTCAAACTGTGACGTCACGCTACTTCCGGTACAGGCAAGGCTTTTTTTTATCAGCGACCAAAAGTTGCGAACTTTATCCTCGATGTTCTCTACTAAATCCTTTCAGCAAAAATATGGCAATATCGCGAAATGATCAAGTATGACACATAGAATGGATCTGCTATCCCCATTTAAATAAAAACATTTCATTTCAATAGGCCTTTAAAGGTTGGCAGGTCTGCTTTCGGTGCCATTCAACCTTTATGAATGCCTAAAGTTGGGTAGCAAAACAAGGTACGGCACAGATCGGTTACTGAGCGTCCGTTCCTTTCATGGTTTTTGAAACAAACAAAACAAATAAATACAAAACCGAGCTGCATTGCTTAGTGTGTTGGCGCTTACACGTGAGTGTGTGTGTATACGTTTATAGCGTGCACACACACACACACACACACACACACACACACACACACACACACACACACACACACACACACACACACACACACACACACACACACACACACACACTAGTGACTAAGACGGAGGGCCTCATCAAAATCACAATGCTGCCAGTGTGCTTGCCGCGCTGCATTCAACCATCAGGGCCGTCAGGTCTGCCAAACAGCTTGCTGCGACACTGTGGCAAATGATGCCGGAGACCAAGAGGGAAAAAGGGGGAGTGGGCGACGGAGGTGGGGGATAACAGTGTAACGCGGAGATAAAGAATGCGAGGAAAGTTCATTATTCACTGTCGTGAAAGAGAGAGAAGGAAGGTAGGTGGAGAACGGGAGCCTCTTGATTGACTGCCATGGCTCCCAGACCAGGGTCACATGACCGATGGAAGGCTTGTGCCAGGCTAATTGGCTATTGGGTTACCGCTCGCTGTTTGCCAGGTTGGCAAAGTCTCCGTGCTGCTATTCATTTAAGTAAATATTATTTCGATCGTAGTCATGGCACAGGTCGCTGATATTTCCTTTGGACGGCGTCAGCATGCGCATACGCTGCATCTCGTTATTGTGGGGGAGTGCTGCTTCCAAAAAGGACAGCTGTTGCAAGCTTTAGTCGAAGTTTAATGACAAAATAATTACTTTCACGAAGACGACGCGGACACACACTCTTTCAGCTGTCCGCACTGTCACTCAGGCGGAGTGGAGCAAAGCCACAGTCCCCGGCAGTAACAAACAAGACTGTCTTACATTAAACCACTTAAACCAACTCTGGGGCTGAGGAATATTCAGTACTGTGTGTTCTCCACTGTATAAAAACAGCGCACAGATGTAGGCAATGAGTCAATCCATTCAGGAAGCCAATAAGGTGATTAAAATAAGCAATTGAAGCAAGTATATTCCAAACAATTACAGTGGAAACTCAATTTACGAACCCCGTTATTGTACGAACGTTTAGATTACGAACCTTTTCTATCCCAGCAGGAACAAGACATTCATACAATGTTGATTATACATACAACCGTTTACATACACAAAAATGTAGCTGTTTGGAGGAGAAAAACTGAGGCCTTCAATCCCAGGAACACCACACCTACCGCCAAGCATGGTGGTGGTAGTATTATGCTCTGGGGCTGTTTTGCTGCCAATGGAACTGGTGCTTTACAGAGAGTAAATGGGACAATGAAAAAGGAGGATTACCTCCAAATTCTTCAGGACAACCTAAAATCATCAGCCCGGAGGTTGGGTCTTGGGAGCAGTTGGGTGTTCCAACAGGACAATGACCCCAAACACACGTCAAAAGTGGTAAAATAATGGCTAAATCAGGCTAGAATTAAGGTTTTGGAATGGCCTTCCCAAAGTCCTGACTTAAACGTGTGGACAATGCTGAAGAAACAAGTCCATGTCAGAAAACCAACACATTTAGCTGAACTGCAACAATTTTGTCAAGAGGAGTGGTCAAAAACTCAACCAGAAGCTTGCCAGAAGCTTGTGGGTGGCTACCAAAAGCGCCTTATTGCAGTGAAACTTGCCAAGGGACATGTAACCAAATATTAATATTGCTGTATGTATACTTTTGACCCAGCACATTTGCTCACATGTTCAGTAGACGCATAATAAATTCATAAAAGAACCAAACTTCATGAATGTTTTTTGTGACCAACAAGTATGTGCTCCAATCACTCTATCACAAAAAAATAAGAGTTGGATAAATTATTGGAAACTCAAGACAGCCATGACATTATGTTCTTTACAAGTGTATGTAAACTTTTGGCCACCACTGTACATGTACTTTAAAACTGACTTTGAATCAACGCTGCAAAATAGTTGTATTTGTAAATTGAGACAACGTTGAAGCCCAACGTTGGATCCACGTTGTTGGTCAGGAAATAACCAAAATTCAATGGTCAAGTCAACGTCAGGACCCAACAGTGATGAAACGTCGTCAAAAAGCATGTTGTTTCAACGTTGTATTTGTGTTGTATAATATTGGTTGGGAAACGACCAAAATTCAATGGTTAAATCAATGTGAGAACCCAACATTGATCAAACGTCGTCAAAAAGCATGGCGTTTTAACGTGTATTTGTGTTGTAGAATAGTGGTTGGGAAATGACCAACATTCAATGGTCAAATCAATGTCAGGACCCGACATTGATTAAACGTCGTCAAAAAGCATGTTGTTTCTACGTTGTATTTGTGTTGTAGAATATTGGTTGGGAAATTACCGAAATTAAATGGTCAAATCAATGTGAGAACCCAACAGTGATTAAACGTAGTCAAAAAGCATGTTGTTTCAATGTTGTATTTGTGTTGTAAAATATTGGTTGGAAAACAACCAAAATTCAATGGTCAAATCAACGTGAGAACCCAACGTTGATTAAACGTCGTCAAAAAGCATGTCGTTTTAACGTGTATTTGTGTTGTAGAATTTTGGTTGGGAAATGACCAACATTCAATGGTCAAATCAATGTCAGGACCCAACAGTGATTAAACGTCATCAAAAAGCATGTTGTTTAAACGTTGTATTTGTGTTGGAGAATATTGGTTGGAAAATTACCAAAATTAAATGGTCAAATCATTGTGGGAACCCAACATTGATTAAAAGTCGTCAAAAAGCATGTTGTTTCAACGTTGTTTTGATTGATTGATTGAGACTTTTATTAGTAGGTTGCACAGTGAAGTACATATTCCGTACAATTGACCACTAAATGGTAACACCCGAATAAGTTTTTCAACTTGTTTAAGTCGGGGTCCACTTAAATTGATTCATGATACAGATATATACTATCATATATACTATCATCATAATACAGTCATCACACAAGATAATCACAATGAATTATTTACATTATTTACAATCAGGGGTGTGGAGGGGGTGGGGGGTGGATATGGACATCAAGTAGTGGACATAGAGAGAGAGAGAGAGAGAGAGAGAGAGAGAGAGAGAGAGAGAGAGAGAGAGAGAGAGAGAGAGAGAGAGAGAGAGAGAGAGAGAGAGAGAGAGAGAGAGAGAGATCAGAAGGCATAAGAAAAAGTATCTGCATTTGATTGTATCTGTGTTGTATAATATTGGTTGGGAAACGACCAACATTCAATGGTCAAATTAATGTGAGAACCCAACATTGATCAAACGTTGTCAAAAAGCGTGTTGTTTCAATGTTGTATTTGTGTTGTATAATATTGGTTGGAAAACGACCAAAATTCAATGGTCAAATCAATGTTAGAACCCAACATTGATTAAACGTCGTCAAAATGCATGTCGTTTTAACGTGTATTTGTGTTGTAGAATATTGGTTGGGAAATGACCAACATTCAATGGTCAAATCAATGTCAGGACCCAACATTGATTAAACGTCGTCAAAAAGCATGTTGTTTCAATGTTGTATTTGTATTGTAGAATATTGGTTGGGAATGATCAATATTCAATGGTCAAATCAATGTGAGAACCCGACGTTGATTAAACGTCGTCAAAAAGCATGTTGTTTCAACGTTGTATTTGCATTGTAGAATACTGTTTAGGAAATTACCAAAACTCAATGGTCATATCAAAGTCAAAACCCAACATTGATTAAACGTCGTCAAAAAGCATGTTGTTCCAACGTTAGGTATGAGTTGCTCAACGTCAGGACCTAATTAAAGTTCTCAACATTGTTTTGATGTCTTGTGCCTGCTGGAATGTGTACAAACTTTCCATCCCCCCATTGTGTGTCTTGCAAGGCAGCCATGTTGTGCCAGGCAGCACAGTGATTGTGGGCGGGTGTCACGTCGGGGTCGCATGTTAATGCGCAGATCGTTTTCCCAGGATGCAGACCAAACTCCGGAGGCAGCGTGCAAGTAGGAGAATGATTTATTCTTCATGAATCAGGCAAAATACAAAAATACAGAAAAGTGTGCCGATTGCACGGGAAGCGAAGGAAATAGCTAACGGGAAAACTTAGCATAGAATCAGGAATCAAATAGTATACCTACGTAACTAGTTGCATAGCACAAACTAGACAGCCAGACTGGGTGTGGTGAAAAGCAGGAAAGAGTAGCTCTCTGATTAGTGCCCGAGAGCAGGTGAGCGTCCCGAACACTAATCAGCACCCATGGCAACCAAGGAAACACAAACCCAGGGGTGCTAAAACAGAACTAAGGGAGTCTTTCACTAAACTAAAACATGATCCGGGCAACGGTTCATGACAGCGGGCTGATTGATCTCCGGTACTTATTCAGTCAGCACAACACAGTGCTGCTGTTAGCTACTGTGCTACTTTATGTGCTATTTAGGTGTTTTTTTTTAGCCTTTTAATAGCATTGTCCTCGTTTTTTCCAGCTCAATATGAGTCCAGAGAAAGCAATGGACAAGCAATGTGTAGTTTAAAACATTCAGGAAGTATCAGCAGCGTTGTGGTACGTTCTCCCTCCTCCTCCACACTTCTGATGCATGTAAAGAAGCTTAACCAACAAGGTAAAGAGGATTTTTTTCCCCCCTTATCATTGTAGAGAACCGGCTGTTAATGTTTAGGAGGTTTGTGACTTTAAAGGCCTACTGAAATGAAATGTTCTTATTTAAACGGGGATAGCAGGTCCATTCTATGTGTCATACTTGATCATTTCGCGATATTGCCATATTTTTGCTGAAAGGATTTAGTAGAGAACATCGACGATAAAGTTTGCAACTTTTGGTCGCTGATAAAAAAGCCTTGCCTGTACCGGAAGTAGCGTAACGTCACAGGTTGTGGAGCTCCTCACATCTGCACATTGTTTACAATCATAGCCACCAGCAGCGAGAGCGATTTGGACCGAGAAAGCGACGATTACCCCATTAATTTGAGCGAGGATGAAAGAGTTGTGGATGAGGAAAGTGAGAGTGAAGGATTAGAGGGCAGTGGAAACGATACAGATAGGAAAGATGCTGTGAGAGGCGGGTGGGACCTGATATTCAGCTGGGAATGACTAAAACAGTAAATAAACACAAGACATATATTAGCCACAACACAACCAGGCTTATATTTAATATGCCACAAATTAATCCGCATAACAAACACCTCCCCCCTCCCATCCATACAACCCACCAATACAACTCAAACACCCGCACAACACACTCAATCCAACAGCCCAAAGTACTGTTCACCTCCGTAAAGTTCATACAGCACATATATTTCCCCAAAGTTACGTACGTGACATGCACATAGCGGCACGCACGTACGGGCAAGCGATCAAATGTTTGGAAGCCAAAGCTGTGTACTCACGGTAGCGCGTCTGCTATCCAACTCAAAGTCCTCCTGGTTGTGTTGCTGCAGCCAGCCGCTAATACACCGCTTCCCACCTACAGCTTTCTTCTTTGCTGTTTTCATTGTTCATTAAACAAATTGCAAAAGATTCACCAACACAGATGTCCAGAATACTGTGGAATTTTGCGATGAAAACAGACGACTTAATAGCTGGCCACAATGGTGTCCCAATATGTCCGCACAATCTGTGACGTCACGCGCAAACGTCATCATACCGAGACGTTTTCAGCAGAATATTTTGCGGGAAATTTAAAATTGCACTTTACTAATCTAACCCGGCCGTATTGGCATGTGTTGCGATGTTAAGATTTCATCATTGATATATAAACTATCAGACTGTGTGGTCGGTAGTAGTGGGTTTCAGTAGGCCTTTAAACGGTGTGTGCACCACAGGACTAGTGACAGTGTGTGTGTGTCGGCAGAGGACAGTTCATCTAGTTGTTGTTTTGACTTTGATATACAGTACTGCATTTCCCTTCATATAGTGTTCATAGTGTTCAAACTTTTACTAAATTATGGACCTTTTCAAGGCTGGAATCTATAATTTATATTTAGAAATGTTTCTTATGGAAAAAATTGGTTCAATATACAAACGTTTCTATTTACGAACCAATTCAGAGCATAAATAAAGGTTCCACTATACATTGATGTCTTAAAGTTAAAGTACCACTGATAGTCACACACACACTAGGTGTGGTGAAATTACCCTCTGCATTGTTCCACCCCCTGGGAGGTGAGGGGAGCAGTGAGCAGCAGCGGTGGCTGCGCTCTGGAATCATTTTGGTGATTTAACCCCCAATTCCAACCCTTGATGCTGAGTGCCAAGCAGGGAGGTAATGGGTCCCATTTTTATAGTCTTTGGTATGACTCGGCCGGAGTTTGAACTCACGACCGACACTCTAACCCAGGGGTGTCCAAAGTGCGGCCCGGGGGCCATTTGCGGCCCGTAGGTCATTTTTTAACGGCCCCACGACACATTCTAAAAATACGATAAAAAAACCCAAACAAACGTGGTATAAAAGAGCAAACAGGTGAAATGTAACAAGAAAATGTTGCAATGTTTACTCTAATAAAACAAAGCTGCCATGTAAGCTGTTTCTTTCTTTAAAAAATAATATTTAATCAAAATCAACGTCATTATGAATTATTGACCTATTCAAGGCTCCAATTACGTCACATTAAATATTCCACTTTGAGATATTCTTTGGGGAAAATGTTGCATATTTTGTGTTTGCCATATAAAAAACTGAGCTGTTGTTTTTTAAAAGAAGGGCCTAAAACGAACAAACAAAAAACATAAACAACAATAAAATTAGAATTGACGGACAGATCTGAAGCTGATCTCGAGATTATTGTGCTAAAAGTAATCAGTAAAAAAAAAAAGTATAATTTATTTTTTTAACACTTTAATGAGTAGGACTCTTTTGGATCCCCAATAATTTTAGTGGGATTTTATTTTGCGTGAGTCATTGCTCAAAAAATGTCAATGTTGTTATGAGTTATTGACCTTTTTAAGGCTCCAATTATTTCATAATCTGAAATAATCTACTTTAAAATTTAATTGGGGGAAAATATTGTATATTTGGTGTTTTTTTTCCATAAAAAACCTGGGTTTTCTTTGACAAAAAGGGCAAACAACTTAAATGTTTAAAAACGTTTTTTGACAGATAGACCTAATGTTGATCTAGAGATTTAAACTTTGAATAATAGTAATAATAATAATAATAAATAATGACACATTTTTTATATTTTTTTGACCAAAACTCTTTGGGTTCACCGGGATCAAGCCTGAGTGGCGGCCTAAATGTATATTTTTTTATACATTTATTGTATTGGTTTTTAAAATAAAAAATATCAAAATGGCCCCCGCTTGCTTTGATTTTTCAGTGTGCGGCCCTCAGTGGAAAAAGTTTGGACACCCCTGCTCTAATCACAAGGCCACTGAGAAAGTTAAAAGCTTTCTCAATTATAAAACGGCTAGACTTGTGGCCATTGAACCGAAAAAGTTGGAATTCAGTTCCATGAGATACGGTTCAAAATCAACAAATAATTTGGGGAAATGATCCCACGAACGCTCAGTAGAAAATGGCTCAAACTGCTGACAAGAAATATTCACCCACACTTATCTCACTCTTTTGACCTCAAAGGCCTCAGACATCCAGAAGTCGGATATGCTTTGAAAAGCAAAGGGATTTACAGTCGAAATTGAACAATAATCCGTGGTCGATTGAAGAAAATGGGTTTGAAATTGTGACTTAGGGTGCTGGAATGAAACAGGTTTCTTTGCCATCTTTCAAAAAGCCATACAGGTATGAGTTCTGATTTTAAAAACTATTATTATTAATCGGTCCATACAGAATTTGGCGGGGTTTTTGTGCAATTGTCGCAACCTGCAATGCCTGAATTTGCAACAGCGTTTTCAAAATATTGCGGCAAAAGTTGCAATGGCGTGAAGCTTGTTTTTTCTTTTTCAATAACAGACAGACAATATACAGTCGTGGTCAAAAGTTTACATACACTTGTAAAGAACATAACGTCGTGGCTGTCTTGAGTTTCCAATCATTTCTACAACTCTTATTTTTTTGGAACAGAGAATAAATGGGACAATGAAAAAGGAGGATTACCTCCAAATTTTTCAGGACAACCTAAAATCATCAGCCCGGAGGTTGGGTCTTGGGCGCAACAGGACAATGACCCCAAACACATGTCAAAAATAGTAAAGGAATGAGTAAATCAGGCTAGAATTAAGGTTTTAGAATGGCTTTCCCAAATTTCTGATTTAAACATATGGACAACGCTGAAGAAACAAGTCCACATCAGAAAATCAACAAATTTAGGTGAATTGCACCAATTTTGTGGTCAAAAAATTAAACCAGAAGCTTGTGGATGGCTACCAAAAGCGCCTTATTGCAGTGAAACTTGCCAAGGGACATGTAACCAAATATTAACATTGCTGTATGTATACTTTTGACCCAGCACATTTGGTCACATTTTCAGTAGACGCATAATAAATTCATAAAAGAACCAAACTTCATGAATGTTTTTTGTGACCAACAAGTATGTGCTCCAATCACTCTATCGCAAAAAAAATAAGAGTTGTGGAAAACATTATTGAAAACTCAAGACAGCCATGACATTATGTTCTTTACAAGTGTATGTAAACTTTTGACCACCACTGTACTTTCCTTGGCAGAAGAAACATTACATATTCTGGCTTCTTAAAGGGGAACTACACTTTTTGTTGGAATTTTGCCTATTGTTCACAATCACTATGAAAGACAAGACGACGGATGCATTTTTAAAAAATGCATTCTAAATATCAAACAAATGTGAAAGTCCACTTACAAGGGAGCCTATAGGAGTTGCTCTATTCTCCCTTTAAAGCATTTAAACAACATCCAAACACTTCCATTAAGGTTATATATACATGCTGTACGTATATATCTAATGTCGTAACGGGCACATTTATAATATAATTTAATATGTATGTACAAACCCAGTTTCCATATGAGTTGGGAAATTGTGTTAGATGTAAATATAAACGGAATACAATGATTTGCAAATCATTTTCAACCCATATTCAGTTGAATATGCTACAAAGACAACATATTTGATGTTCAAACTGATAAACTTTTTTTTTTTTTTTAAATAATCATTAACTTTAGAATTTGATGCCAGCAACACGTGACAAAGACTTTGAGAAAGGTGGCAATAAATACTGATAAAGTTGAGTCTTTCGCAAGAAAGGATGGGGCGAGGTACACCCCTTTGTCCACAACTGCGTGAGCAAATAGTCAAACAGTTTAAGAACAACGTTTCTCAAAGTGCAATTGAAAGAAATTTAGGGATTTCAACATCTACAGTCCATAATATCATCAAAAGGTTCAGAGAATCTGGAGAAATCACTCCACCATGGCCGGAAACCAACATTGAAGGACCGTGACCTTCGATCCCTCAGACGGCACTGTATCAAAAACCGACATCAATCTCTAAAGGATATCACCACATGGGCTCAGGAACACTTCAGAAAACCACTGTCACTAACTACAGTTGGTCGCTACATCTGTAAGTGCAAGTTAAAGCTCTACTATGCAAAGCGAAAGCCATTTATCAACAACATCCAGAAACGCCGCCGGCTTCTCTGGGCCCGAGATCATCTAAGATGGACTCATGCAAAGTGGAAAAGTGTTCTGTGGTCTGACGAGTCCACATTTCAAATTGTTTTTGGAAATATTCGACATCGTGTCATCCGGACCAAAGGGGAAGCGAACCATCAAGACTGTTATCGACGCAAAGTTGAAAAGCCAGCATCTGTGATGGTATGGGGGTGCATTAGTGCCCAAGGCATGGGTAACTTACACATCTGTGAAGGCACCATTAATGCTGAAAGGTACATACAGGTTTTGGAACAACATATGCTGCCATCTAAGCGCCGTCTTTTTCATGGACGCCCCTGCTTATTTCAGCAAGACAATGCCAAGCCACATTCAGCACGTGTTACAACAGCATGGCTTCGTAAAAAAAAAAAGTGCGGGTACTTTCCTGGCCCGCCTGCAGTCCAGACCTGTCTCCCATCAAAAATGTATAACGCATTAAGCTCTACATAAAACAAGAATGGGAAATAATTCCACTTTCAAAGCTTCAACAATTAGTTTCCTCAGTTCCCAATCGTTTATTGAGTGTTGTTAAAAGAAAAGATGATGTAACACAGTGGTGAACATGCCCTTTCCCAACTACTTTGGCACGTGTTGCAGCCATGAAATTCTAAGTTAATTATTATTTGCAAAAAAAAAAAAAAAGTTTATGAGTTTGAACATCAAATATCTTGTCTTTGTAGTGCATTCAATTGAATATGGGTTGAAAAGGATTTGCAAATCATTGTATTCCGTTTATATTTACATCTAACACAATTTCCCAACTCATATACAACCCTAGTCTACACATAACAAACATAACATTTGATGAGACAGTTGACGTGTGCATTTGAGTGCTGTTGAAGGACAAATTCTATTGACGAAAATGACGACAGGTCAAAACATTCGGGGAAGTTAGACAAAGTTGCAAGGCCGCACATAATGTGTTACATTTGCGTGAATTGGCAGGATTGCAAAATCCTTGAGTGTCTGGTTAGAAGCAAAATGTAATTGATAAACAGAAAAGTGTACATGGTTTAATCACTAAACATAAAAGCTCAACCTTGACACATATGTACTGTCTGTTTGAATGTATCTCTTTAGAACAGGGGTGTCCAAACTTTTTCCGCTGAGGGCCGCACACGGAAAAATTAAAGCATGCGGGGGCCATTTTGATATTTTTCATTTTCAAACCATAACAAAATATATGGATTTTGGTTTTTTTTTACCTTTAGGGCTCCTGGGGACCATAAAGGGTTTAGGTCATTAAAATGTAAAAAAAACCAAGTCAAATTATTATATATATATATATTTTTAACGCTTACAGTAAATCTCTACAATATATCAACTTCAGGTTGAAATAAAGTTTAAAAAAAACAAAAAGGTTTTATGCCTTTTCTGTCAGACAACTTTGTTTTTTATAATAAAACTGAAATATGCAGTATTTCCCCCACTGCCCAAAACATTCAAAAAGCAATGTTTGATGTGAAGTAGGGCTGCAACTAACGATTAATTTGATAATCGGTTAATCTGTCGATTATTACTTTGATTAATCGATTAATAATCGGATAAAGGAGACAAACTAAATTTCTACCCTATCCAGTATTTTATTGAAAAAAAAACAGCATACTGGCACCATACTTATTTTGATTGTTTCTCAGCTGTTTGTAAATGTTGCAGTTTATAAATAAAGGTTTATTTAAAAAAAAACAAAAAAAAACAAAAAAAAATAATTTAAAAAAATTAAAAACCTCTGCGCATGTGCATAGCATAGATCCAAAGAATCGATGACTAAATTAATCGGCAACTATTTTAATAATCGATTTTAATCGATTTAATCGATTAGTTGTTGCAGCCCTAATGTGAAGTAATTAGAGCCTTAAAAAGATCAAGAATGCAGGACACCATTCATTATTATTTTTGAGTAATCACAGTGAAAAGACAAATACAATCCCATTAATAAAGTGATACATTTTTATTAGTTGTTTTTTTTACATTCAACACTTAAGTTACGAGATCAACTTCAGATATATCTGTCGATTTTACGTTTGAACTATTATTTTGTTTGTTTTATGCTCTTTTGTCAAAGAAAACATTGATGTTTTTGTATGGCAACCACACAATATTTTCCACATAAAACATTTTCAATTTAAATATTTGAAATAATTGGAGCCTTGAATAGGTCAATAATTCATTATAACATTGAGTTATTTTTTTCTTTTTTTTTGAGAAATGGCAAAAAAAGAAAAAGAAAGAAAAAAAACAGCCTGCATGGCAGCTTTTTGTCAACATTGCAACTTTTCTAGTCAGATTTCACCTCACTCCACTTTTTTTAATGTTTTTTATTTATTTTTGCAATAGCATTTCCAGAATGTGTGGCGGGCCGGTAAACTATTAGCTGCGAGCCACAAATGGCCCCCGGGCCGCACTTTGGACACCCCTGCTTTAGAACAACAAAAACTCCCTTAGAGATACCCACTGAGTTTAGCTGTGGCATGCTGATGTTGTGTTTGATTAAAAAAAAACAAAAAAACTTTGTATAATTGTTGATTGAACCTTGAAAAACAGCTTCTCATTAAAAAAGGAACGGAACCGCACGCATCCTTCTTGTTCCTTCTGGGGTCACGCAGTCTCTGCAGCAGTCTAAACAGCTCCGGCCGTGACCATATTGCTTCCAGGAAACTGCTTCAGTGGCCTTCGAAGCTTTGTTTATCGGAACATAGTCCGCCGAGATCAGACCAAACTATCTACCAGCCCTCCCGGCTGCTCTAAATAACCAAAAGACCCCACACTGGAGGAAAGAGACGAGCCGTATAATGTAGGAATGCGGTGGGGAGGGTGAGGGTGGAATGAAGGAGAGCGTATATTTTGACAAGTTATGCTGACAAACAGACTGCTTCTAATTCAGTTTATATGTTAATGAAACTGCTCTAATCCAAACACGTGGGGTTTAGTTAGCAATAAAACTGTCTTATTACAACTGCACATGGTTGTATGCAAACATACATGCTAATTCATGTGACTTCCTGTGTGATTAATAGGGATTTTTTTTGTGCAAGCTACACTGTATTGCCAAAAGTATTTGGCCACCCATCCAAATGATCAGAATCAGGTGTCCTAATCACAGGTGTATACAATCCAGCACCAGTTTCTACAAACATTTGTGAAAGAATGGGCCGCTCTCAGGAGCTCAGTGATTTCCAGCGTGGAACTGTCATAGGATGCCACCTGTGCAACAATTCCAGTCGTGAAATTTCCTCGCTCCTAAATATTCCAAAGTCAACTGTCGGCTTTATTATAAGAAAATGGAAGAGTTTGGGAACAACAGCAACTCAGCCACCAAGTGGTAGGCCACGTAAACTGATAGAGAGGGAGGGGTCAGCGGAGGAATTATGGTGTGCGGTTGTTTTTCAGGAGTTGGGCTTGGCCCCTTAGTTCCAGTGAAAGGAACTTTGAATGCTCCAGGATACCAAAACATTTTCGACAATTCCATGCTCCCAATCTTGTGGGAACAGTTTGGAGCGGGCCCCTTCGTCTTCCAACATGACTGTGCACCAGTGCACAAAGCAAGGTCCATAAAGACATGGATGACAGAGTCTGGTGTGAATGAACTTGACTGGCCTGCACAGAGTCCTGACCTGAACCCGATAGAACACCTTTGGGATGAATTTGAACGGAGACTGTGAGCCAGGCCTTTTAGACCAACATCAGTGTGTGACCTCACCAATGCGCTTTTGGAAGAATGGTCAAAAATTCTTATAAACACACTCCGCAACCTTGTGGACAGCCTTCCCAGAAGAGTTGAAGCTGTAATAGCTGCAAAAGGTGGACAGACATCATATTGAACCCTACGGGTTAGCAATGGGATAGCACTTCAAGTTCATATGTGAGTCAAGGCAAGTGGCCAAATACTTTTGGCAATATAGTGTACCAACAATGCAAACACCAGCGTTGGCTTGCTACAGGCCTTTAGCCAACAGGCCTGCAGGACTGGAGGTTGTCATTTTTTCTTTTCCAAAAGGCGGCAATTTACAGCTTCGACAAACACACCATAAACAAAATTGCTTTGTGCCATTAAAACTCACTCCATAGCTCGAGGAATGACAAACATGAAAGCGGCTGCTGAGTGGGACATGAACTTCAACAAGTTCTAATGAAGATGAAACAATTAAAGAAATGTGCTTCATGCTGTTGTGCTGAGCTGCGTGGCAAAAAGCTGCAATGAAAGAGGAGAGCGGGGAAAGCTATTTATCGCTAAGTTACACTTTTGACTCAGTTTCTTTCCTTTCTTCTCCGCGTCTGAGAGAGATAATCTCGCATTTTGGCAGAGGGAGAAAATACTTATAAAAGTGTCTCCTTTGAATGTCCTCCTTTTCCAGCATCATTGCTATGCTCCACGTGTTCTGGTTGCCTGTGTGCCAGTTCTCACGCCTGGCCCAGCCTTATATACATTCTTATGCCCCAAACCAAAGCTCCTCTCGCACATACACGTATATATATATATACACACACACACACACACATACATATGTATATATATATATATATATATATATATATATATATATATATATATATATATATATATATATATATATATATATATATATATATATATATATACATATATATATATACATGTATATATATATATATATATATATATATATATATATATATATATATATATATATATATAATTATATATATATATATATATATATATATATATATATATACACACACACATATATACATATAAACACATACATATACACACATATACATATATATATACACAAATTTATATATATATACATATACATACACACATATACACACACATATATATATATACACACACACACCGTAATTTCCGGACTATAAGCCGCACCAGCTAAATTTAGGGGAAAATACAGATTGCTCCATACATAAGCCGCACCCGACTATAAGCCGCAGGGTTTTGATGTGTAATTACCGTAGTATATAGGGGTTCCTGCTACCACGGAGGGGATTGTCGGGACAGAGATGACTGTTTGGGAACGCAAAGCGTCCCATTTGTTAACAATAAATCTTTCAATCATTCAATCAAACTTTCACATCTTTGACATGGCGAACAGCATTCGTGCAGAGTACAAATAATACAACGGTGCAAAGTAATACAAAGTGCTCGCCTGTACGTTATCAAAATAACCAGCCTACCGGTATATGAAAAGTCAGTCTTTAATCATTGTGTCATTGTCTTCCTCCTGCGTACTAAAACCACAGAAAATCCTCTTCGTCGGTGTCGGAGAGGAACAGGCCGTAAATAAGCCGCACCCTTGTATAAGCCGCAGGGACCAGAACGAGGGGAAAAAGTAGCGGCTTATAGTCCGGAAATTACGGTACACATACATACATACACACACAGATATAAAAACATTTATACACATACATACATACATATATACACATACATACATATACACATGCAAACATATATATATATATACGAATACATACATATATACATACACATATAACTATATGTACATACATGTATACATACACACACATATATATACACATACATGTATACATACACATATATATATACGTGCATGTATACATACACATACATGTATACATACACATACATACACGTATACATATATACATACACGTATACATACATAAACGTATACATACATACATACATACACATACATATATACAGTACATACACGTATACATATATACAGTACATACACGTATACATATATACAGTACATACACGTATACATACATACAGTACATACACGTATACATACATACATAAACATATACATACATACACGTATGTATACAGACATACATATACGTATGTATACATACATACATATACGTATGTATACATACATACATACATAAACATATGTATACATACATACACGTATGTATACATACATACATTTATACACGTATGTATACATACATATAAAGCAATTTGACATGTAAAAATGTGAAATTATAGGCAATGTCTATATTTCCATCTCCAGTCCCTTGGCAGGCTGATGTTTAAAATTAAAGCAGTACATACACAATAATATTGAAATATATGTAAAGTTCAGGCCAAAAGTGCTTTTACACACCGATTCAATTCCCTTGTATAGATTCCACAAATACATACAACAATCCATATTTCATAGTTTATATGTTAACACCTCACTTTTAAACCCATAGCCTATTATAAGTAAAAGTCTGGCCCTCTAGGCCTTATTAAAGGATGCATATGTGGACAGTTCATACCCGTCTTGGGTATGACGTTGAACTACATCCAGGCATGAGATGGGAGGTTGTGTGTGGGGTTAGTGAGTCCCAACTAACGTCTATAAAATGCACACAAAGAACCGTTTGCACCTTCTCTTGTGACTGGCGGGCGGTCAGCGCCATAAAGCTGAGCGGGTCCCTGGGTAATTGGGGCGCGGACAACCAACAGGACGGACTAAGTTCAACAGCCCAGTAAGGCAATTAGTCTAGGAGAAGGATCTCTGATATAAAATACCCCTTCCAACCCGCACCAAGCCAGGTGTAGGCTAATAACCAGCATGAAGAGTACGCCAAGAAGATCGTTCACTATGGCAGAAACATGCTGAGGCTTTCGTCCAGCAGTGGACTGACAACGGCTGCTGATGATGATGATGTGGACAGTTCGACCAAGCAGTCCCCTCTAGAGCCTGACATAGCAGCCCTGATACTTTCTCTTGACAAGATTTCTGAGAGGAGGTGGTCCTTGGTCATTGAGAATCGTGTCCACCAGAACCTAAACATTGCACTTTATTAAATGTTCCCAATTAAGTACATTTTGTTTCTTTAGTTTCCGCATGGTGATACCTAGCATTGGACATATTTGACCTCGCTGTGGCCTTGACATTTGACATTCAATCAGCAGCATTGTGGAGATTTGTGACTGAGAAGCAATTGTTGCAGACAAAGAAACATTTTGTGTCTTGCTTGTGCTTTGGATAGATAACAAACCGCCCTAGTAAAAGTTGTAAAAAAAATGTAAAAAAACGATAAAAAGAGAAGCCATTCTTACCTAGATAGTGTGCAGATCGGAGCGGATGACGGGCACCAGCAGCAACGGGAGGGAGGAAGAGGATGGCGGGGAGAGAAAAAAGACACATGAAAAAGACTTGATTAGTGTGCGAGTTCAGTGCGAGTGTAACCTCTCATCGCTTGACTTAAGCTGCCTTCTCTTGTTCAGCTTAAATGGGATGAAACCAGGACTATACCTTAACAAATCCCCCATATTGTCAGAAGGTAAAACATCCTTTTCTCTGTTTACGACGTAATACTCTGCTTTTCAAATACAATACCACTGGCTTTGTTGCTTTAATGACCTTTTTCACAGCAGTCACTCTGAGATAGTAATACATTTTTTTTAATTTTTTTACAGGGGTGTTTAAAGTTAAGTTAAAGTTAAAGTGCCAAATGATTGTCACACACACACTAGGTGTGGTGAAATTTGTCCTCTGCATTTGACCCATCCCCCTGATCACCCCCTGGGAGGTGAGGGGAGCAGTGAGCAGCAGCGGTGGTTGCGCCCAGGAATCATTTTTGGTGATTTAACCCCCAATTCCAACCCTTGATGCTGAGTGGCAAAAAAAAAAAAAAAACGCCATAACATTTTGGTTGGACAACTGTATGAAGGTCACTCACCACGTCATTTTTGACATTGTTCTCAATAGGACTTAGAAAAACAAAATTCCAAAAGTTTGGGGTAATTTTGTTCTTACAGCACCAACTAAAGTACCGTATTTTCTCGGCTATAAAGCACACTGGTATTTAAGCCACACCCACCAAATCTTAGATGAAATAAATATATTTACATATATTAGCCGAACCGGACTACAAGCCGCAGATAAGTACTGGTTTTAAATAGTTTGTAAATGTTTATTCACATGCCTTATTTGTTTCTCAACGGTGCCTGTAAAAGGTTCAGAGAATCTGGAGAAAATCAACATTGAATGCCCGTGACCTTCGACCCCTCAGGCGGTAAGGCATCAAAAAGCGACACCAGTGTGTAAAGGATATCACCACATGGGCTCAGGAACACTTCAGAAAATCACCGTCGGTAACTACAGTTTGTCGCTACATCTGTAAGTGCAAGTTAAAACTCTACTATGCAAAGCCAAAGCCATTTATTCGGATTGTTTCTAGGCGCAAAGTTCAAAAGCCAGCAACTGTGATGGTATGGGGGTGTATTAGTGCCCAAGACATGGGTAACTTACACATCTGTGAAGGCGCCATTATTGCTGAAAGATACATACAGGTTTTGGAACAACATATGCTGTCATCTAAGCGCCGTCTTTTTCATGGACGCCCCTGCTTATTTCAGCAAGACAATGCCAAGCCGCATTCAGCACGTGTTACAACAGTGTGGCTTCGTAAAAAAAGAGTGCGGGTACTTTTCTGGCCCGCCTGCAGTCCAGACCTGTCTCCCATCGAAAATGTGTGGCGCATTATGAAGCGTAAAATACGACAGCGGAGACCCCGGACTGTTGAACGACTGAAGCTCTACATAAAACAAGAATGGGAAAGAATTCCACTTTCAAAGCTTCAACAATTAGTTTCTTTAGTTCCCAATCGTTTATTGAGTGTTAAAAGAAAAGGTGATGTAACATAGTGGTGAACATGCTCTTTCCCAACTACCTTGGCACGTGTTGCAGCCATAAAATTCTAAAGTAATTATTTGCAAAAAAAAAAAAAAGTTTATTCGTTTGAACATCAAATATCTTGTCTTTGTAGTGCATTCAATTGAATATGGGTTGAAAAGGATTTGCAAATCATTGTATTCCGTTTATATTTACATCTAACACAATTTCCCAACTCATATGGAAACGGGGTTTGTAGTTGTTAGTTGCAGCCCTAGCTGTTACTACTGCCCATTTCCTGACTAACTCATACATTTGTTCTCCAAAAACAGAACACTCCCTTACAGCTTGCAGTAGACCAACGGAAGAAAAAACCCTGCGGGATGCTAGTAGCTGGTAAGACTCTTAGATACGGTAAACCCAGCAGGTGGGCCCTTCCGTTCCAAATGACATGGGTGACCCGCTCACCACACATTTCATCATATTAACTTCCACTCTTCTCAGACGCATGCATGCTGTTCCTCCTCCTCCTCCTCCTCCTCCTCCTCACACAATTCCTCAAGGGGTGTGTGTGGGGGCGGCGGGGGTATGCTCATGAAAAGATCTGTGGAGGGTAAGGTCAAACACAAGGGCGGTTTGGGAGTGGGCTGGTTGGAAAGCACAGCATGAGTTGCATAAGATAAACCTGAGACGGAAACCACAGAGAGTCAAACATTTTCCCACTTACAATTAAATCTATTTCTCATGAAGTTCTGTCCAGTTGGATCATTTTCCCCTAAAGCATAACTGGGAGAGTCTTATACACTATATTGCCAAAAAGCATTTGGCCATCCGTCCAAATGATGAGAATCAGGTGTCCTAATCACAGGTGTATAAAATCCAGCACCAGTTTCTACAAACATTTGTGAAAGAATGGGCCGCTCTCAGGAGCTCAGTGATTTCCAGCGTGGAACTGTCATACGATGCCACCTGTGCAACAATTCCAATCGTGAAATTTCCTCGCTCCTAAATATTCCAAAGTCAACTGTCGGCTTTATTATAAGAAAATGGAAGAGTTTGGGAACAACAGCAACTCAGCCACGAAGTGGTAGGCCACGTAAACTGACAGAGAGGGGTCAGCGGAGGAATTATGGTGTGGGGTTGTTTTTCAGGAGTTGAGCTTGGCCCCTTAGTTCCAGTGAAAGGAACTTTGAATGCTCCAGGATACCAAAACATCCATGCTCCCAACCTTATGGGAACAGTTTGAAGAGGGCCCCTTCTTCTTCCAACATGACTGTGCACCAGTGCACAAAGCCAGGTCCATAAAGACATGGATGACAGAGTCTGGTGTAGATGAACTTGACTGGCCTGCACAGAGTCCTGACCTCAACCCGATAGAACATCTTTGGGATGAATTAGAACGGAGACTGAGAGCCAGGCTTTCTCGACCAACATCAGTGTGTGACCTCACCAATGCGCTTTTGGAAGAATGGTGGAAAATTCCTATAAACACACTCCGCAATCTTGTGGACAGCCTTCCCAGAAGAGTTGAAGCTGTAATAGCTGCAAAAGGTGGACCGACATCATATGGGTTAGGAATGGGATGGCACTAAAAGTTCATATATGAGTCAAGGCAGGTGGCCAAATACTTTTGGTAGTAGTAATGTCATTAATCTCCCGTTTCTGTGGCTGTACGCATGGTTTACAAATGAAAGGATTAGAGCACCTTGTCAGGTTCGTTCTTATTGCACATGTAATCTGGTTTCTTCAGGGTGTGTTGGCAAGGAAACTGTGATGACCCTACTTTTTATTTGACTAATTACAAGAAATAATTAGCAATCGCAGCATAGCCACTATCCAGGCTACGAAAGTATCAGACTAAACAGAAAGAGGCGCATTGGAAGTTATGGAAGAAGCTTAGGGCAGATCAATACAGATAAGTGAGTTGTGTGTGTGTTAAATTCTGAGCTAATGCACTTAACATTCATACTATAAAGCATTTTAATTGACATGAAATCAAATGTGAAGTTCAGAGCAGAAGTCTCTAAGGTGGCCATTATTTGCTTTCTTTGTGTAGGAGGATAATAATGGTCATATTTGATCGATTTTAAGATGTCTCACAGAGCAGCTTAAACGCTTAAAGCTCTTCAGGGACATTTTAGGGTTCTGTCACTCCAAGATACTTTCTCTAACTTTCCTGGGAGCACTAACTTCTGGCTGTAAATTTTCTTAAATGACTTTTTGAGACACTGTGTTGGCAATTTTTTTGTTGCAGATGCTCCGAGCCTAACAATTACAGTGAATTGGAGGACATTTAGCAGACGGTTGAAAGTCTCTTAAGTGAACCAGGCAGCTTCCCAGACATTAGTCTGTGGTTTTCTGTGGTGAAAACAAAAATAATGTAAAAAACAGTCGGTGTTGAGGTACTATGGTTGTTACTAAGATGTAGAGCAGGGATCCTCAACTTTATTGTATTAAGGGTAGTTTGCTTTCAACCTAGGAGTAACCGATTACATGTTTCTATACACCAATTTGTCTCAATTATTTTCCATTACGCCCGACCACTCTTCACCGAGACTATAATATCGGTATCGGTTTCAAAATTATCGGTTTCGGTTTCAAAAAGTAAAATGTATGACTTTTTAAAACGCCGCTGTGTACACAGACGTAGGGAGAAGTACAGAGCGCCAACAAACCTTAAAGGCACTGCCTTTGCGTGCCTGCCCAGTCACATAATACCTATGGCTTTTCACACACACAAGTGAATGCAAGGCATACTTGGTCAACACCCATACAGGTCACACTGAGGGTGTCCGTATAAACAACTTTAACGATGTTACAAATATGCGCCACACTGTTAACCCCCACCAAACAAGAATGACAAACACATTTCGGGAGAACATCCGCACCGTAACACAACAGAACAAATACCCAGAACCCCTTGCAGCACTAACTCTTCCGGGATGCTACAATATACACCCCCCGCTAATCCCTACCCCCCCCCCCAACCCCGCCCACCTCAACCTCCTCATGCTCTCTCAGTGAGAGCATGTCCCAAATTCCAAGCTGCTGTTTTTAGGCATGTTAAAAAAAATAATGCACTTTGTGACTTCAATAATAAATATGGCAGTGCCATGTTGGCATTTTTTTCCATAACTTGTGTTGATTTATTTTGAAAAACCTTGTTACATTGTTTAATGCATCCAGCGGGGCATCACAACAAAATTAGGCAAAATAATGAGTTAATTCCACGACTGTATATATCGGTATCGGTTGATATCGGAATCGGTAATTAAGAGTTGGACAATATCGGATGTCGGCAAAAAAGCCATTATCGGACATCTCTAATAAAAAGTATAATTTGTCTATAAAATTGTCATGAGTACACCTCCGCATAATAACGTATCATTATTAACGTTATTAAGACATTATTAATCGTAGTCACAGGGAAGCCAAGCCCTACATACGCTTGTTCATATTCTTGTATGAAAAAAAAAAGAAAAAAAAAGAGCATTTTCCCGAGGTCACACAACCTTCCCCCGGGGGGCCCGCCCCACTATTTGAGAAGGACTGCAATTGAGGAATGACTTATGGATGGATGCAGACAGAAAAAAGGTGTTGGATACATGGACAAATGGATGTTTGGACAGTCCGTCCCCCATTACAATGGTAGTGGAAACGCTGAGTGTTGGTGAAGAGAAGGAGGTGAAGACACTTGGATTGAAGGAGGGAAGAATGAACAAAGGAATGACGGATGAATGGAAGAAAAGCATAGTAGGCTGGGTGTGTGTGTGTATGAATGAATGGATGGGTGTGTGGATGGAGAAGAAGGTAGACAAGAGGACAGTTACATGGATGGATGGCTGGATGAGTCAACATATGGATGGGTAATTGGTTTATTTGTGCATAAAAATGTGCACCTTGCAATGTGGTTGGCGACTTTGTACGAGGCCAACTGTTTCATTTACTGTTGCGCTTCTAAAAAAAAAACAGCCTGTTTGGCGAAAACAGCCCAGTGGCTTACTGACATAACTAGGGTGTAAGGTCCCCAGATGCCATCTTAATTTGGTTTTATGCAGAGTTTTTAGGTATAAAACACCAGTTTTTCTTCATTTCCTGACATATTCAGGCTAAACCCGAGAACTATGTAGGCTCCGTCATAGCGTATTCCTGATCTTTTTATTTTTTTTATTCCGGTTATCGTCACTTTTTAAACATCATCACAAAATCCTTATTTCTTTTTTAGAAAGGTTGATTTTGTGTTTTGTTGTTTGTTTTCATTGCTGTTATTTCACCTGTTTTTTAATACATAGACAAGGTTTGTTTTTTTTTTGTTTTTTTTTTTAGCAATTTCCCTTTCCTTTCTTTTAAATGGACATTTTAATAGTAATTTTATTTTTTGCAACAGCTGAATGAGCAGCACAGTTACAGTATAAAGACATATTTATGAATTAATTAGTCATCTCTGTTATTAGTAAGCACATGCCTAAAATAACTTAAGCTGCATTTAGAAGTCGATGGTATAATTAGAGTAAGCTTGTACGGTATACCGGTACTAGTATAGTACCGCGATACTAATGAATCATATTCAGTACTATACTGCCTCTAAAAAGTACCTGACCCCACCCCCCCCCCCCCCCCTTTTTTTAATGGGCATGACGGCGTGTTGTCGTCAATTCATGACATTGCTGGTTTTACGAGCAGAGGAGCATGTCCGGCAGTGCACAATCACAGAGTACATACAAGCAGACAATGTGTGTAGACAGAAAAGGGAGATTGGATGCATTTTGGCTTAAAAAATAAAGATAAAGGTGAAGTTATAACACTGAAACGCCCTCAGGAAGAGGTGCTTTAAGTCATGGCTAGCTAGCTGGCTAACGTTTATCCGCAGTCGGCAGTGTTTTAGCTACTTCTAAATCACTAATCCTCGCCTCCATGGCGACAAAGTAATTTTCTTACAAGTATCATCCCTGCAGGACGAGGAATAGCTAAACATGCTTCACTACACACCGTAGTCGCAATGTAAACAAACGCCATTGGTGGAACTACACCTGACATCCACTGTAATTATACCAAGTACAGGGGCGTATCTAGTCGATACTACTATGTTTACATCGATATTTTTTATCATCACAAAATCTTTTTTCGTTTTGTTTTTAAATTTATATTATGTTTATAAACTCAGGAAATATATCCCTGGACACACGAGGACTTAAATGATGACCAATGTAGGATCCTGTAACTACTTGGTATCGGATTGATACCCATATTTATGGTATCATCCAAAACTAATGTAAAGTATCAAACAACAGAAGAATAAGTGATTATTACATTTTAACAGAAGTGTAGATAGATGTTGAAACAGAAAGTAAGCAGATATTAACAGTAAATGAACAAGTAGATCAATAATTCATTTTCTACCACTTGTCCTTAATAATTTTGACAAAATAATAGAATGGAAAATGACACAATATGTTACTGCATATGTCAGCAGACTAATTAGCAGTCTTTGTTTGCTTACTTACAACTAAAAGAAAAGTTGTCTTGTATGTTCACTATTTTATGTAAGGACAAAATTGCAATAAGAAACATATATTTAATGTACCGTAAGATTTCTTGTTAACATACAGCCAATAATGCCACTTTTTGAGATCCCCTTTATTTAGAAAAGTACAGAAAAGTACCAAAAAGTATTGAAATACATTTTGGTACCTGTACCAAAATATTGGTATCGGGACAACACTGAATTAGAACCATTAAATATGTGTATCCAACTAATCGTTAAGATAGGCACTAGTTGGAATTAGGGCTGCAACAACTAATCGATTAAATTCGAATATAAAAATAGTTGGCGATTAATTTAGTCATCAATTCGTTGGATCTATGCTATGCGCAGAGGCATTATTTTTATTTTTTTTTTAATTTAATTTTTATTTTTTTATAAACCTTTATTTATAAACTGCAACATGTACAAACAGCTGAGAAACAATAATCAAAATAAGTATGGTGCCAGTATGCTGTTTTTTTCCAATAAAATACCGGAAAGGATAGAAATGTAGTTTGTCTCTTTTATCAGATTACTAATCGATTAATCGAAGTAATAATCGACAGATTAATCTATTATCAAATGAATCGTTAGTTGCAGCCCTAGTTGGAATACATTATTGGTGTTTCCTGTACATTGGTTCTTCTGCCTCTCAGGCCTCCCCTGACCTCACTGCGACCCCCCAGAGGAAAACAATTGATTATAAGACTGAAAGGGTAAAGAGATGGAAGAAAAGCAGGAAGGAAAGAAAGAACAATGGATGATAAAGTAGGATGGATTGTTATACAGATGGAAGGATGATGGAGGAAGGAAATGGAAGGCAGGGGAGATACTGTATGCGCAGAACACCCTTCAACATAAGATTGATCCTTTAAAGTGATTTCACAAGCTAAAATGTAGTTTTCGCTCAAAATCTGACAGTCCAGCTAGTAGAGGCATCGCCTGAAAGACGGCACAACAACTCAAACCACACGTCCCCACTGTGACTGATTTACGCAGAGCAAGGGCGCTCATTTGAATAAGACATCCCATAAAACTTAACAGAGTTGGGAACATCTGCACCAAGCGCTGACAGATGAGCCCTAGTCTGTTCCTCGCCTTGAAGGCAGCGCTAAATGCAACACGGGCAATTCAAAGCCACTAAATATCAAAGTCGCGTTCGTCCATTAACATATATTAGACGAAACAGAGCCCAAAGCAGCCTTAATGGGACCCTTGATGGCCTTGCTCTTTGGAAATATGTGCTTGTCATGTTTATTAGACTCCTTGGGGGTAACCACAGTGTCAGATGTGAGAAGTACTGCAGGAATATTCCTGGGCTTACAATACTAAAGCCATGTCTACACTAAGTCGTTTAACCCCTTAAACGAATAATTATTTAGCCTAAGCCCCGTTTCAGCCACACTAAACCATCGTTTAAGGTCCCCCTCATCGGACAAATTTTTACACGGGTAAGTGTGCCGTGTATTTCTTGAATCTCCGGCTCTTAGCTTTGTATGGACTCATTGATCGTTTACAAACTGAGTTCAGAGAAGAAGTGACGACAGAAATACCGCGCCCCACACAGGGAGTGACGCAGAAAGAACGCGCCACAGCCAGCTTCATAACAACCGGAGCTAACCACTGGAAAGATGGAGGCGAGTCATCCAGACATGCCCGTGTTTCTCCTTCTTGTACATGTACAATAAAGTACATGTACAAGAAAGTACATTCACACATGAATACCTTAAGAGAAAGCGATTGCAGCTATTTGGGATACAACACTTCTCAGACGGCAAGAGAACTTTCCAATGTCCAGGTCAGCTGTGATTCTACTTACCAATCTCAGGGCGGACACTCTAACCACTAGGCCACTGAATTACGGAAAATGGCGAATGTGTTTGGACTGGCAAAGCGGACTGTATCAGTTATTGTCCGCCATGTATGTCGCGGACTCAACGTCTAGGTCCAGAGTATATCAAGTCACCAAAAACGAATGGACAATGAAGGTGAAGGCAAAAGAGTGAGGAGTGTCCTGACCAGGTATCTAGATCCCTAGATTGATTGTTCTTTATCACATTGTTTACGTGTCCAATAAAGATTTGATTAATTTATGATGGCTCAGGTGTGATTCACTACAATAGGGCCCCACAGCACATTGGATTCCAGGTACTGTATTTTTCGGAGTATAAGTCGCTCCGTAGTATAAGTCGCACCGGCCAAAAATTCATAAGAAAAAAGAAAAAAAACATATATAAGTCGCACTGGAGTATAAGTCGCATTTTTGGGGGAATTTATTTGATAAAACCCAACACCAAGAATAGACATTTGAAAGGCAATTTAAAATAAAGAATAGTGTCTTTGTCCCCCAGCGCCCCCCACAACCCCGAAGGGAATAAGCGGTAGAAAATGGATGGATGGATAGTGAACAACAGGCTGAATAAGTGTACGTTATATGACGCATAAATAACCAACTGAGAACGTGCCTGGTATGTTAACGTAACATATTATGGTAAGAGTCATTCAAATAACTATAACATATAGAACATGCTATACGTTTACCAAACAATCTGTCACTCCTAAACGCTAAATCCCATGAAATCTTATACGTCTAGTCTCTTACGTGAATGAGCTAAATAATATTATTTGATATTTTACTGTAATGTGTTAATAATTTCACACATAAGTCGCTCCTGAGTATAAGTCGCACCCCCGGCCAAACTATGAAAAAAACTGCGACTTATAGTCCGAAAAATACTATAGTTGAAATACCACAACACTGGATATTGTTCAGATAAGTTACATTGAAGAACTTGCACACAAAGCAACACTGGAGGTGACTATGACGTGCATGCGTATTATGTCGCGTTGCGCCGGCGGACGCAGGGGCGCGGGGGTCTTAAACGGTGGCATTGTTGTGTGTGGACACGGATAAGGTTAGGTGGGATTTACCCTGGATAACCTTATCCGGTTTAGTGTAAACGGGGCCTAAGTATCCCAACGACTCACTGACAAATTTATGTAAATGTAAAAAAATAAAAAAGAACAAATACACAACTTGAACAAATAAAGGGTAAAGCACTTTGTGCAAAGGTTACACAGTCATTGCTGATGCTTCCAACCACTCTTAGTTGCAGTGTGTTGATGGTAGTCAGGTCTGGACACAACCCGCGTCCAGCCACCCTCGGGTGTTTTGACATTTCAACTGAATTTAAGCACAACAGTCCACGGCCCAAATACCTCAGCGGGTCTGGCACCGACAGACGCACCAGCAGTTGTCTTCTCAAACCAGCTCTGACATTTTGTCTTCTCAGCTTGAAGCCAGTGTGTGTTTGTGTGTGCCTTGGCGTTAAAGAACTAATGTGCTGCAGCGCTTCCTTCCTCCCACCGTTTTCTTTAGATCACGTAACACGCGGAAGCTGCACACACTCAGGTGTCAAACCGCAGAGGAACGTCTGCGTGGGCTGGGAGGGAGAGAACGAGGAAAAATGGAAGAGGGATCCTCAGCGTACCAGCTAGTGCACAAGCAAAGAAGCTGTGGATGCGGTGGTGAAGAACACCCACGGATGATCTCAGGTTCATAGGATTGTTTGACCAACAGAGAACGTCTTTGTGAAGCATCCTTCCACCAGATGGTCCTGATATAGACTCATTATCACCAGGCAGTGCAATTCTCATTTTCTGATGGTTTATTGGCAAAATACCCAATTTGTGCATAGAGTAGCCATTTTTGGCACTATCCATTGGGGGTAGCAACGGCAGACCGCACTACTTAAACCTGAGGCTGGACTGCAAGAAATATTAAAGGGGTCATATTATGATTTTCACTTCATATTGGTCTACATCAGTGTTTTTCAACCACTGTGCCGTGTGAGATATTGCCTGGTGTGCCGAGGAAAATTAAGCAACTTCACCTAACTCAGGGGTGTCCTAACTTTTTCCACTGAGGGCCGCACACGGAAAAATTAAAGCATGTGGGGGCCATTTTGATATTTTTCATTTTCAAACCATAACAAAATATATGGAATTTTTAAAAAATTGATTTTACCTTTAAGGGTCCCGGGGAACATAAAGGATCTCAGTCATTAAAATGTTAAAAATAAGTCTAGTTTTTTTAAATCATTTTTTATTTCACGCTTACAGTAAATCTCTATATCAACTTTAAAAAAAAAAAAAGGTTTTATGGCTTTTCTGTCAAAAACAACTTTGTTTTTTTATAGTAAAACTGAAATATGCAGTATTTAGTAATTCGAGCCCTAAAAGATCAATAATGCAGGACACCATTGATTTTAATGATTTAATATTTTTGAGTCATCACAGTGAAAAGATAAATAAAATACCACTAAATATATTTGTGTTCCAAAAGGTGCCCCACTCATAAAGTGATACATTTTTATTAGTTTTTTTTATTTTTTACTTTCCACACTTAAGTTATCAGATCAACTTCAGATATATCTGTCGATTTTACGTTTGAACTATTATTTTGTTTGTTTTATGCTGTTGTCAAAAAAACGTTGATGTTTTTATATGGCTACTACCCAATATATGCAATATTTACCACATAAAACATTTTCAAGTGAAATATTTAAAGTAATTGGAGCCTTGAAAACAATTCATTATAACATGGATTTTTTGTCTTTTTTTTTTTTAGCAATGGCAAAAAAATAAAAATAAAGAAAGACAAAAGGAAAAAATAAAACAGCCTGCATGGCAGCTTTGTGTCAACATTGCAACTTTTTCTCATTAGATTTCACCTCATTCCATTTTTTTTTATGTTCTTTTTTATTTTTGCAATAGCATTTCCAGAATGTGTGGCGGGCCGGTAAACAATTAGCGGCGGGCCGCAAATGGCCCCCGGGCCGCACTTTAGACACCCCTGACCTAACTGGTCTAAAAAATATTTTTTTGCAAATCAATAATTATAATCTGCAATTTTGGTCCTTCATTCATTAATTTGCCTGTAACTTTGATTTCTAATCCATATGCGGTATTTGAACATTTTTTTAATCCCCAAAATGTAACAAAAAAAGCATCAGCTAGTTTGTTTACGATTAGTAGTTCATAAGAACACATACATTTAGTAGAATTACTACCATAATTTCTGGACTATAAACTGCTACTTATTTCCACACTTTAAACCTTGCGCCTTATACAAACCTGTGACTAATTTATATATTTTTCATGGTTCACGAGTTTCACATGAGACCAATGAAATTGTTCACATTAAATCAAACGCACTAACGCAATCCTTCAGTCAGCCATTTAGCGTGTTGTGGACTCACCCTCGTCACGGAGAAGAAACAATGAAATGCACAAGGCTTAGCCCCAAAGGCCGAAGATGACCCACCGGTCAGATTTTTTTGTAGTTTTTAGCTCTCTTGCTTTCATTATGCATTTTGGACATTGATTACTAGCCATCTGTTCTCAGTGACTTTCACCACAACACAAGATGCCCGTATGTGGGCTCTGTACCGAGGATGTCGTTGTGGCTTGTACAGCCCTTTGAGACACTTGTGATTTAGGGCTATATAAATAAACATTGATTGATTGATTGATTGAAGATCTCAGATGGTATAGCGAGATCAATGGGCTCGCCGTGTTTTATTGTCGGCGGAATAAGGAGACTATGGAATGGAAAACTCAGAATCCTGTCGTCTGGGAATGTTTTTAGAATTTTGGTCTTTCATTCATTAATTTGCCTGTAACTTTGATTTCTAATCCATATGCAGTATTTGAACCCATTATTACTGTCCGATGACCGATGAAAATATTGTATCTCAAATTATTGATGGTACCTTTTTTTAATCTCCAAAATGTAACAAAAAAAGCATCAGCTAGTTTGTTTACGATTAGTAGTTCATAAGAACACATACATTTAGTAGAATTATTACCGTAATTTCTGGACTATAAACTGCTACTTATTTCCGCACTTTAAACCTTGCGCCTTATACAAACCTGTGACTAATTTATATATTTTTCATGGTTCACGAGTTTCACGTCACCAATAAATTGGGCCTTGTCACACATGAGACCAATTACATTGTTCACATTAAATCAAACGCACTAACGCAATCATTCAGTCAGCCATTTACAGTGTTGTGGACTCACCCTCAGACTTTACTTGAATCAATAACGGAGCAGCATCTTCTCATCCGTGGCTCAGTAGTGCAACATCAACACCGGAAATGTGTCCCGTGAAAAAACGTCCGACCGGAACCCTCTAATAACTAAAGTTCCGTGGGTGAATTATGCAAACCCACTACAGTTTTTAGCGCTTTGATAGCTAGTCTACGGACAGATATAAGTAAGAACTTTACGCTACTTTATATTAGAAATGGCAACAGTGGAAGATGAATGCCACATAAGAAGGTAGAGAAAAAGAAGAAGCTTATGACTTCGGTGTCGGCACAGACTACAATGGCGGGCGCACACGCTTTTTCAGGACTTATGCAGATCCCAAATACACATCAGCAGGTACCAGAAGGTAAGAAAAGTTGGTTTAGCATAATATTGTGAAACAAAACGCGAGGTAATATGTCTGTTAACGGGTGTCATTTTGCGATCCTTATACACACCATAATAATACTTGTATGTTTAATGCGCCGACAGTCTACCAAGCGGTGCGGCTTCATGGCTGACCGAAGTCGTACTAAAATCATTTTGACATATTTTTGAGCGCCGTGTGTAATGTTCTATATTCTCAATGGAACATTTTAAGTTTTGGTGTTGTTTACTGGCGTCCTCTTGCAGTCTACACGTATCTCGTATTCTCTTATGACTGCCATCTACTGGTCACACTTATTATTACACCATGTACCTAATAAAATTGCTTCGTGGTCGGTAAGCACAACTAGAATCATGCCGTACATTCGGCGCACTGGGTCATAAGGCGCACTATCCATTTTTGAGAAAATGAAAGGATTTTAAGTGCGCCTTATTGTCCGAAAAATACGGTACTTTTAAACTGATACAGAAAACCTGCTGATTTGCAAGATCAATACTGGTACTGATAACTCATTTATATGTATTATACTTTTTATACAGATTTAACTGTAGTTTGTGCACTCCTGGATGTGACAAACTACCTGTGGATTTGTTTTAACCAAACGTGATGTTTCTACTGTGTAGGGTTGTGTGATATAGATGATTGACGATATAAATGACATACATTTGGCCAACAATAGAGCTTTTAAGACTATCGTTATATCGTGATAAGGCATGTTGTTGATACATTATAGCTGTGTCTTGTTGTGTCCATTGAACGAATGCCGGGTCGTCAATCCACTACAGCTTCCTCGCTAATGTCCCTCCACAGTGCAGCAAAGCCATTTCTAAGTAATTTTCTTACAATTGTCATCCCCACAGGACAAAGAATAGCTAGAACACGGTATCTCTGCAATGCCTCCACGGTTTGATTTCAAATTTTCGGGACGTATGCCGATCCCAAATACACATAAACAGGAAATATCAGGTAAAAAAAAAAAGGTAGTTTTGTATGATAGGGCCCCTTTGATAATAGAGAATAAGGAACTAGTGTAAATGTTGTGTTGGTATTGTCAAACTGTCAATAGCACTCACCTTAAATAAATGGAAATCGGCAGCATCAATCTATTATATTAATGTGTTCACATCTAATTTTAGGCGATGAAAGTTGAACCTTGATGAAAGTGTCTGCACACACATCCTCCTTGCACCTCTTCACCACTTCTGAGAGAACAATAGTTCACGCAAACAGGACACCAAGTTGGGCACTTCCTGTGGCTTATCCAATCAGACGCTTCCTTTTCACGTCCTGCCATGCACCCCCCCCCCCACTGTGTGTGTTGTGTGTTATTGGTACTCCGCAGGTCAGCAGGGGAGTACCACGGAGGTTAGATGTTATAAAAACACAACAGCAGACAATAAGTCGCCGCCGTGGGAGAGAAGAACAATTCTTCAGCAAGAAGACAGGAAATCAAAGCTTCCCCGAGTAACCCCACCTAACACCTGTATGTGGTTGCCAATCCTTTAACAGCCATACATCTAACTGTTATGTGTGTGTGTGTGTGTGTGTGTGTGTGTGTGTGTGTGTGTGTGTGTGTGTGTGTGCGTGAGCATGTGGTTTATTTACTGACATTTATTTCTAGGCTTTCTAGGACGAGATGGAAGTAAACATTATTTGTCTCAGGTGGGTTACCTTGTGAAGCATAACAATGTACATTTAAGTGGTGCTGTCTGCTTAGTTCGCATTGCTGCTGTGTGTTGGTGTGTGTGAGATCGCTAACTCAAAGAGCTGGGGGGCTGATATTAATGAAACGTTCCTCTCAGCGGAGCTCCATCAGTAAAACAAGCCCTTGACGTGATTAATGCTTCCCTTTTGAGAGTGCATGCATGTGTGCATGTGTGCGCACCAGTGCATCTGTGCTGATACCGTATGCCAGAGGTGTCCAAAGTGCGGCCCGCAGCTAATCGTTTACCGGCCCCCCACACATTCTGCAAAAATTGCAAAATTGATAGTATTGCAAAAATTAAAAAAAACATTTAAAAAAAGTGGAATGAGGTGAAATCTAACGAAAAAAAAGTTGCAACGTTGACACAAAGCTGCCATGAAGGCTTTTTTTTTTCTTTTGTCTTTGTTCATTTTTATTTTTTTTGCCATTGCTCGAAGAAAGAAAAAAAAAAAAAAAAAAAAAAAATCTATGTTACAAGGAATTATTACTTAAAACATTTCACTTTAAAATGTTTTATGTGGAAAAAATATTGCATATATTGTGTGGTTGCCATATAAAAACATCAACGTTTTATTTGACAAAAGAGCATAAAACAAACAAAATAATAATTCAAATGTAAAATCAAAAGATATATCTGAAGTTGATCTCGTAATTTAAGTGTGAAAAGTAAAAAAAAACTTATGAAAATGTATCACTTTATGAGTTGGGCACCTTTTGGATCCCAAATATATTTAGCGGGATTTGATTTTACTTTTCACTGTGATTACTCAAAACTATTAAAGAATTCAAATCAATGGTGTCCTGCATTATTGATCTTTTAGGGCTCTAATTACTAAATACTGCAAATTTCAGTTTTACTATAAAAAACAAAGTTGTCTTTGACAGAAAAGGCATAAAACCTGTTTTTTTTACTTGATATCAACCTGAAGTTGATATAGAGATATACTGTAAAAAATAATAATAATAATTTGACTTATTTTTAACATTTTAATGACTGAGACCCTTCACCCTTGATTGGTCCCCGGGAGCCCTAAAGGTTAAAAAAAAAAAAAAATCTATATATTTTGTTATGGTTCGAAAATGAAAAATATCAAAATGGCCCCCGTATGCTTACATTTTTGTGGCCCTCAGTGGAAAAAGTTTGGACACCCCTGCCGTATGCTTTATTAGCATGTGACCGACTTTTTTACCTGACATGATATTACCTCATTCTTGTTGTTTCGATAGACAAACTCACTGTCGTCTGGGAATCTTTAATAATTTCAAAAGCAGCCGATTTATTTAAATGTTGGTCCTTCATTCATTAATTTGCCTGAAACTTTGATTCCTAATCCCATATGCAGTATTTGAACCCATTGTGAGTGTCCGATGAAAATTATTTATCTCAAATTATTGATGGTAGCGTATTTTTCGGACTATAAGTCGCAGTTTTTTTTCACGTCGGGGGTGCGACTTATACTCAGGAGCGACTTATGTGTGAAATTATTAACACATTACCGTAAAATATCAAATATTATTTAGCTCATTCACATAAGAGACTAGACGTATAAGATTTCATGGGATTTAGCGATTAGGAGTGACAGATTGTTTGGTAAACGTATAGCATGTTCTATATGTTATAGTTATTTGAATGACTCTTACCATAATATGTTACGTTAACATACCAGGCACGTTCTCAGTTGGTTATTTATGCGTCATATAACATACACTTATTCAGCCTGTTGTTCACTATTCTTTATTTATTTTAAATTGCCTTTTAAATGTCTATTCTTGGTGTTGGGTTTTATCAAATAAATTTCCCCAAAAAATGTGACTTATACTCCAATGCGACTTATATATGTTTTTTTCCTTCTTTATTATGCATTTTCGGCCGGTGCGACTTACACTCCGGAGCGACTTATACTCCGAAAAATACGGTACATTGTTTTAATCAGCTAGTTTGTTACGATCAGTAGTACATAAGAACATATACATTTAGTAGAATTATTACCGTAATTTCTACACTATAAACTGCTACTTATTTCCACACTTTAAACCTTGCGCTTCATACGCCTTGTCACATGAGACCAATTAAAATGATCACATTAAATCAAACGCACTAACGCAATCATTCAGTCAGCCATTTAGCGTGTTGTGGACTCACCCTCGTCATGGAGAAGAAACTATTAAAAGCACTAGGCTTAGCAACCAAGAAACACAAACCCAGGGTTGCTGAAACATAAATAAGAGAGTCTTAAACTAAAACAAAACATGATCCGGGCAACGGATCATCACAGATTGGTCACTTCGCACTGTGGGGTGGGGCCTTAGCCACTAGCAAGGATGTGCTTGTGCATTATTATGATATAACAATAGTATTAGAAGCTCTATCATCTGCCTAGTTTATATAAACGAGTTCTTGGAGTGCGTATCCTGTATTAAAAACCGGTTGTCCTCAAACTTTGATAATTGCCCCCGATAAAAAGATCCCAGTGATCAAGTACCCCCTTGGTGCTCTGGGTGCAGCTGTTAAAAGCAGCCTCAGAAACCTTGGGGTTGTGTTGGATCAGTCAATGTCTCTGGAAGGACACCATCGTCAACTGACCAAAAACTGTTTTTATCATCTCAGAAATATTTCTAAAGTGAGAAATTTGTTATCAAAATTGGATCTCGAAATGATCATTCACGCGTTCATTTCATCTCGTATTGACAATTGCAATTCTCTCTTCACCCTTTTCAACAAGTCAACGCTAAAGAGACTTCAGTCGGTAGAAAATGCAGCTGCCAGACTTTTGACCGGTGCACCCAGAACAGCCCAAATAACCCCCATTGCATCCAGTCTTCATTGGCTTCCAGTCAAATTCCGCATTGAATTTTAAATTTTAGTCCTGACTTTCCGTGCGTTGCATGGTTGGGCCCCTCAGTACATCACTGACTTGTTATGCCCCTACTCTTCAGGGTCTTCAGGCCAGGGTCTTCTAAAGATCCCGAAAACTTGTTTTAAAACCCGTGGAGACCTGGCATTCCAGGCTATAGCTCCCAGACTCTGAAACAATTTGCACCAGTCCCTTGGTGATCTTGACTGTGTTGAAACTTTTAAGAAACATTTGAAAACTTCTCTTTTTAGTAAAGCTTTTAGTTAATGCACCTTTTAACTAACATTTTTAATCCACTTTGTATCCTTTTTTATGATGTTGCCCCTGTTGTTTTAAATTGAATTGTTGTTTTACTTTACCTATGTTTTGTACAGCACTTTGTGATTTTATCTGTGAAAAGCGTTTTATAAATAAAAATGTACTTCCTTCCTTACTTACTATAACTTATATCGTATATGGCGCACCCCTAGACTTGTGCGGCTAATTTTTCGTACAAAATACGATTTGTCCAAAAAGTAGGTGGGGGCGTCTTATATTTAGGTGCGCTCAATAGCCCTGGAATTACGGTCATTTTTTGACTAGAAATTTCTCGTCTGTCTGAAGACGTTGTTTGACTTTCAGGCGGTCTCGTCTCATCCACACATACTTTTTTTTAATTAAATCAACATAAAAAAACACAAGATACACTTACAATTAGTGCACCAACCCAAAAAAACTCCCTTCCACTCATTCACACTCATTCACACTCATTCACACAAAAGGGGTTGTTTCTTTCTGTTATTAAATTTCTGGGGCCGTACTTATCAAGCTTCTTAGAGTGCCATTTTACACTTAAGTCCTGAGAATTTGCGAAATTTAGTCCTACTCTCAAACTTAAGAATAAAAGATTTTTATCAACGTTCTTAAGTCTAAGAATCACTCCTACTCTCCACGATATTTAAGAGACCTTCAGAGGTGTCTTAAGTGGTTAGGAGTTGCCAGCAGGGGATGGCACTGAGGCGAGAGAGACGTGCGCGAACGTTCAGGGAACGGAACAATGTTTTTGTTTTTTTTGATGACGAGCAGCTGATCAAACGGTATCGTTTAGACAGAGCGGATATTATTTTTGTCACAGATTTAATACTTTTCCATTCCTTGTTGATTTCTGCATGTGTCTGCAGTGGGCTAGTATATATAGAGCCACCCACACCAGTTTCAAATTAGTTGCCTAATTAATGAATTGGAAAGAAAATGTTATGACAGTAGCGTATGTGTGTGGCCGTGAGGTGAGTGACGTCAGTGAGTGTGTGGGCGATAGAAGAGAGGGAGCGGTAGCGTGAGTGCCGGCGGGGACTAGTTTGTTTTGTATTATTTTGCAGTTTATTGTCAAAATATACACTCCCATTGTCCACTTAAATATTTCCAAGATATTTCTTTATTCTTAGACAACGGATTCCCTTCCGTGATTGGTCATTTCTATGGACACAGAAATGACGTCACCTAAAATTCCGTTTACGGCACATAGTAATGTCGTAATTCAGCTCTGAGTGTGACACTTAAGATTCAGTCCTACACTTCGCTGAAAGTGTGAGTAAGACGCTTGATAACTAACTTTTAAGTGCAGCTTTCAGCGAAGAATTTATTTACTCTTAAGTCAACTCTTAGCAGACTTCTTAGGAGTAATTCTAAGAAGCTTGATAAGTACGGCCCCTGGTTCCTACAATATAGAACAATATAGTCTGCAAGCGATACAGTCCTTGAAGCACACATGATTACGAACATTTTCATTAATTACTATTTTTTATGTAATTGTTTTTATATTGTTTTACTTTCTTTTTTTATTCAAGAAAATGTTTTTTATTTATTTATCTTGTTTTTTTTAATTTATTTATCTTATTTTAGACGTCACTTCCTGTCAATGAGAAAGGACGCAAAAGAGAAAGGCTCCGCTCTTGCTACCGGAGTTTTTTGTTAAATCTGAAGATTTTGACCACTGATTTGCGATCACAGCCACAGGAGAGTACCCTGGCATCTTCAATCTGATTTTGGTCAGTTGAGAGGCACTGATACGCTGAAAGAAGGCGAGTTGGGAGAGCCGTTAGCCTCAAGCCAAAGGCGCCTTGCCGCAGTTCAAAGCGGTTGCCTAGCAACCAAAAGCTACGGCGAGTTTACAGCTGTTTTAAAGTGATCCCGACGTCGCAGAGTGATATAAGTTGACAGGCTGACACCTCAAATTGATCTCTGAACGGCGCAAGATACGAAATTGTTGGAAAAAACAAGTTAAAGTGCCGCAAGTCGCTAAAGAAGCAACTGCCGTTAAGACACAAGCAAGAGGCAGTGACGTCAGTGACTGCCGCGATGCGAAAAGGTAAAGGAAAGATTGAAATCCCGAAACCTTCGGGGTCAGCTGTTACAGAACACAACTGGGAACAAGATTTGAGGTTGGACACAGGACATGATGGGAATCAAGAAGTGATACTACAAAAACTTGAAGAAATGAAAGAAGAAATGAAAGAAATGAAAGAAATGAAAGAAGAAATGAAAGAAATGAAAAAAGAAATGAAAGAAATTAAAGAAATAAAAGAAGAAATGAAAGAAATGAAAAAAGAAAAGAAAGAAATGAAAGAAGAAATGAAAGAATTGAAAGAATATCTGAGAAAAGTAACAACAGAACACAAACAAGATGTGAAAAGTCTGCAGGAAAATATAGAAAATCTGCAGTCTCAGAACAACAGAAGAAATAATGAAGCCACTGAAATGGGCAAACGAATGAAGACCCTTCAAGAAGACAACAACATGTTGAGGAATATCATAGATGAAATGGATCAGGACACAACGAATGAATGATATCATCGTGACTGGGCACCGAATTAAACCAAGATCCTATGCGAAAGCTGTGAATAATGAAGGTGAACCAAATCAAATGGATATGATCTCAGCAGAACAGCAAGTGGTCAACTTTCTGCAATCAAAGGAAATTGAAATTGACATTAATACAATCGAAACATGCATCCCACTGAACGGAAGAAACAACAACGCCACTCCAGTCGTGCTCGTGAAACTCGTAAACAGAAAATCTAAAATGGCATTGCTGAGACAGGGAAAGAAGCTGAAGGGAACAAATGTGTACATGAATGAGCATCTCACAAAACGCAATGCTGGAATCGCCAAGAAAGCATGCGACTTGAGAAAGCAGGGAAAAATCCAGGGAACTTGGAGCGCCAACTGTAAAATCTACATGAAGCTGAATGGAGGTCCAGAAGCAAGAGTAATTGTTGTCCATGACATCAAGGACCTGGACAATTTTTAAAGTTTACACAGCTACCAAAACAACGATGATAATGGACTCTGACAGAAAACAAACACCCAAATTCAGCATCGACACTACTATGTTCCAAGGGACAACTAAACAAGAGGACCTACATTCAGGATTGCATCCACCTACACTTATTGAGATTATTGAAACAACATCAAAGATTGTTGAACAAGAAAATATGGAACTAAAAAATTTCTGCAACAAAGATTACAAAAACCAGGATTTGGAAAATGAT
The DNA here is from genome assembly GCF_033978785.1 of Entelurus aequoreus. NCBI lineage: Eukaryota > Metazoa > Chordata > Actinopteri > Syngnathiformes > Syngnathidae > Entelurus > Entelurus aequoreus. The sequence goes on along the minus strand of NC_084750.1, from coordinate 33,767,151 downwards.
ATAGATCCAGATACAATTTTTTTCTCCCACATCAGTAATAATTGTTTTTATTATACAGATGATCAATATAATAGCAACATTACATGCGATAACAAATTGTCAATTATTAATTTTAATAGCAGAAGCTTGTATGCAAACTACAACAACATTAAGAACTTTTTGGAACACATCAACGAACCATTCAAAGTGATTGCTGTCACAGAAACATGGATTGATGATAAAAAAAAGGAATAGATTTTGATCTGGAGGGATATGAACTAAACTACATCAACAGAACCAACAAAAATTGAGGAGGAGTAGCTGTGTACGTGATGAAGAACCTGAACTACAAAGTGGTAAAAAACATGTAATTTGCTATAGATAATATCTTTGAATGTATAACCATTGAAATATGTCAGGAAAAAAGAAAAAACATTTTCATTAGTTGTATATATAGATCACCTAAGTCAAGTATAGAAACATTTGAAGAATGGATCAAGGCTACTTACATGGATAATGGTCAAAGAATAATGTTCTTATGTGGTGACTTTAATATTGACTTATTGAACCCTAACAAGCAAAAGTCTATTGATGACTTCATTGACACAATGTACAGCATCAGTTTATATCCAAAAATCACAAAGCCAAGCAGAATCACAGCACACTGTGCCACGCTTATTGATAATATTTTTACCAATGCGTTTGACAATAACACTACAAGTGGTCTACTTATAACCGACGTTAGTGATCATCTGCCAGTTTTTACAATACATGATGGACACTACAAGAAGAACATGGAAGACAAAAGGACATTTCGGAGACTACGCACAGAGAAGAGGATGACTGCTTTCAAAATTGAGCTACAAAAGCAAGATTGGGACAATGTGTACAATGAAAAAGAGGTTGATGAAGCATATGAACATTTCTTAAAAAAGTTCATAATACTTTATGACAAACATTGTCCATGGATACAACTCAGTAATAAACAGAGAAAGAATAATCAACCATGGATGACAAAAGGATTAAAAAATGCTTGTAAGAAGAAGAATACACTATATACAGAATTTACAGCACAAATAACTATAGAGGCAGAAATTAAGTACAAAAAGTATAAAAACAAGTTAACAGACATACTACGATCATGTAGAAAAGAATATTACAGTGAATTATTGGACAGGAACAAAAATAATATGAGAGCAACATGGGGCATCCTCAATAGCATTATTAAAAATGGCACAAAGAGGGACTACCCTCAATACTTTTTAGACGGAAATAAAAAAAATGACATCATAAAGGAAGTAGTTGAAAGCTTCAATAATTATTTTGTAAATATTGGACCAAAATTGGAAGAAAGGATTCCAGACCCAGTTCCAATTGAGGACTATAATGATACCATAGAGCGAAATCCCAACTCCATGTTCCTCAGTAATGTGACACAGGAGGAAATAGTTACAATTGCAAAAAAATGTAAATCTAAGACTTCAACTGATTGTAACGGAATTGATATGGAAACGATAAAAAAGGTTATAGAAGAGATCTCAGGACCATTAATGTATATTAGTAATCTATCATTTCAAACAGGTACATTCCCAAACAAAATGAAAATAGCTAAAGTTGCACCAATTTATAAGACTGGAGATAAACATCAATTTACAAATTATAGACCTGTTTCTTTACTTCCACAATTTTCAAAATCATTGAAAAACTGTTTAATAACAGATTAGAGAGTTTCATAAATAAAAATAGAATACTCGAAGAGAACCAATATGGATACGGAGCTAATGTCTCAACTTCAATGGCTTTAATTGAAATTACAGAATAAATTACCAATGCAATAGACAGTAAAAAATGTGCAGCAGCAGTTTTTATGGATCTAACTAAAGCATTTGACACAATTAATCACAATATTTTAATCAAAAAACTAGAACGATATGGCATCAGAGGGTTAGTCTTAAACTGGATAAGAAGTTATCTAACAAACAGGAAACAATACGTGAAGCTAGGCGAACACATGTCTACAACGCTAAATATATCCTGTGGTGTACCTCAGGGATCAATATTAGGACCTAAATTATTCAATCTCTATATAAATGACATTTGTAAAGTTACAAAAGATTTAAAGTTAGTATTATTTGCGGATGATACAACAGCGTTTTGTTCAGGAGAGAACACACAGGAGATAATACAAATAATAACAGAAGAAATTAACAAATTAAAAAGATGGTTTGACAAAAACAGACTATCGTTGAATCTTAGTAAAACTAAAATAATGCTATTTGGTAACAGTAGAAGAGAAAGTCAAACACAAATACAAATAGACGGAATAGAAATTGAAAGAGTACATGAAACCAAATTTCTAGGTATAATGATAAATTGAACTGGAAATCTCACGTAAAAAATATACAACATAAAGTAGCAAGAAACACGTCAATAATGAATAAAGCAAAACATGTTCTAGACAAAAAATCACTTCATATTCTCTACTGCTCACTAGTGTTACCATATCTGAGCTACTGTGTAGAAATATGGGGAAATAATTACAAAAGTACACTTCATTCATTAACGGTGTTACAAAAAAGATCAGTTAGAATAATACATAATGTTGGATATAGAGAACATACAAACCCTTTATTTATTGAATCAAAGATACTGAAATTCCACGACATAGTGAATTTGCAAACAGCTAAAATTATGCACAAAGCAAACTATAACCTGCTACCCAAGAATATACAACAATTCTTCTCAACAAAAGAGGAGAAATATAATCTTAGAGAAAAATGTAATTTAAAACATTTGTACGCACGTACAACACTTAAGACCTTCAGTATATCAATATGTGGAATTAAATTATGGAATGGATTAAGCAAAGCAATCAAACAATGTACTAATATGATCCACTTCAAGAAACTCTTCAAACTTAAAGTGTTTACAAAGTACAAAGAAGAAGAACAATGACAAACATTCTCAATTTATTTCATCCATCCATTCATTCAATCTTAAAGTAATCTTACTTATCTCATCATATGAAATATGACTTTCTTCACCAATTATTATTTTTAAATTCTTACTATTATTTATTTATTTATTTTTATTGTGATTACCTATGGAGTTTATTGTGAATAAATTGAGAACAGGAAGTGAATAAAAAAGTTTCAGCAACTGATATGTAAAGGAAAGGGGTAGGATTAAATAAGCTCTGCTTCTTCCTACTCCTTTTCGAACATGTTGAAAAGAGAAACTGGAAATTGTGATGTATCATGTCTTATGCTTGCATGTTCGAAATAAACTCAAACTCTAAACTCTAAACTCTATTTTATTTTTTTTAAAACGGACCTTATCTTCACCAGACCAGGTTGTCAATGAAATTAGATTGTTTAAAGCAGGGGTGTCCAAACTTTTTCCACTGAGGGCCGCACACGGAAAAATTAAAGCAGGTGGGGGCCATTTTGATATTTTTCATTTTCAAACCATAACAAAATATATGCATTTTTTAATTTATTTTACCTTTAGGGGTCCCGGGGACCATAAAGGGTCTCAGTCATTAAAATGTTAAAAATAAGTCACATTATTATTATTTTTTAATTATTTAACGCTTACAGTAAATCTCTATATCAACTTCAAGTTAATATAAAATAATACAAAGTAAAAAAAATGTTTTATGGCTTTTCTGTCAAAAACAACTTAGTTTTTTTATAGTAAAACTGAAATATGCAGTATTTAGTAATTAGAGCCCTAAAAGACCAATAATGCAGGACACCATTGATTTTAATTATTTCATACTTTTGAGTAATCACAGTGAAAAGATAAATAAAAAATCACTAAATATATTTGGGATCCAAAAGGTGCCCCACTCATAAAGTGATACATTTTTATTAGGTTTTTCTTTTACTTTCAACACTTAAGTTACGAGATCAACTTCAGATATATCTGTCGATTTTATGCTGGAACTATTATTTTGTTTGTTGTATGCGCTTTTGTCAAAGAAAACTTTGATGTTTTTATATGGCTACTACACAATATATGCAATATTTACCACATAAAACATTTTAAAGTGAAATATTGGAAGTAATTGGAGCCCTGGAAATAATTCATTATAACATGGATTTTTTGTCATAATTTTTTTTTTTTTGAGCAATGGCAAAAAAAGAAAAATGAAGAAAGACAAAAGAAAAAAAAAAACAGCCTGCATGGCAGCTTTGGTGTCAACATTGCAACTTTTTCTCGTTAGATTTCACCTCATTCCACTTTTTTTAATGTTCTTTTTTATTTTTACAATATTATTTCCAGAATGTGTGGCGGGCCGGTAAACAATTAGCTGCGGGCCTCAAATGGCCCCCGGGCCGCACTTTGGACACCCCTGGTTTAAAGGGTTCTTAAAACCAGGTCCATTCCAGATTATGTGCAGGTCGGGCTCAGCAACACACACCTTCATTTATGTACACTCAAAATTAGGGAACACAACAGATTGCATATAATCTATAAACAAAACTACATTTTCAAAATAAGCATTTATGTACAGTCCAGTTTATGTCCAAGTCGGACTCAGCAACACGCAACTTCATTTATGTACACTCAAATTAGGGAACACAACAACAGATTGCATACAATCTATCAACAAAATTACATTTTCAAAATAAGACTTTGAGCACTTCCCATCTTTTTTAATGTTTTTTGGCATCATTATCGTTTTCAACCATACATACTTGCAGACTAAAGTGCGACAGACCCCGTTCTCTGCTTTGTGTAATTAAATATTTCCACAATGTTTGTGCAGCGCTTAAAGGGAAACTTCGGTTTTTTTCAACCTGGGCCCTGTTTTCATAATTTTTTCTGTATATGTGAGTGCTGGATAAAACATTTTTTGAGGTCGCGCCAGTATTGAGCAGGGCAGGCAGCCTCCAGCCCAGCTAACGCTCGTACACAGGGCAAATGGCTCTCGTCAAAATTCGGCCTATAAACATGCATTTTTTTCACACTGACAGGCTCAGATAGTTACAATGAGTGTCCGACAACATACTAGAAAGGAGAAATTAACGTATGTCTCTACCTTTAGCTGGAGATCGCTGTATGTTGTGAGCTGTGTCCAAATCTCACCACGCTACAAATCTCGTTCCGAAATCTCGCGATAACTCGCGACAAAACACCGGTGGAAAAACAGTTACCTGACTGAGGTGAAGAGAGATGACTGAAGTGATTTTCTGTTGGATTACCGAAGACTGTTATTTTAGTTTTATAGAAAAGTTTGTTTGTTTGTCTGTCATGGCTGAATTTTTGCCTGATGTGGACGATTTGATTTGTCGCGAGTTATCGCGAGATTTCGGAACGAGATTTGTAGCGTGGTGAGATTTGGACACAGCTCACAACATACAGCGATCTCCAGCTAAAGGTAGAGACATACGTTAATTTCTCCTTTCTAGTATGTTGTCGGACACTCATTGTAACTATCTGAGCCTGTCAGTGTGAAAAAAATGCATGTTTATAGGCCGAATTTTGACGAGAGCCAGTTGCCCTGTGTACGAGCGTTAGCTGGGCTGGAGGCTGCCTGCCCTGCTCAATACTGGCGCGACCTCAAAAAATGTTTTATCCAGCACTCACATATACAGAAAAAATTATGAAAACAGGGCCCAGGTTGAAAAAAACCGAAGTTTCCCTTTAACACAAGTGGCTCCAATTGAAATTGTTATTCTTTAATATGAGGTGACTCTGAGGAGGACATCTCTGTTGATCCCACAAAAGAATAATTTGATCTGATCCGAACATAGCTGGAAGCAATTGTATGGTCTCTCCAAAGGAACTGTCGGATCTTCTTAATAAACACAATATTGCCTCTGTTATCTGTCTTGCATTGTGCTTTTGTTTTGACTCATTAATGACACTCGTTTAACCTACTGTTTTGTTTTAAGTTAAAAACCAGCTCGGCACTTATCATTAAATATATGCGGATGTTTTCCTGAGTGTAACCTTTTAGAAGAGGCATAGTCGACACCGATACGACGAGTACATTAGTGCTTCCTGTTTATGGCGTTCTGCTGCTCCCTGTCTAATAAGCTTCATATCAGTGCTGCATTTTCTCCACATGGTGCCTCAACACTTAAAGCTTCGAGCTGTTGTACAAGCAAATGGTTTAATGCAAGCATGAGCAATAGTACAAAGCTAAACGCATCTATTCTACATGACAAGACAAGGCAGTCTAAGGTTTATAAAATGCTCTTGTGCCTTGCATAATCTGTGTAAACTAAGCAGGAGGCTGTTGTCGGTGCCCACATTATCTCATAAGCTTTTCGCGGCGCTGCTTAGCTAGGCGCTCGTCATTCATCTTCATTCCCCAAGGTGCCACTTTCTGTGGGGGCTTTTGAATGCGAGACGGAACACATGCGATTCGAAGAAGGGTTGTGTCCACAAACGTAAAGAAAGATCCATGACAGCCTGTGAGATGACCTCCTGTCTCCCTCCCCGACATCTTTATTCCGCGGTGATGAAATTAGACATGCAACACCCTTGCAAGTGTGTAGCGGTTCGTTGCACTCAATTCATGACATCCATAAGCCTGTACGTTAACTTCTTCTGACATGAAACACTCCACTAAGCCGTCAGATATCGCCCAGCAACATATCAACATAGTCAGTGTGATGCAATTTAGCCTGAGGGAAACTTCCATGCACTTAAAAGACAAGAAAACCCCAAAAGCCTGCCAGTAAAAGTAAAATCAGATGGACAGGAACCAAGTCACTCGGTTCTCTTCTCGCTCGATCACAGATTTCAGATGTCTGGCAAAGAGCTTGCGAGTTATCATCCATTTTATACCACCTCATCAAACAAGATCAGGGTCTGCGGTTGTCGAAAGCCACGGAACTGATTGTGACTATTTACCAAAAACTTCAACAATTGTAGAGAATATTTTTTAAATGCCTCCCAAAAATGTGGAATATCATGTTCCCCCCGCAAAAAGACCAAGATTATAGTAGAACATCTGCTTTTGTTAGAAGACTGAATCGTATGAAAACCAAAGCCATTTGTTCCAATAAGAAAAAATAATGCAAATCCAATGTACCAGACACCCTAAAAAATGAACACAGAACACATTTTGTAGCGAGGTGTCAAACTCAATCACACAAAGGGCCAGCGTTCAAAGGACAAGATTGATTAAAAACAACATTTACTGTATTTTTCGGACTATAAGGCGAACTTAAAATCCTTTCATTTTCTAAAACTCGACAGTGCGCCTTATAACCCGGTGCACCTAATGTACGGAATCATTTTGGTTGTGCTTACCAACCTCAAAGCTATTTTATTTGGTACATGGTGAAATGATAAGTGTGACCAGTTTTTGGCAGTTAACACATACGAGATACGTGTAGACTGCAATATGACTCAAGTAAACAACACCAAAATGTTATATGTTCCATTGAAAATACAGAACATTACACACGGCACTCAAAAAGCTATCAAAATGTTTTAGTACGAATTTGGTAAGCTATGAAGCCGCACCGCTTAAAGCATTGTACTGTGCTTCAACTATGAGTATTATTATGGTGTGTGTATAAGGTAAGACATTATCTGGCGTTTTGTTTCGCAATATTATGCAAAAGCAATTTTTTTTTTACTTCTGGTACCTGTTGATCTGTATTTGGGATCTGCATAAGTCCTGAAAATTTGCCCACGTCCGCCATTATAGTCCGTGGCGACACCGTTGTCGATAAGCTTCTTCTTTTTCTCTATCTTCTTGTTATGTGACATTCATCCTCAGCTGTTTCCATTTCTAATACAAAGTAGTTTAAAGTTCTTACTTATATCTGTCAGTAAACTCGCTATGAAAGCACTAAAACATACCTGTGTAGTGAGTTTACATTATTCACCCAAGGAACTTTAGTTATTAGAGAGTTCCGCTCGGACGTTTTTTCACGGGACACATTTCCGGCGTTGTTATTGCACTAGTGAGCCACGGATGAGAAGCTGCTGCTCCGTTATTGATTTAAGTAAAGTCCGAATGTCATTAAAACAGTTAGCTCCATCTTTTGACCCTTCTTCCACTCCCGTCCTTGCACGCTATACCGCTACAACAAAGATGACGGAGAAAAGCCGCTGTCGAAGGTGAGCCAGGTAAATAAGACCGCCCACAAAACGGCGCATCTGGAAACGACTGTCAGAAAGCGGCTTGAAGATGATCTGTAAACATAATCTATGCAACATTTTGACCAAATAACCACCATTACACCTACCTTATGTAGACCACAAGGAAGTGTTTTACATTTAGAAAAAAATAAATAATAATATGACCCCTTTAATGCGCCCTATAATCCGGTGCACCTTTTGTATGAAAATAGACCGGACTAGACCCGCTCATCGGCAGTGCGCCTTATATTCCGGTGCGCCCTATGGTCCGGAAAATACGGTAAGTTGTTTTTTGTACTCCTTTTAGTTTAGGAATGTATCCAACAATTTCCTCCCGCTTATCTAAGGTCTGGTTGCGGGGGCAGCAACCTACGCAGAGAAACCCAGACTTCCCTCTTCCCCGCTACTACCGGGGGATTCCAAGGCGTCCCCAGGCCAGCCGGGAGACATAGTCTCCCCAACGTGTCCTGGGTCTTTCCCGTGGCCGACTACTGCTCGGATGTGCCCTAAACACCTCCCCAGGGGGTTGTACGGGGGAGGGCATCCTGACCAGATGTCTGAACCACCTCATCGGCGGTTTTACTTTGAACTCCTCCCGGAAGACAGAGCTTCTCACCCTACAAGCGGCCAAAATGAGTTAGGAATGTAACGATAAGAACATTTTATATCACAGTTATTGTGACAAAAACTATCACGGAAGTCATTTTGGTTTGGTTGACCACCACTTTGTTTACCGGAAGTAAACACGTCAGAAAAAGTCAGGTGACTGAACACAGCCTTTAAGTGTTGTGATTTTGTAAGGACGCCATGACATACACTAATTCAGTGGTTCTTAACCTTGTTGGAGGTACCGAACCCCACCAGTTTCATATGCGCATTCACGCGCATTCTTTAGTCAAAAATAAAAAATAATAAAATTAAAAAAATTCAAGACAAAGTTATATGTTTTTGGTAACAGTTTAGTATGGGGAACATATTCTAAGTAACAAAGACTTAATTTAGAGTTTTTTGGACACTAGGGGAACATATTCTAAGTAACAAAGACTTCATTTAGAGTTATTTGGTTAGGGTTAGGGTTAGAGGGTTAGGCTTATAATAAGGCCATGCTGAATAAGGCATTAATAAGTACTTAATAATGACTAGTTAAGAGCCAATATGTTACCAATTTGCATGTTAATAAGCAACTAATTAATGGTGAATATGTTCCCCATACTAAAGTGTTACCATGTTTTTTTACTGGCGCACAAAATGAACCGTGCATGAACATCACCTTGTTCAAACAACAAAACCAACACAGAGCATAAACTCACAACAAATTACACACCTGCAAATCAGTCAGCTGTTGCCGTATCCGTAATAGGGAAAAGTTTTTATTTACACGATGAGTCGGGTGTGTCTTGACCTCTGTCGAACCCCTGAGCCCGACTCACCGAACCCCTAGGGTTCGATCGAACCCAGGTTAAGAACCACTGCACTAATTGCCTCATCCTTTGAATGGCAATCTGTGTGTCGAAAACAGACAATTAAAGGCACCATTGGACACAAGGTTAATGTTGATCATCTGAAGACATCTATTACCATAGATAACCGAAAATAATACAAGATATTAGGAAATTACTCTTCTCTATTGGACTTTGTTTGGCTTGCTCTGATAGCCTGAACTACACGGCACTTTAGTTGGTACCACTCAGAGATCCAATACACAGTACTTTTTATGAGCACTAAAAGGTAGCGTGCATTTAAAGTATGTCTGCTAAAGGAACTAATCAAGCCCATTTGATACAGACAGTACTTATGCCGATGAGTCAGCAAGGAAATTAAACGCTTACGTGTAATGTATTTATCACTGCGAGGGGTTGGTAGCAAGTTTGGAAAGGGGCTATTACACAGTAAATTTGGTTTATTGGATGTATGTCAGCAAAATGGGAATTATACATTAAATCCATACAAAAAAAGGGGACATGGCTGCTTTATCAATTTAAATAAAACCAGTCATTTTTCTTGCTACATACTATCCCTTAAGTTCCTCCGATTCCTCATACCTTTACCCTCCAGCGACCGGGAGATTACATCAGCATGTGTACAAAAAATAGCTCAAGCCACAACAAGATAAATCTTCAAATTTCCCCACTTTTTTTTAAAGGTCAAAGCACGAGTAGCAACCCTAACTACATAGCACTGATTCAATCTGGTCATGTTAGTGAGAACAATGCTGCAATCTAAGTAAGTGGAAAGTACAACTTCAATATTAGGGAATTACATATTTAGCATTATACAAAGTAAAACTTCACCTTCCAGGTGATATAAGTGCTGCCATCTCCTGCCAATCATGTTCCACAAAACATTGACTATGTTATTTGTTTAAAAATAGAGTTTGAGGCTAGAGCAACAGGCCAGAACCGCCATCCAAACCGGCAATGTTTGTTGCTGTTTTATGTCAAGTTTTTTTTTTGTTAAAATGTTGTCTGTTAAACATTTGTACTAATTTGAAATGATCGTGCATTTTTATTAGGGCTGTCCGATAATATCGGCCGATAAATGCTTTAAAATGTAATATCGGAAATTATCGGTATCGGTTTCAAAATTATCGGAATCGGTTTCAAAAAGTAAAATTTATGACTTTTTAAAATGCAGCTGTGTACACGGACGTAGGAAGAAGTACAGAGTGCCAACAAACCTTGAAGGCACTACCTTTGTATGCCGTGCCGGCCCAGTCACATAATATCTACGGCTTTTGACACACACACACAAGTGAATGCAAGGCATACTTGATCCACAGCCATACAGGTCACACTGAGGGTACTCGTATAAACAACTTTAACACTGTTACAAATATGCGCCACACTGTGAACCCACACCAAACAAGAATGACAAACACATTTCGGGAGAACATCGGCACCGTAACACAACATAACACAACAGAACAAATACCCAGAACCCCTTGCAGCACTAACTCTTCCGGGACGCTACAATATACACCCCCCGCCACACCCCCGACCCCCCACACACATCAACCCTGCCCACCTCAACCTCCTCATGCTCTCTCAGGGAGAGCATGTCCCAAATTCCAAGCTGCTGTTTTGAGGCATGTTAAAAAAAATAATGCACTTTGTGACTTCAATAATAAATATGGCAGTGCCATGTTGGCATTTTTTTCCATAACTTGAGTTGATTTATTTTGGAAAACCTTGTTACATTGTTTAATGCATCCAGCGGGGCATCACAACAAAATTAGGCATAATAATGTGTTAATTCCACGACTGTATATATCGGTATCGGTTGATATTGGTATCGGTAATTAAGAGTTGGACAATATCGGAATATCGGATATCGGCAAAAAAGCCATTATCGGACATCTCAAATTTTTATGTTAGCATTAAGCTCGCTGCATAGGAGCCAACCTATGTGGTTGTATTGCTTTTTCTAATGATTGGCAAAGCTTAGCTACTAACATTAGCTATCATTAACGTATAGCCTATTGCAGGCCTGGGCAATTATTTTGATTTAGGGGGCCAAATTTAGTGTATCGGATTTTTGGGAACACTAATACAAAACCTCAAAAAAAAGTCTGATTGAATGCTAAAAACGTTATGACAGACCGCCTTAAAAATGGAATGAAATTTTAAATTTTTTTACTGAATGAGACACCCAGAATGTACATGGAAATTATGAATGTTGGATTTACAATATTAACTAAGAACGATAAAACACTGAATATTGACAACATATGAACGTCACACCCCCTCTCGATCGACACATTTTACAATCTAGCGAAACACAAAAAAAAATGCAACAAACAGCCAAATATGAACGCGATGGAGATTTTTAGGAACACTAATACCAAACCTCACACTAATGTCTGATTGAATGCTAAAACGTTGTGACAGACAGCCTTAAAAACGGAATGGAATTTTTTTTTTTTTACTGAATGAGACACCCAGAATATACATGAAAATAAATAATGTGGGATTTACAATATTAACTATGAATGATAAAACACTGAATATTGACAACATATGAATGTCACACCCCCCCTCGATTGACATATTTTACAATTAAGCGAAACGCAAAAAAAAAATGCAACAAACAGCCAAATATGAACGCGATGGAGATTTTTAGGAACACTAATACCAAACCTCACACTAATGTCTGATTGAATGCTAAAACGTTATGACAGACCGCCTTAAAAACGGAATGGAATTTTTAATTTTTTTACTGAATGAGACATCCAGAATGTACATGAAAATAAAGAATGTGGGATTTACAATATTAACTATGAACGATAAAACACTGAATATTGACAACATATGAACGTCACACCCCCTCTCGATTGACATATTTTACAATTAAGCGAAACGCAAAAAAAATGCAACAAAAAGCCAAATATATACAGTACGTGCTGGGTAAAAAAATAAAACAACACCTAAAATCTGATATATCACTAAGCTTTAGAATTTTGCTGTAACAATCTCCTTCCGCGTCTGTCCCTAACACCCGCATTTTAGGCTGGCCGCTCTGAAAACACTCTGTGGAAACGCTCCCTACCCACACAGCTTGGTGCCTCGTCTGAGCTGCTGTGACTTAGATTACCATAGTAACTAGTATATCATGCAAAAGCACAGATTCCAACCATTGAAATACAGTATAGTTCAAGACCTACGGTCATTTGAAAACATCACTGCACATCATGATGGCAGCTAGAGTTTCCATCTTAAAGATCTAAAAAAATCATGTCCGGCGGGCCAGATTGAAAAGCTTAACGAGCCTTAATTTGCCCAGGTCTGGCCTATTGTAACAACAGCATAATTGCAAATGGTTTGTTGCTTATATGGGACTGCTTTGTGCACATGTATTCCGGGACAGTACGCAGTCATGAAAGCAAATCATCTTATTATTTACTAATGATCTACTAACTAAAGGTAACATTTGCTAAAGAGTGATGGTGTTCTTTTTTTTTTTTTATTTCACAAAGCTTATCAAATTAAATTAGTAAATAGGCATGAGTCAGTCATTGGTTATAAGGTATACCCCAGTATTAAAAAGTAACAGTAACAATAATGGCTGGAGAGGCAATATCAAGACCTCTCCCACTGCACACTTCTGCAGGCTGTAGTTTTGTAATCAATCAGAAGTATCAAGCAGCTAAAATGCGCCAAACATGGATAAGTGTGGAGAAAGTGCTTTACATGTTTCCCATCATGCATTGTAATGCATTTATTTAGATTTTTCTTTTATGGTGCTTGGACGTTTTTTTTAAATAATATCCACGATGTTAACGGGGCAGGTTGTGTTATGTGTGACCATGTGCGTTGACTTTTTGTGTTGGTTTTCTTTTTTTTTTTTTTTTTTACACCATGGCTTGGAAAGGTTGTTTGGAGTAAATGATGTGATATTTTCACTTTAATGCACAAATCATGGCGATTGACCTAATTTACTCACGTTGTCCACATGGTGGCTGAAAATTTGCACCAATCAGATATCTAAAATTCATTTGAAAACGGAAGATGCTGAAAGGCCACATTTGGCCCGCGGGTCGTAGTTTGGACAGCCCTGGTGTAGAGTTTAGTCTGCCTTTCGTCCAAAGTCAGCTGGACAGGCTTTAGCTTGCTGCGATCTTTAACAGGATAAGTTGTAGAAAAAAAATGATGGCTGGAAAGCACTGATAAAGCCAGAAAAACTAATTCCTGATGAGAAACCGGGACTGAAGGTTACACGTGTCACTATTAAAACGTGTCCTTCTTCTGTTATGGTCACCTTGCATTTAAATAACATTGATCTCAGGGGCGAGGCTGTTTTGACTCCAATTTAGCCTGCGCAGGAATGCTGGAATGTTTCCTGACCGGACCTTTGACCCCTGTCACTGCAAAAGGAGAAGCCTGGGATTTATGCGGGCGGGGCGGTGTGGAGGCTTGAGAGGGCTAAAGTGGGCGGCAACCACCTGCTCCCCGTTGGATCTAATGACCTTCCCTCGCAACGCATGCACGCTTACTGAATTCATGTTATTCTGATCGGTCCAACTCTCACTACAAACACGTGCACGGCAGCATATGGACGAAGGCATGGCTTGTGGTCATGGGTAAACACACAAGCTAAAGGGTGACCGCACAGTCAAAACACACTGAGCTGGGTGTTCCAGTGTATACATAAACACACACAAACAGAAGCACCAGACTAATGGTGCTGAGGCTTGAAAGAACTACATGGTCCCTATATGTTTAATGCAGGCTTAAAGGCCTACCGAAATGAAATGTTCTTATTTAAACGGGGATAGCAGATCCATTCTATGTGTAATACTTGATCATTTCGCGATATTGCCATAATTTTGCTGAAAGGATTTAGTAGAGAACATTGACGATAAAGTTCGCAACTTTTGGTTGCTGATAAAAAAAGCCTTGCCTGTACCGGAAGTAGCGTGACGTCGCAGGTTGAAAGGCTCCTCACATTTCCCCCATTGTTCAGCAGCGAGAGCGATCCGTACCGAGAAAGCGACGATCACCCCATTAATTTGAGCCAGGATGAAAGATTCGTGGATGAGGAACGTGAAAGTGAAGGACTAGAGTGCAGTGCAGGACGTATCTTTTTTCGCTCTGACCTTAATTTAGGTACAAGGGCTCATTGGATTCCACACTTTCTCCTTTTTCTATTGTGGATCACGGATTTGTATTTTAAACCACCTCGGATACTATATCCTCTTGAAAATGAGAGTCGAGAACGCGAAATGGACATTCACAGTGACTTTTATCTCCACGACAATACATCGGTGAAGCACTTTAGCTTTGATTGATAGAGACTTTTATTAGTAGGTTGCACAGTGAAGTACATATTCCGTACAATTGACCACTAAATGATAACACCCGAATAAGTTTTTCAACTTGTTTAAGTCGGGGTCCACTTAAATTGATTCATGATACAGATGTATACTATCATATATACTATCATCATAATACAGTCATCACACAAGATAATCACATTGAATTATTTACATTATTTACAATCAGGGGTGTGGAGGGGGGGGGAGAGAGAGAGAGAGAGAGAGAGAGAGAGAGAGAGAGAGAGAGAGAGAGAGAGAGAGAGACAGAGAGAGAGAGATCAGAAGGCATAAGAAAAAGTATCTGCATTTGATTGTTTACATTTGATTATTAGCAATCCGGGGAGGGTGTTAGTTTAGGGTTGTAGCTGCCTAGAGGTGAACTTTTATTGCGGTTTTGAAGGAGGATAGAGATGCCCTTTCTTTTATATCTGTTGGGAGCGCATTCCACATTGATGTGGCATAGAAAGAGAATGAGTTAAGACCTTTGTTAGTTCAGAATCTGGGTTTAACGTGGTTAGTGGAGCTCCCCCTTGTTACGGAGCTAACGTGATAGCATCGTGCTTAAATGCAGATAGAAACAAAAGAAATAAACCCCTGACTGGAAGGATAGACAGAAGATCAACAATACTACTATCAGGAGACACCGAACCAAACACTGGACCTGTAACTACACGGTTAATGCTGTGCCGCCTGTCGAAGCCTAGCAATGCTGTTCCTAACGACGCCATTGAAGCTAACTTAGCTACGGGACCTTGTCAGAGCTATGATAAAAACATTAGCGCTCCACCTACGCCAGGCTTCATCTGCTCATCAACACCCGTGCTCACCTGCGTTCCAGCGATCGATGGCGCGACGAAGGACTTCACCCGATCATCGATGCGGTCGGCGGCTAGCGTCGGATAGCGCGTCTGCTATCCAACTCAAAGTCTTCCTGGTTGTGTTGCTACAGCCAGCCGCTAATACACCGATCCCACCTGCAGCTTTCTTCTTTGCAGTCTCCATTGTTCATTAAACAAATTGCAAAAGATTCACCAACACAGATGTCCAGAATACTGGAGAATTTTGCGATGAAAACAGAGCTGTTTGTATTGGGATACAATGTGTCCAAATACTTCCGCTTCAACCATTGACGTCACGCGCAAATGTCATCATATCTAGACGTTTTCAACCGGAAGTTTCCCGGGAAATTTAAAATTGCACTTTATAAGTTAACCCGGCCGTATTGGCATGTGTTGCAATGTTAAGATTTCATCATTGATATATAAACTATCAGACTGCGTGGTCGGTAGTAGTGGGTTTCAGTAGGCCTTTAATGCAGGCTTAATGTGTAGAAAGACACACATTACTCATCCAGAATACACTTAGAATCGTCGTCTAGTAAGAGTCATTATCTTATGAGCTTCAATTAATGTGAAAACTACAAGCTTGTTAATGGGTATTGTGTGCTTTCTTTCTTCACATTCGTATCAAACAAACATACAGTATCTCCATGTGATGGCAAAGTAGGGGCAGTGGAAAAGCCTGCACCGTTACATCATCGAGGCCGTGCTAACCTCAGCCGAATGGAATGGGCGAAAACTGCCCGAAGCGCCAACACAGAGGGAATGTGAATTTTATTTTTGTAAATAAACCTGGAGCCGTAAAACACTGACTGATTAATTAGACTGGAGGGTTATAGGGTTGAAAAAAATAAACTCGGGCATGACCAAAAGTCAGACTGAAGAATTCTGTGGATGCCAGGTCTGCAGAATGCACACAAAATGTATCAAAGCAATGGTAAGAAATAGTTTTACCATAAAGAAACACATTCAAATACACATGGAAAACATCATTTTAGGACACCTGTTGGATTAACAATTAGCCATGTGCTAAAATAATCAGACTGGATGTTTTAGCGGCTGCAGTCATGAGAGGACCCAGCCTATACAGGCAACACCTTCAGAGGCACCGTCAACTCTTGATTCATGGGACAGTTAAGCCTGCTGTACTTTTCATGGTTGAGGTATATGTCCCCAACCTTACATCACAAGGAATGTTAGCATTAGTATGATCAGCTACTGTGACCTTTGGTCACAGTACTAGGTCCCACAAAGGAAATGTTTTTTTTTACGGCTGAGGAGTGGTGCTCAAAGAATCTCAGGGTTTAGGTGATGCAATGAACAGTCCAGTGGTATCCTCGGTCATCTTGCAGCCTGGTTTCGTAAGATACGGTTTTCAATTAACATTTTTGTTAGGAATATGTCTCGGTTTTCGTACAAAGTCAACGTTATCGTACGGCCAAACCATTGCGCCGAACAAAGTAGTCCATGTCATTTCGTGGAATTGAGTGACCAAACAAAGAATCCCGCACATTTGTGACTCAGTCTGGTTGTGTTATTTATTTAACTGCGTGAGTCCAACTGTGTCTTTACTACAAAAGGTGCCAGTTAGTCTGCTGTCAACTCCCACTTGGAGGTCATTCTTCTCTATTCATCTACCCCTCTAAGACATCATCAACGGTTGACTTTGGAGTACTTTGCTAACTACCACAGTTACACCACAAGTCTGTACTTTTTTTTAAATTGAGTACAGCTGCAAAATAATCAAAAGTGAAAGAAGCGAAAGAGAGCTTTTGAACTAGGACGATCATCCTACGATATGACGTAATCGCCCTTCAAATGCAGCCATCAAAGGATGCAAACCCTAAATTGGGACATAGCTAATGTTTATTTTAAGACGTGGTGATGTAACGCTTATGAGGTCTGCTAGTGTTGAGCATGTGACTTTGATTGATTCGTGTACATTCTGTATGACGATGCGTTTGACAGTTAACAAATGACATGTTTATGGCTAAATATTCAGAATAACAGCATGTTATTAAAATAAATAATCAAATGTTATTTCACAATTGTAGCAAGTAAAACATACTCATGCTGTTATTTTAAATGGAGTGCAATTTTCATAGGAAAGTGAGGGTAGGAAAGCCAAGGCAAACAGAGAATAAAGCAAAAAAAAAAGTGTGTGTGAATGGCAACAAGACATGAATACAGATAAATATAGAGAAAGTGAGCTTCAGTGCTGAGCGCTGAGGGTAATTTGAGAAGATGGCAGACGTTAGATTCCTAACTCTACTTCTGCTACTTCCATTAGACCTACATAAAGAAAAATATTCTGGCTGTGACATTCAGGAAGCTGAATACATGTTTTTATATCATCATTTTGACGAGGAAAGTGCTTGAGGTCTAACTGATTGGAAATGATGAATAATGATCTATGACCCACACAGACAGGGATAGGTACCGCATCCGGTACTTTTATAGGCATAGACCAAATTCTGTCGTTACTACCAGGTAGCGATTAACGTAAAATAAACCATATTTTGATGTTCTCATTTATCCATGTCATTATATTCTCCTCAGGGCATTGGATTGATCGAAAGTGTACTGTTCAGTTTGTATTAGAAGACGTTTCGCCTCTGATCCGAGCAAGCTTCATCAGTTCATGCTCATAAACATAGGCCCCGTTTACACTGCACACCAAATCAGATTTTTTTGCCGTCAAGTGACACAGATCAGATCTTTTTTGGCCAGTCTAAACCCTCCAAAGTAATTCAAATCTGATGTTTTGGCATCAGATTCAGGCCACATCAGGAGATAGTCCTGAATCCGATTGGAATCTGATCTTGAAAGACGCAGTCACCAGTGGAAGTGGATATATAATCACAACATCTGGTTTCGATGAGCAAAGTCTATTTAAGACGGCAACATTTTTGGGGGATCACTTGTCAATAGTGTGGCAATAATAGGCTATATGTGATATATGGATTAGGGCTGCAACAACTAATCGATTAAATCGATTAAAATTGATTATAAAAATAGTTGGCGATTCATTTAGTCATCGATTTGTTGGATCTATGCTATGCGCATGCGCAGAGGCAATTTTATTATTTTTATTTTTATTATTTATTTTTTTATTTTTTATAAACCTTTATTTAAAAACTGCAACATGTACAAACAGCTGAGAAACAATAATCAAAATAAGTATGGTGCAAGTATGCTGTTTTTTTTTCAATAAAATACTGGAAAGGATAGAAATGTAGTTTGTCTCTCTTATCCGATTATTAATCGATTAATCAAAGTAATAATCAACAGATTACTCGATTATCAAATTAATCGTTAGTTGCAGCCCTAATATGGATATATATATTTTGATTCCGAAGAAATACCGATTGTTGAAGGACCAGAATTGACACTGACGCATTCGCTTACATGTGAGTTGAAAAAAAGCTCACATAGATCCACGCGGATGTCCGTGTCTCCTCTAAACAGCCATGAAAGATTAGAACCCTCCCAAATATTTTACGCTATACATATAGCCATTCATACATTATATAACTTAAATATATTTTCAGGTAAAAAGTAGCAGTGACTTCCTCCCAGTCAACTTCCTTTGTTTTCACTTTATCGCACTACTCATGCAAGTGAGGTCAAGGCCACGTTGAGACCACATTCGCGTTTACACTGGAGTCTGATAAAAATCCCATTTTATTTGCAGTGTAAACAGTCAGCTGGAAAAAATCAGATTGAATAAAAAAAATCCCATTTGGGCCACTTTGGCCTGCAGTGTAAACGTTTTCTTAGGTACCGTATTTTTCGGACTACAAGTCACAGTTTTTTTCATAGTTTGGCCAGGGGCGACTTACGTGTGGAATTATTAACACATTACCGTAAAATATCAAATAATATTATTTAGCTCATTCACGTAAGAGACTAGACGTATAAGATTTAATCGGATTTAGCGATTAGGAGTGACAGATTGTTTGGTAAACGTATAGCATGTTCTATATGTTATAGTTATTTGAATGACTCTTACCATAATATGTTACGTTAACATACCAGGCACGTTCTCAGTTGGTTATTTATGAGTCATATAACATATACTTATTCAGCCTGTTCACTATTCTTTATTTATTTTAAATTGCCTTTCAAATGTCTATTCTTGGGGTTGGGTTTTATCAAATACATATCCCCAAAAAATACGACTTATACTCCAGTGCGACTTATATATGTTTTTTTCCTTCTTTAATATGCATTTTCGGCCGGTGCGACTTATACTCCGGAGCGACTTATACTCCGAAAAATACGGTAAGTCAATGCTAGAGATGTAAGGATACAAACATTTAATATCACGGGCATTGTGAGCAAAATTATCAGGCTTATCAATATTACTGCGGTATTGTTGAATGTGCTCAAAAAGTACTTATACACACTGAAATCTTTTGACCGGGTTATCCATTTTTTATTTGTGTTTGTTTATGCTTCACTGTGAAGTGAATTATATTTATATAGCGCTTTTCTCTAGTGACTCAAAACCCAATATCTAAGTTACATTTAAACCAGTGTGGGTGGCACTGGGAGCAGGTGGGTAAAGTGTCATGCCCAAGGACATAACGGCAGTGCCTAGGATGGCGGAAGCGGGGATCGAACCTGGAACCCTCAAGTTACTCTACCAACCGAGCTATACTGCCCCGTTAAGACTAAACACTGATAGTGTTTAGTCTGAGTATTATATCTGGTTTAATGGCTAAGCTTTAATTATTTTAAATATTGGTTTGTGCTGTAGCACTGTAAGATTTATTTAAATGAAAAGTGCATCACAAGTCCTACTCTGTTCAGTGGTCCTTGAACGCATCGTAAAACCACCTCTGTCAAAACATCTCCATCTCGTAATCCTCAGTCCCTCTCTCTAAGCTTGTAGATTCAATGTGCACAATTGAATATCCTAGTTGCTCAGACAGTAATGCGTCTACATAAGTTAAACTTTTGCTATGCCGTTTCTTAATTGGGAAATACGTAAATGTCTCTCCTTTTTATGTTAGCATTTAAGATAGTCAGTGAGTTTATCAGAGTGCCGTTATCAAGGTTTTTAGATCATTTGAATTGTAAAACTGTAATACGAACAGTCGGATGTTTTACCGCAGTTATCATTATTACTGTTTATCATTACATCCCTAGTCACATCCATGTAAATACTACTATTTACCATTAACAATTGTACATGGCGATTTCAACACATTCACATTTGATAATCCAAACTACATCTACAACTAAGATGCATGTTACAACCAAACAGCAACACTAACAGTAGGCTCAACAAAAGAAAGGACACATTTAACTCAATGTCAACACACCGTAATCTTCCAATAGCATGCAAAGTAAATATAATACTTGCAAATGAGACACAAAAGTGTAAGAAAATAAGATATAGCAACTGGAGTTGTCACCATCAGTCATCATCAAACACTGTTAAATGTTTAAAATGTACAGTAAAGGTCAAATGTTTGGACACACCTTCTCATTCAATGCGTTTTCTTTATTTTCATGACTATTTACAGCCCGGGGTGTCAAACTCAAATACAGAGTGGGCCAAAATTTAAAACTGAACAAAGCCACGGGCCAAGGTTGAACAAATTAACCTTTTAATAGGGACCCAAACAAGTTTTGCATTGAATATTGAACAAGCAAGGCTTATATAACTTAATAGTGACATGCAAAATCGAGTTTCAAATAATAATAATAATAATTAAAAAATATCAATGGCATATCAAATACAATTTAAATAAAAATTGAATGCCTCTTTTCTATTTGCAGCCTTCCGAGGTAAATATCAACATTAACTTTTTCCACAGGCTAATACATTTGAAAATAAAATAACAATGAATAAACCAACTATTCAGGACTTTAAACTGCTCAGTTTGCAACACACGGATCTAATCTGATGTGCCCAAGCCAGATACCTGCCATCTTTTCCTGGATGCTAGTTCATTAATGTCGGGGCTCAGGCTTTGAGCTGAGGCAACCTTCATTATCCAAACAAGGTGTTCATCAGTCATTACATCTCGTAGTCCAACCGGACCACAGTCTTGGGGGCGTGCCTTTATGGCCTTTAACGTTCTCTACGAGCTGTCGTCACGTCCGCTTTTCATCCATTCTAACAACGTGCCGGCCCTGTCACAAGATATGTGCGGCTTCTGTACTCACACACACACGTGAATGCAACACATACTTGATCAACAGCGATACAGGTTACACTGATGGTGCCCATATAAATAACTTTAACACTGTTAGAAATATGCGCCACACTGTGAATCCACACCAAACAAGAATGACAAACACATTTCGGGAGAACATCCGCACCGTAACACAACATAAACACCACAGAACAAATACCCAGAATCCCATGCAGCCCTAACTCTTCCAGGCTGCAATATACACCCACCCCCGTGCGTCGGTTGAGGTGGGCGGGGTTGGGGGGCGCGGGGGTGTATATTGCAGCCCGGAAGAGTTAGGGCCAGAGTTTGACACCCATGTTGTAGATGTTGAATGAACACATGTGGAGTTATGTACTTAACAAACAAGGTGAAATAACTGAAAACATGTTTTATATTCTAGTTTCTTCAAAATAGCCACCCTTTGCTCTGATTGCTGCTTTTCACACTCTTGGCATTCTCTTGATGAGCTTCAAGAGGTAGTCACCTGAAATGGTTTTCACTTCACAGGTGTCATAGCTTTGATGCCTTCAGTGACAATCTAGTCATGAAAATAAAGACAATACATTGAAATGAGGTGTGTCCAAACTTTTGGCCTGTACTGTATATTTAATTTTCAAACTGCTTAGTGGCTTAGTGGTGAGAGTGTCCGCCCTGAGATCGGTAGGTCGTGAGTTCAAACCCCGGCCGAGTCATACCAAAGACTATAAAATGGGACCCATTACCTCCCTGCTTGGCACTCAGAATCAAGGGGTTGGAATTGGGGGTGAAATCGCTAAAAATGATTCCCCACTGCTCCCCTCACCTCCCAGGGGGTGAGGGTGATAGGTCAAATGCAGAGGATAATCTCACCACACCCAGTGTGTGTGTGACAATCATTGGTACTTTAACTTTAAACAATTAGCAATTATTAACACAAAAAAGTACCAGAAATTGGTACCATTGAGTACTGATATCAATTGCCAGATACCAGGAAGTGGTACCGTATTGATTGAAATGTGAAAGGTACTCGTCCCCACACAGTGGAAAATACCACTACATCATTATAAAGTAACACAGGACAATCCCTCAATGGCCCTGCTTCAATGCCAGATTGGAGAAAAAAAAATAGCGTGAATTATAGTTCTCTCTGTCACCGTCTGCTTAGGTCAGGAAAACCGTCCCCAACCGCACAGGCATTACCCGAGACGGTTGAGCGCACTCAGACACTGAGACATGGTATTAACATCATGTGAGAGGTTTTGCACGGTTACGTCATCGCACAAAAAGAGGGGAAAAGGGAAAGAACATAAAAGTGAGCGTCACCAGGGTATTGACCTGCACTGCCACAGAGAGCCATGACTAAAAAGGAGGAAATGCAGAGCGACTTCTCCCGGGATGACGGAGTGGTCTTTCCGTGTCTCAACCATGCGCTCGCTCTCACACAGGATCAAAGGCGGCCAAGTGGCGTGGCTCTCAGCGGCATTAAGTCAACTTAAGCCCTGACGGAGGCTATACACATGCTCCCGCAAATAAAGCTGGCTGAGATTAGACTGACAATGGCCCATGGTGAATCACAGGATTTCAAACAAGGTCAGAGCATGGACACAAGCAAGAAGCACACAGGGAATAAAAAGATATGCCTGGCCTTATTGGGGGTATGGTTGATTTAATTTCCCAAAAATATCTGAAAGGTCACCACTCTTTATGCGTATTTACTGTACAGTGTTACATGTTCTTGTCTATTAAAGCTATGCCTTTTGCCACCCGCCCCTTTCACACAGAAATCATGCAAACCAGCTGTAACAGTAGAATCCTTGGTTATTACATGGAACCTAGCATAAGGGGATACTGATACTGCCATATATATATATATATATATATATATATATATATATATATATATATATATATATATATATATGTATATATATATATATATATATACATATATATATATATATATATATATATACATATATATATATATATATATATATATATATATATGTATATATATATATATATATACATATATATATATATATATATATATATACATATATATATATATATATATATATATATATATATATATATATATATATATATATATATATATATATATATATATATATATATATATATATACAGTGTTACATTTTCTTCTCTACTTTAACTTTACACATACAAACTGTAGCACACAAAAAAGCACATTTAATTAAAAAAAAACGTTATTATCTTACCTTTACTTATAAGTGCGGGAACAGTGGTGTTTGTGTTGGAGGAGTTGTAAATGAATGAAATATGAAATCCGTGCTGCAGTCTGCAGGTGTACCTAATGTTGTGTCCCTGCGGTTGTTCGCAGCTCCTCCGGCGCGAGTATTGTTGTTTTTGCACTTTTTGGCTTCTTGTTAAGTGACTTTTTTTGGGTGGATTCGGTCTTGCACGTGGAGGGTTTGGGTGTGGGCTTTGGTTGGTGTGGCGCTCCCGTCGGGCGGTGCATTCTGCGGCGGAGGTGCTTGGCACCAGGAGGCGGGGTTATGAGGCGAGCCTCTCACAGTGCGTCTTCGCAGCAGTTTTATGATCGCTCACCACAATAAATACGTGACACACATACAGTTGTTGACAAAATACACTGTACATTATATACCTCAGCTAACTAAACTATGTAAATGTATAATATAATTCATATAGCAATACGATCTCACTGCACAGCAGGCCAGCAGTTAGCCGAGTCATTGCGCACAATCCATGTTGAGGCACAACGCAGTGACGTGCCTCAACTGGCTGCTGATCACCGCACCGTCTCTTCTCAGTATTTGAACGGCAAATGTGAAAATAAAAATAAAAATAATCTAAAACTGGTGAAGTTAAAAGGAAAATAACTTTAGTATAATCACTGGATACATATTACACTTTAATTAATTTTTTTTACTTTTTACATTTTTTTTCTTTCCATGGTGGCAGGTGAGGCCGTGCCTCCCCTGCCTCTAGTGACTGCACGTCACTGATATATATATATATATATATATATATATATATATATATATATATATATATTAGGGCTGCAACAACTAATCGATTAAATTGATTAAAATTGATTATTAAAATAGTTGCCGATTAATTTAGTCATCGATTCGTTGGATTTATGCTATGCGCATGCGAAGAGTTTTTTATTTATTTTTTTAAATACATTTTTTTTTTTTTTTTACTAAACCTTTATTTATAAACTGCAACATTTACAAACAGCTGAGAAACAATAATCAAAATAAGTATGGTGCCAGTATGCTGTTTTTTTCCAATAAAATACTGGATAGGATAGAAATGTAGTTTGTCTCCTTTATCCGATTATTAATCGATTAATCGAAGTAATAATCGACAGATTAATCGATTATCAAATTAATCGTTAGTTGCAGCCCTAATATATTTATATATATATATATATATATATATATATATATATATATATATATATATATATATATATATATATATATATATATATATATATATATATACACACACACACACACACTGTGTTACATGTTCTTCTCTATTAAACCCTGCCTTTTGCCACTCGCCCCTTTCACACAGTAATCATGCAAAACAGCTGTAACAGTAGAATATTTTAAATTTTCCTGAGGGAACTCTCCTGAAGGAATCAATAAAGTACTAGCTATCTATCCTTGGTTATTACATGGAACCTAGCATAGGGGGATACTGATACTGCCATATGTTACTTTTTACTCTGAGTAACTTCACCTTTTGTATCACACTTTGTAAAAAATAACCATCCATATTTCATGATATTGTTAGCCATGTTCCCAAATACAATCGCTTGCATCTACTTTTAAAAAATAAAACCCAAATATATGCTGATAAGTTAATAGGGGGACCTAGTCTGGGGTCCACACGAAAATGCATACCGTATTTTCAAGGATCATAGGGCGCACCGGATTATAAAGCGCATTGCCGATGAACGGGTCAAGTCAGGTCTATTTTCATACAAAAGGCACACCAAATTCTAGGGCGCATTAGAGGGGTCGGCACGGACTACAAAGGAGGACGCGCGCACATTTTCAGGACTTATGCAGATCCCAAATACTGATCAGCAGGTATCAGAAGGTAAGAAAAGTTGCTTTTGCATAATATTGTGAAACAAAACGCCAGATAATATGTCTTACCTTATACACACACCATAATAATACTCGTATATTGAAGCGCAGTACTATCCATCAAGCGGTGCGGAATCATAGCTTACCAAAGTCGTACTAAAACATTTTGATAGATTTTTGAGCGCCGTGTGTAATGTTCTATATTTTCAATGGAACATATAACATTTTTGTGTTGTTTACTTGAGTCATATTGCAGTCTACACATATCTCTTATGTGCGACTGCCAAAATATTGCAGTCTACACATATATCTTATGTGTGACTGCCATCTACAAATCACACTTGTCATTTCACCATGTACCAAATAAAATAGCTTCGAGGTCAGTAAGCACAAACAAAATTATTCCGTACATTAGGCACACCAGGTTATAAGGCGCACTGTCGAGTTTTGAGAAAATGAAAGGATTTTAAGTGCGCCTCATAGTCCAAAAAATACGGTATATGCTTATTAAAAACTCTGGCTTCAGTGTTTTTGTGCGTGACTGGTAAAACCAAAACCTTTTTGTTTACGTCATAAGAAATGTGCATGTTTTAAACCTTATTAAACAACAAAACAGAGTAATAAAGTTATTGTTCAGTGGGTGTTGGTTGGGCCGATAAAACAATTGGTTGCCGATAAACAATATCATTGTTAGCATTAGTTTGAGACCAATCTAAGCAGCGATGTAATCATAGTATATAATAATATTAATAATGCAAAGTAGGGTTGTCCCTATACCAATATTGTGGTACCGGTAGGGCTAGGTGATATGGCTGAAAACTGTATCACGATATAAGTTTTTTTTATTGATCGATATAGATAACTATTGATACTTTTTATGACTTACTTAAGCTTGTCGATATATACAGTTATACCATTTCCAACTTAGCAAGGGTGCTTTTTATTCTTGCACCCTGTTTGAAAGCTTATGTGAATGTACATCTAATACTAGGAATTTGAACTGTGAAACTTAAAACATTCAATTCCAATTCTTGGGTTGACGATAGAATTCAGAATCGATTTTGTATTCAACAAGATTCTCGTTTCAATATGTATTTTGGTATAAAAATAAATTATTAAAACCTTTCAAAACAGGTTGTGGTTTACAAAAGCTGCTGGTAGCTGCTGACGTATACGCACAGCGTATAAAACTCTTGGCATTCTCTCGATGAGCTTCAAGCACACCTGTGAAGTGAAAACCATTTCAGGTGACTACCTCTTGAAGCTCATCGAGAGAATGCCAAGAGTGTGCAAAGCAGTAATCAGAGCAAAGGGTGACTATTTTGAAGAAACTACAATATAAAACATGTTTTCAGTTATTTCACCTTTTTTTGTTAAGTACATAACTCCACATGTGTTCATTCATTGTTTTGATGCCTTCAGTGACAATCTACAATGTAAATAGTCATGAAAATAAAGGAAACACATTGAATGAGAAGGTGTGTCCAAACTTTTGGCTTGTTCTGTATATTCTTGCTTTAATCGATATGGGAAAATTATGAATCGATTCGGAATCAAAATTAATATGAATCACAATTCTGGTGTGAATTATTTTTTTCCTGAAAGCCCTACCCAATATATCACTGTATTAATGAACAGAGGCATAATAATGTGTGCCCAAGTCCTGCTTTTTCCGGCTTCCAAATGGACAAAATTAATATGACAGCTTATGAATGTACAGCATATATATTTTTGTTCCCTAAAGCCATAACCACGGTGAACTCTCATAGGCACCGATTTTATAGTTTAGCACCTCTCTGTGTGCAATTTTTACTTTCCACCCACAATCTGAATGCTTCTGTATATAGTATAATATTTATTCCTGTAAACAACACATTCTGAACATTCGTTTTCAGGACTGGACTGTGCACCTTTTGCAGTATTTTTCTTTTTTTTCTTCTTATGTTTTGCATATTTGTAGACTGTCACACTGATACTGGAGTTGCTTTTAATCTCATTGTACCTGTGTATAGTGACAATAAAAAAAGGCATTCTATTAAAGCAGGAGTGTCCAAAGTGCGGCCCGCGGGCCATTTGCGGCCCGCAGCTAATTGTTTACCGGCCCGCCACACATTCTGGAAATGCTATTGCAAAAATAAAAAATAAACATTACAAAAAGTGGAATGAGGTGAAATCTAACTAGAAAAAGTTGCAATGTTGACACAAAGCTGCCATGCAGGCTGCTTTTTTTCTTTTGTCTATCTTTCTTTTTCTTTTTTTGCCATTGCTTAAAAAAAATAAAAAAAAAATGTATAATGAATTATTGACCTATTTAAGGCTCCAATTATTTAAAATATTTCACTTTAAAATGTTTTATGTGGAAAATATTGCATATATTGTGTGGTTGCCATACAAAAACATCAACGTTTTGTTTGACAAAAGAGCATAAAACAAACAAAATAATAGTTCAAACGTAAAATCAACAGATATATCTCAAGTTGATCTCGTAACTTAAGTGTTGAAAGTAAAAAAAAAACTAATACAAATGTATCACTTTGAGTGGGGCACCTTTTGTATCCTAAATATATTTAATGGTATTTTATTTATCTTTTCACTGTGATTACTCAAAAATAACAATGAATTAATATCAATGGTGTCTTGCATTATTGATGTTTTTAAGGCTCTAATTACTTCACATCAAACATTGCTTTTTGAATGTTTTGGGCAGTGGGGGAAATGCTGCATATTGCAGTTTTATTATAAAAAACAAAGTTGTCTTGACAGAAAAGGCATAAACCCTGTTTTTTTTTAAATTTTATATCAACCTGAAGTTGATATACTGTAGAGATTTACTGTAAGCGTTAAATTAAAAAAAATAAAAACATAATTTGACTTGTTTTTAACATTTTAATGACTTAGACCCTTTATGGTCCCCGGGAGCCCTAAAGGTAAAAAAACCCCAAAATCCATATATTTTGTTATGATTTGAAAATGAAAACTATCAAAATGGCCCACGCAGGCTTTAATTTTTCTGTGTGCGGCCCTCAGTGGAAAAAGTTTGGACACCCCTGTATTAAAGGCATTCTTTTGACACCAACGTATGAAAATGTGTGTTTTTAGATGATCTGTGTTTGTGTGGACATGTCTTTGAATTTATAGGCCTGGCGTGAATAAAGGGGTAAAAAAAACTACACAACTCACCAATACAAAAGAAACCTTTCGAGCTTGAACCTTAGACGCTCGGCAACACACTTGCCAACATGATCTGTCAGCACCAATAAAGGCCATCAAAGGCCACACACCCACACAGGCGCAGAAAACACCTAAGAAAACAGTGCGCAAGTGACGATGACTTGAAACACCAATGTGATGAAGGAGGTTGAAAGGATGGCGAGTGATAGGGTGGTCCGAAGTCTCAAGAGAGGGAGGGGGAAGGGTCTGAGGAGATCAAACGAGGATGTCTACCTACTGTTGGACTGTTAGAGAACTGGCAGTTGTCGGACACCATGACAATAAATAGCAACAACTGTGATGCAAACCTACACAGGGGGACAAACATCAGCTTCACAGCTCAGACAGCTGGTGAGGAAATCTCCGTCTTATTTACCAATTCCATGCACGAGTCATGGTTTTATTGCCCGTCTCTATAAAGTTCTTCATACTAAATTTCCGCTGCTTTATCCACACTGCTTGGCAGCTTGACACTACATTTGAAACACGGTTGGCTCCAGTTGGAAACGAGTCCGCATTAGCGCCTTATTTTAATACTGTGTGGAAGCGCTCTTTATTTCAAAATTTCAAATCTCATTTGGCACAGCTTCCTTTTTGCCACAGGGCAAATGACGCAGCCCCATAATAAAATTAGCCTTTGGGATTACGGCTGTTACAAGGTGCTAATGGAAACTTCAGACCTTTCGGATTCATTATATGCATTTTACAAGCTTATTTCTTAAATACCATGACCGCTTTAAAGCTAATTTGTATTTGAAAATCTGTTTCAATGCTAGATTAAAAATGTGTAATTTTTATTGCATCCAGTCAGGATTCAATCGATTAAGGATCGATATCGTTTTACGGGGCAGGATATTGACCCCACCTTCACAAGTAGCCGTGTGCTTCAAGCAGCAGCAGTATCACACTATGCCATACTTGCCAACCTTGAGACCTCCAATATCGGGAGGTGGTGGGGTGGGGTGGGGTGGGGTGGGGGGCGTGGTTGGGCGTGGCTAAGGGCGTGGTTAAGAGGAGAGTATATTTACAGCTAGAATTCACCAAATCAAGTATTTCATATATATATGATATATATATATATTTATGAAATACTTGACTTTCAGTTAATTCTAGCTATATATATATATATATATATATATATATATATATATATATATATATATATATATATATATATATATATATATATATATATATATATATATTTTTTTTGTTTGTTTATTTTTTTTTATTTATTTATTTTTTATTATTATTTTTTTTTTTATTATACATATAAATAAAAGACATACTTGAATTTCAGTGTTCTGCAGGCTATCCAGTAGGTGGCAGTATTGTCCTGTTTAAGAGTGTCACAACATTGCTGTTTACGGCAGACAAACTGCTTTACGGTAGACTAAACGTGACTGCTGTTGTTGTGTGTTGTTACCGCGCTGGGAGGACGTTAATGAAACTGCCTAACAATAAACCCACATAAGAAACCAAGAACTCTCTCTCCTTGTTGTGCACTCTACTCTCTAAAAGCCGTAGATGTTATGACGTCATTGGGCAGGCAAGCTGCTGGGAAAGCGGACGTGACACACACAACCACGCCCGAGATCTGGTTTTCAATCACATAATCCAGGTGTGTTAGTCCAATTTTTGAAAAATTTAAAACGATCGGATTAAAGTGTTTTAATGGGTTGTAGGAGGCTTCTTTAGAGCCGAACTATTTGTGAAATTGGACTAATTTAGTGCATGGACGTGTACTGACTTAAGGAAATATATGACATGATCATGATGGGCATGAACATATATATCCAGACGTAATCTACAAACCCCGTTTCCATATGAGTTGGTAAATTGTGTTAGATGTAAATATAAACGGAATACAATGATTTGCGAATCCTTTTCAACCCATATTCAATTGAATGCACTACAAAGACAAGATATTTGATGTTCAAACTCAAACTGAATTTTTTTTTTTGCAAATAATAATTAACTTAGAATTTCATGGCTGCAACACGTGCCAAAGTAGTTGGGAAAGGGCATGTTCACCACTGTGTTACATGGCCTTTCCTTTTAACAACACTCAGTAAACGTTTGGGAACTGAGGAGACACATTTTTTAAGCTTCTCAGGTGGAATTCTTTCCCATTCTTGCTTGATGTACAGCTTAAGTTGTCCAACAGTCCGGGGGTCTCCGTTGTGGTATTTTAGGCTTCATAATGCGCCACACATTTTCAATGGGAGACAGGTCTGGACTACAGGCAGGCCAGTCTAGTACCCGCACTCTTTTACTATGAAGCCACGTTGATGTAACACGTGGCTTGGCATTGTCTTGCTGAAATAAGCAGGGGCGTCCATGGTAACGTTGCTTGGATGGCAACATATGTTGCTCCAAAACCTGTATGTACCTTTCAGCATTAATGGCGCCTTCACAGATGTGTAAGTTACCCATGTCTTGGGCACTAATACACCCCCATACCATCACAGATGCTAGCTTTTCCACTTTGCGCCTATAACAATCCGGATGGTTCTTTTCCTCTTTGGTCCGGAGGACACGACGTCCACAGTTTCCAAAAACAATTTGAAATGTGGACTTGTCACACCACAGAAGACTTTTCCACTTTGTATCAGTCCATCTTAGATGAGCTCAGGCCCGTTTCTGGGTGTTGTTGATAAACGGTTTTCGCCTTGCATAGGAGAGTTTTAACTTGCACTTACAGATGTAGCGACCAACTGTAGTTACTGACAGTGGGTTTCTGAAGTGTTCCTGAGCCCATGTGGTGATATCCTTTACACACTGAAGTCGCTTGTTGATGCAATACAGCCTGAGGTATCGAAGGTCACGGGCTTAGCTGCTTACGTGCAGTGATTTCTCCAGATTCTCTGAACCCTTTGATGATATTACGGACCGTAGATGGTGAAATCCCTAAATTCCTTGCAATAGCTGGTTGAGAAAGGTTTTTCTTAAACTGTTCAACAATTTGCTCACGCATTTGTTGACAAAGTGGTGACCCTCGCCCCATCCTTGTTTGTGAATGACTGAGCATTTCATGGAATCTACTTTTATACCCAATCGTGGCACCCACCTGATCCCAATTTGCCTGTTCACCTGTGGGATGTTCCAAATAAGTGTTTGATGAGCATTCCTCAACTTTATCATTATTTATTGCCACCTTTCCCAACTTCTTTGTCACGTGTTGCTGGCATCAAATTCTAAAGTTAATGATTATTTGCACAAAAAAAAAAGTTTATCAGTTTGAACATCAAATATGTTGTCTTTGTAACATATTCAACTGAATATGGGTTGAAAATGATTTGCAAATAATTGTATTCCGTTTATATTTACATCTAACACAATTTCCCAACTCATATGGAAACGGGGTTTGTAATATTTTTAACCCAATTAGGTGAAATTACATAATCTCCCACGGCACACCAGACTGTATCTCACGGCACACTAGTGTGCCGCGGCAGTGGTTGAAAAACACTGATCTAGTGTACTGTCACTTCCAAGCACTAGCACTTCCATAGAAAAATATGCCTGTTCCGAATTAGCCGGACACCTCAATTAAATGGACGGCTCAGCAGGCGATCTGAAATTGGCTCAACGAACATTCTGCACAACCCATCAAAACATGAAGAGCGCTGAAGGTTTGAATATGGGAAATTAGCAGGGCTCTGCTCTCACCAGTTAGGAGCCTGAAAACATACGTACTTGTGAGAATAAAAGGCTAGATGAAAAGCGTGATTTCTGAGCTAATCAACACCCAACCATGTGTCCCAGTGAACAATGGGCTTTCCATAAGGTGGTATGTGCGTCTTCAATAACTGTCATCACACCACAAGTCCATACCCTACACTTTCCCTCTTTCCACCAGCAGCGAAGCATCCATGCAAAGACCGCAAAGAGTGTTTTTCTCTCCGCTCTGCCCTTTTAAAGTGTGCTGACCTGACACGTGCGTGGTGTGTTTTCTCGGCGAACACAAGCTACGAGGAATATCCCACAGAGTAGAACAAGCTGGCAAATCAACAGAAAGAGGCAGCAGGAATACTCTGGATGACGAAAGGCTGTGCACGACTGTAAAATGTAAGGTCTTAATAAAACACTGGCGTTAGTGAGAACATTTTGAAAATTCAGAATCAGAATCAGAATTTTAATAATCCCCGAGGGCAAAATTACGATTTTCAGCACAATCCCATTCAAGAGTAGACAAACATTATAGGGAGACAGAACAGGATTGCCCCTTACAAAAAAGGTGAAAAACAGGTAAACGCTGGGGAGGAGGTTGAGAAAAAAATTAACAAAATTCAGTCTAAGCCTGGGCCTCAGGAGAGGGGGTCCAGACTGAAGCCAAGGAGGGAAAAAAACCTCATAGCCATAGCACGCATAAACATGTGTGTAAGAGGGAAACATCAAAGAACACAAAGGACATTAAAGACATTAAATGTCCAGCCACTTTTACACACAGCCACAAAAGTAAAGAAAAAAACAAAAACAAAACATATACACTAGGGGTGTGGGAAAAAATCGATTCGAATTTGAATCGCGATTCTCACGTTGTGCGATTCAGAATCGATTCTCATTTTTAAAAAATCTATTTTTTTTAATTTATATACACTACCGTTCAAAAGTTTGGGGTCCCATTCAAATGTCCTTATTTTTGAAGGAAAAGCACTGTACTTTTCAATGAAGATAACTTTAAACTAGTCTTAACTTTAAAGAAATACACTCTATACATTGCTAAAGTGGTAAATGACTATTCTAGCTGCAAATGTCTGGTTTTTGGTGCAATATCTACATAGGTGTATAGAGGCCCATTTCCAGCAACTATCACTCCAGTGTTCTAATGGTACAATGTGTTTACTCATTGGCTCAGAAGGCTAATTGATGATTAGAAAACCCTTGTGCAATCATGTTCACACATCTGAAAACAGTTTAGCTCGTTACAGAAGCTACAAAACTGACCTTCCTTTGAGCAGATTGAGTTTCTGGAGCATCACATTTGTGGGGTCAATTAAACGCTCAAAATGGCCAGAAAAAGAGAACTTTCATCTGAAACTCGACAGTCTATTCTTGTTCTTAGAAATGAAGGCTATTCCACAAAATTGTTTGGGTGACCCCAAACTTTTGAACAGTAGTGTATATATATATTTTTACATATATATATTTTATTTTTTTTAATTTTTAATTAATCAATCCAACAAAAAAATACACAGCAATACCATAACAATGCAATCCAATTCCAAAACCAAACCCGACCCAGCAACACTCAGAACTGCAATAAACAGAGCAATCGAGAGGAGACACAAACACGACACAGAACAAACCAAAAGTAGTGTAACGAAAATGAATAATATCAACAACAGTATCAATATTAGTTACAATTTCAACATAGCAGTGATTAAAAATCCCTCATTGACATTATCTTTAGACATTTATAAAAAATAAAAAAAAATGAACAATAGTGTCACAGTGGCTTACACTTGCATCACATCTCATAAGCTTGACAACACACTGTGTCCAATATTTTCAAAAAGATAAAATAAGTCAAATTTTTGGTTCATTTAATAGTTAAAACAAATTTACATTATTGCAATCAGTTGATAAAACATTGTCCTTTACAATTATAAAAACTTTTTACAAAAATGTACTACTCTGCTTGCCTGTCAGCAGACTGGGGTAGATCCTGCTGAAATCCTATGTATTGAATGAATAGAGAATCCTTTTGAATCGGGAAAAAATCGTTTTTGAATCGAGAATCGTGTTGAATTGAAAAAAAAAAAAAGATTTTGAATCGAATCGGGACCCCAATAATTGATATTGAATCGAATCGTGGGATTTACAGCCCTAATATACACTGTGGTGGCCTCTGCGGTGTTCCACGCCATCGTCTGCTGGGGTGGGGGGAGCATGGCCAGAGACAGGAGCAGACCCAACAAAGCAACCAAGAGAGCCGCCTCGGCCGCCTAACAACTCTCGGCCATTGTCCAGTCCGCATGGATGAGCGAGGATACGTCCAAGGAGACCGAGGTGTCCGATACCTGCTCATTCAGCCAAGACACTGTGAAGCTTGTCCGTCCCGGCGTTCAGCTCCAACTCCGCAGCCCTGTCTCTACATCCGCATCTCCTCCAGTCTCTCCAAACGGACTCTGGTGTGGCAGAGACCCAGCAGCTGGTCTCCATGGCCAAAATGCTCCCAGAAGGCAGATCCAGAAATTCACAAAAAATCACCAGAGAAGTCACAAAAGTGCCACTCCTTGTCACACAGTCCCAAAGGGTCCCCAACCAAAAGGCAAACAAACCAAACACATGAAAAGAAGAGGAACACAAAAGGATGACACAAGAGCACAGAGCTCCTGCCACCAGCAGCCACTACAGCGGTGCCATCTTGGAAAAAAAAGTGTGAAAAATTGTGACCAGAAAAGCGCTGACACAAAATTCCTCAGCGGTTGATTATGACTGGTATCAGAATTATGGAGAGTAATTGTGCATGTACCAAGCAGAGTGGTCAAAGGCTCCTCTGTTTGCCTCTCCCACATGGCTGTTAGAACTCTCAAAACTTTTCCAGTCCCCACAAAGGCGGCGGATGCTCATCTTTTTATTTTATTTTTGGAGACAAAGTGCCTACCTTCCGGTTCTTTTCTCAGCAACAGACACACTCCGCAATAACCCACGTCCACTACCACCTGCCGTTGTCACCTCTTCCTCCTCACATTCACAGCGCCTAATGAGGCTCTGTGGGATAGGCCTCCCCCGCCCCCCAAGACAGACTTGTTCACGCTCTACTGTTCCTGAGAAGAGACGCACCGTCTGCCCCATGTACCATATGGGCGGGTCGCCTCGGCATTCATGCAGCAAAATACACTAGTGTTGTAACTACAGATGTCCGATAATATCTGGCTGCCGATATCAACGGCCGATAAATGCTTTAAAATGTAATTTTGGAAATTATCGGTATCGGTTTCAAAAAGTAAAATGTATGACTTTTTAAAACGCCGCTGTATACACGGACGTAGGGAGAAGTACAGAGCGCCAATAAACCTTAAAAGCACTGCCTTTGCATGCCGGCCCAGTCACATAATACCTACGGGTTTTCACACACACAAGTGAACAGCCATACCGGTTGAGGGTGGTCGTATAAACAACTTTAACACTGTTACAAATATGCGCCACACTGTGAATCCACACCAAACAAGAATGACAAACACATTTCGGGAGAACATCCGCACCGTAACACAACATAAACACAACAGAACAAATACCCAGAACCCCTTGCAGCACTAACTCTTCCGGGACGCTACAGTATACACCCCCCGCTACCTCCCACCTCAACCTCCTCATGCTCTCTCAGGGAGAGCATGTCCCAAATTCCAAGCTGCTGTTTTGAGGCATGTTAAAAAAAATAATGCACTTTGTGACTTCAATAATAAATATGGCAGTGCCATGTTGGCATTTTTTTTCCATAACTTGAGTTGATTTATTTTGGAAAACCTTGTTACATTGTTTAATGCATCCAGCGGGGCATCACAACAAAATTAGGCATAATAATGTGTTAATTCCACGACTGCATATATCGGTATCAGTTGATATCTCTCCTGAAGGAATCAATAAAGTACTATCTATCTATATCGGAATCGGTAATTAAGAGTTGGACAATATCGGAATATCGGATATCGGATATCGGCAAAAAAGCCATGATCGAACATCTCTAGTTGTAACAATACCAATATTTTGGTATTGGTACTAAAATTATTTTGGTACTTTTCTAAATAAAAGGGAACCACAAAAAAATTGCATTATTGGCTTTATTTTAACAAAAAAATCTTAGGATACATTAAACATATGTTTCTTATTGCAGTTAAGTCCTTAAATAAAATAGTGAACATACTAGACAAATTGTCTTTTAGTAGTAAGTAAACAAACACAGGCTCCTAATTAGTCTGCTGACGTATGCAGTAACATTTTGTTTTATTTATCATTCTATTATTTTGTCAACATTATTAAGGACAAGTGGCAGAAAAATAATTATTAATCTACTTGTTCATTTACTGTTAATATCTGCTTACTTTCTCTTTTAACATGTTTTTTCTACACTTCTGTTAAAATGTAATAATCACTTATTCGTCTGTTGTTTGATACTTTACATTAGTTTTGGATGATACCACAAATGTGCCAAGTAGTTACAGGATCATACATTGGTCATATTCAAAGTCCTCTTGTGTCCAGGGACATACTTCATGAGTTTATAAACATAATATAATTTTTTTTTAAACGAAATAAGATGTTGTGATGCCAAACAATATCGACGTAATCATAGTAGTATCGACTAGATACGCTATTGTACGTGGTATCATTACAGTGGATGTCAGGTGTAGATCCCCCCATGGCGTTTGTTTACATTGTGACGCCGGTGAACTACGGTGTGTAGTGAAGCATGTTTAGATATTCCTCGTCCTGCAGGGATGATACTTGTAAGAAACTTACTTTATTTGTCGCCATGGAGGCGAGGATTAGTGATTTAGAAGTAGCTAAAACACTGCCCACTGGGGCTGAACTTTAGCCCTCTTCCTGAGGGCGTTTCAGTGTTATAACTTCACCTTTATCTTTAGTTTTTAAGCCAAAATGCGTCCATTCTCCCTTTTCTGTCTACACACTGTGTCTGCTTGTAAGTATTCCATGATTGTGCGCTGCCGAACATGCTCCTCTGCTCATAAACCAGCAATGTCACGGCGTGACTTCGGTACTTTTCAGAGACGGTATCGTACCGAAAATGATTCATTAGTATTGCAGTACTTTACTAATACCTGTATTCCGTACAGCTCTAAAATACACACACAAGCATTCATTTAGCAAGCACGCAGACGAAAATGTAAAAAAACAAAGTGGCATGAACATTATCAGACACCCGCTACGTATTTTTTCAGTGCTGGAACGACGACTTGATTAAAAGCCTTAATTTATATTCCGTTGTTACTCGAATGCTGCTGCTCGGGTCCTGACTAGAACCAGGAAATACGACCTTATTACTCCCGTGCATAGATCACTGCACCGGCTTCCTGTCGCTCTGCTTGTGTACAAGTCAGGGTTGCTACCAGATTGCCAACATGAGGCGGTGGGTGTGTGACTAGGGGCGTGTGTGAGTCAACATGACGTCATCATCTCATTTGAATACTATGAGATGTAGTCTGAGATTATGTACCAACCCCAAAAACAAAATACAATGATTTGCAAATCCTTTTCAACCTATATTTAACTGAATAGACTGCAAAGACAAGATATTTAACGTTCGAAATGGTAAACTTTGTTATTTTTTGCAAATATTGGCTCCTTTGGAATTTGATGCCTTGCTCAGTCATTCACAAACAAGGATGGGGTGAGCAAATTGTCGAACAGTTTAATAACAACATTTCTCAACGAGCTATTGCAAAGATTTTAGGGATTTCACCTTCTACGGTCCGTAATATCATCAAAAGTTTCAGAGAATCTGGAGATATCACTGCACGTAAAGCGATGATATTACGGACCTTCGATCCCTCAGGCGGTACTGCATCAAAAACCGACATCAGTGTGTAAAGGATATCACCACATGGGCTCAGGAACACTTCAGAAAACCACTGTCAGTAACTACAGTTTGTCGCTACATCTGTAAGTGCAAGTTAAAACTCTACTATGCAAAGCAAACGCCATTTATCAACAACACCCAGAAATTGAAGTCGATCATTTTCTTATTTTCCCTATCTTCTTGTTATGGGGCATTCATCCTCCGCTGTTGCCATTTCTAATATAAAGTAGTGTAAAGTTCTGCTATAATCTGCCTTTGTCCCGGTGCGCACACATTTTTAAGGACTTATGCAGATCCCAAATACAGTTTAGCAGATACCAGAAGGTAAGAAAAGTTGCTTTTGCATAATATTGCGAAACAAATTGCCAGGTAATACTGTATGTCTTACCTTATACACACACCATAATAATACTCGTATGTTGAAGCACAGTACAATCCATCAAGCGGTGCGGCTTCATAGCTTACCAAAGTTGTACTAAAACATTTTGATGGATTTTTGAGCGCCGTGTGTAATGTTCTATATTTTCAATGGAACATATAACATGTTGTTGTCGTTTACTTGGGTCATATTGCAGTCTACACAGATCTCTTGTGTGTGACTGCCATCTATTGGTCACACTTATCATAGCTTCGAGGTCGGTAAGTACAACCAAAATTGTTCCGTACATTAGGCGCACCGGGTTATAAGGCGCACTGTCGAGTTTTGAGAAAATGAAAGGATTTTAAGTGCGCCTTATGGTCCGAAAAATATGGTATATATTTGTAATTTTTTTAGCCTCTTTTCTGTCATTTGTAACGCCGATATGTGTGTTCTGTCCGTGAAGCGCTCACATTTGAGCTCTCCTGAGAGCAACAGCAAAACCCAAACAAACAACCACATAGGAGAGTACTTAAAGGCCTACTGAAACCCACTACTACCAACCACGCAGTCTGATAGTTTATATATCAATGATGAAATCTTAACATTGCAACACATGCCAATACGGCCGGGTTAACTTATAAAGTGCAATTTTAAAATTCCTGCCACACTTCCGGTTGAAAAACTCCTTTGGATATGATTTATGCGCGTGACGTCACAAAAGCAACAGAAGTGGTTGGACCCCATCGGACCCGATAGAAAAGCCTCTTGTTTTCTTCGACAAAATTCCACAGTATTCTGGACATCTGTTTGCAATTTGTTTAATGAACAATGGAGACTGCAAAGAAGAACGTTGTAGGTGGGATCGATCGGTGTCTTAGCGGCTAAGTACAATACTGTAATATCTGTGATATTTGCATGAGTGTACTGTGTCTTTAAGGGTTTGGGGAACGCGCATGCGCGAGTGAGTTGGCGGAGAACTTGAGTGTGTGTGAGCGTGAGTTTTGGCTAACAGCAGCTCGTGTATGTGTGTGCGTTACTTTTTGAACTACAACCAGTTACCGCTTGTTAATAAAGCGATTGAGCAGCGCATCCTCGTCTGTGTGACTCCTTCTCCAGTGCGGGGCATTACAATACTTACGGCAACACAACAAGGACTACTTACTACGCCTAGCCGATGCTTGCCGCCAAACCCACGGATGAAGTCCTTCGTCGTGCCGTTGATCGCTGGAATGCAGGTGAGCACGGCTGTTGATGGGTTTCTATCTTCATTTGAGAACGATGCTATCGCGCTAGCTCAGTAGCTAAGTGTGTCACCGATGTATTGTCTTGGAGATAAGTCACTTTAAATGTCCATTTCGCGTGCTCGACTCTCATTTTCAAGTTGATATAGTATCCGAGGTGGTTTAAAATACAAATCCGTGATTCACAATAGAAAAAGGAGAGAGTACATAGTTCTGTGAGGTCTGGTTGCTAAGTTGCTAAGTTAGCTTCAATGGCGTCGTTAGCACAGCATTGTTAACCTTCGCCAGCCTGGAAATCATTAACCGTGTATTTACATGTCCATGGTTTAATAGTATTGTTGATTTTCTATCTATCCTTCCAGTCAGGGGTTTATTTATTTTGTTTCTATCTTCATTTGAGAACGATGCTATCGCGCTAGCTCAGTAGCTAAGTGTGTCACCGATGTATTGTCTTGGAGATAAGTCACTTTAAATGTCCATTTCGCGTGCTTGACTCTCATTTTCAAGAGGATATATTATCCGAGGTGGTTTAAAATACAAATCCGTGATTCACAATAGAAAAAGGAGAGAGTACATAGTTCTGTGAGGTCTGGTTGCTAAGTTGCTAAGTTAGCTTCAATGGCGTCGTTAGCACAGCATTGTTAACTTTCGCCAGCCTGGAAAGCATTAACCGTGTATTTACATGTCCACGGTTTAATAGTATTGTTGATTTTCTATCTATCCTTCCAGTCAGGGGTTTATTTTTTTTGTTTCTATATGCAGTTAAAGCACAATGCTATCACGTCATTTCAGTAGGCCTTTAAAGGCCTACTTAAATGAGATTTTCTTATTTAAACGGGGATAGCAGATCCATTCTATGTGTCATACTTGATCATTTCGCGATATTGCCATATTTTTGCTGAAAGGATTTAGTAGAGAACATCGACGATAAAGTTCGCAACTTTTGGTTGCTGAAAAAAAGAGCCTTGCCTGTACCGGAAGTACCGTCACAGGTTGAAGAGCTCCTCACATCTGCACATTGTTTTCAATCATGGACGCCAGCAGCGTGAGCGATTCGGACCGAGAAAGCGACGATTACCCCATTAATTTGAGCGAGGATGAAAGATTCGTGGATTAGGAAAGTGAGAGTGAAGGGTTAGAGGGCAGTCGAAGCGATTCAGATAGGGAAGATGCTGTGAGAGGCGGGTGGGACCTGATAGTCAGCTGGGAATGACTAAAACAGTAAATAAACACAAGACATAGACATATATATACTCTATTAGCCACAACACAACCAGGCTTATATTTAATATGCCACAAATTAATCGCGCATAACAAACACCTCCCCCCTCCCGTCCATATAACCCACCAATACAAATCAAACACCCGCACAACACACTCAATCCCACAGCCCAAAGTACTGTTCACTTCCGCAAAGTTCATACAGCACATATATTTCCACAAAGTTACGTACGTGACATGCACATAACGGCACACACGGACGGGCAAGCGATCAAATGTTTGGAAGAAAGCTGCGTACTCACGGTAGCGCGTCTGCTATCCAACTCAAAGTCCTCCTGGTTGCGTTGCTGTAGCCAGCCGATAATACACCGATCCCACCTACAGCTTTCTTCTTTGCTGTCTTCATTGTCCATTAAACAAATTGCAAAAGATTCACCAACACAGATGTCCAGAATACTGTGGAATTTTGCGATGAAAACAGAGCTGTTTGTATTGGGACACAATGGTGTCCCAATACTTCCGCACAATCCGTGACGTCACGCGCAAACGTCATCATACCGAGACGTTTTCAGCCGGATATTTCCCGGGAAATTTAAAATTGCACTTTATAAGTTAACTCGGCCGTATTGGCATGTGTTGCAATGTTAAGATTCCATCATTGATGTATAAACTATCAGACTGCGTGGTCGGTAGTAGTGGGTTTCAGTAGGCCTTTAACAATAGCTAATTGTGGAGTACAAACCGAAAACTGTGCTCTTCTAAAAGCAATGTGTCATTTTTTTCCCCTTTTATGTCCACCCTGCAACTAATGAAATGAGTCGTTAACCAGCCGTAGTCTAGGCAGGCCTAGTTTATAGCGTTTCTGCAGCCGCAAGTGTTCCTTAAAGCCAAAACCGTATCAGATAGTAAATTATAGTACTGTATATCAGTCGACTCAGGACTTTACTATCGCTTTCCAATGGTAAAGACCTTATCTCCTTCCAGAAGCCTGTTACAAGGATAAGAAACCGCACATTATAGCAGGTTACACATGTTTTCTTCATTTTTTTTTTTTTTAGAGGAGAAAAGTCTCAAGCTGATTAGTTTACCAGGTGGCTGCTGAAAGAACTGAAAGTGTTATGTATGGGTTCCGATTTGAAGTGAACTGCTTCCTTCTCTCGTCTCCCGCTACCTCCTTCTGTCTTCCTGATCTCACTTTGCTTTCTCCCTCTCTCCCGCGCGCTGAGTCATACTGTTTGCAAGTAGACCGTTCCGTCCAGATCTATTTTTGGGAGCCAAACAGTGAAGTCGAGGGGAAAAATAAGATTAGAAACATGAAGGGAGCTAAGTGAGCAAACGCGAGATGTTTCAGCTCGGAGATCTTGGATGGTTTCAAGAGCACTTTAGTCAATGGGAAGGAAGGATGCTTAACAAAGGTAGCAAGCATACATACTATATAATAGGAAACATTCTTCATCACCCTCATCTTCACTTAGACACCGTGTGCATTATACCAATCCAACAGTTCAATCAATAACCAAACCATTTAACATTTAATCGATTTTTAAGATGCTTTAGCTGTATGAGGGCAGTATATTAATGCAACTATGATGTTTCACTTCTTTTTTTTTTTTTGTCCTGTCCATCCACTCAGGCAAATCATATTGTTGATGTAGATGCCCAAGTATGAAGTATGGGATACTTCTCTTCTCCTGGGATTAAAGGCCTCACCTTTTCTCCTCCAAACATATTGCTGGGTATTTTGTCCAACCAGCTCAATTTTTGTTTTATCTGACCACAGAACTTTCCTCCAGAAGGTCTTATCTTTGTATATGTGATGTCAGATGAAACAAAAATTGAGCTGTTTGGCCACAGTACCAGCAATATGTTTGGAGGAGAAAAGGTGAGGCCTTTAATCCCAGGAACACCATCCCCACCGTCAAGCATGGTGGTGGTAGTATTATGCTCTGGGCCTGTTTTGCTGC
This sequence comes from Entelurus aequoreus, assembly GCF_033978785.1. Lineage (NCBI taxonomy): Eukaryota > Metazoa > Chordata > Actinopteri > Syngnathiformes > Syngnathidae > Entelurus > Entelurus aequoreus. The sequence goes on along the minus strand of NC_084750.1, from coordinate 33,723,581 downwards.
CAATGGAACTGGTGCTTTAAATGGGACAGTGAAAAAGAAGGATTACCTCAAAATTCTTCAGGAAAACCTAAAATCATCAGCCCGGAGGTTGGGTCTTGGGCGCAGTTGGGTGTTCCAACAGGACAATGAACCCAAACACATGTCAAAAGTGGTAAAGGAATGGCTATATTAGGCTACAATGAAGGTTTTAGAATGGCCTTCCCAAAGTCCTGACTTAAACGTGTGGACAATACTGAAGAAACAAGTCCATGTCAGAAAACCAACAAATTTAGCTGAACTGCACCAATTTTGTCAAGAGGAGTGGTCAAAAACTCAACCAGAAGCTTGCCAGAAGCTTGTGGATGGCTACCAAAAGCGCCTTATTGCAGTGAAACTTGCCAAGGGACATGTAACCAAATATTAACATTGCTGTATGTATACTTTTGACGCAGCAGATTTGGTCACATTTTCAGTAGACCCATAATAAATTCATAAAATAACCAAACTTCATGAATGTTTTTTGTGACCAACAAGTATGTGCTCCAATCACTCTATCACAAAAAAATAAGAGTTGTACAAATTATCGGAAACTCAAGACAGCCATGACATTACCGTATTTTTCGGACTATCAGTCGCAGTTTTTTTCATAGTTTGGCCGGGGGGTGCGACTTATACTCAGGAGCGACTCATGTGTGAAATTATTAACACATTACCGTAAAATATCAAATAGTATTGTTTAGCCCATTCACGTAAGAGACTAGACCAGTGGTTCTTAACCTGGGTTCGATCGAACCCTAGGGGTTCGGTGAGCCGGGCTCAGGGGTTTGGCAGAGGTCAAAACACACCCGACTCATCGTGTAAATAAAAACTTCTCTCTGTCGGCGTATTACGGATACGGCAACAGCAGAAGTCACACTGATTTGTAGGTGTGTAATTTGTTGTGCGTTTATGCACTGTGTTGGTTTTGTTCTTTGAACAAGGTGATGTTCATGCACGGTTAATTTTGTGCACCAGTAATAAAACATGGTAACACTTTAGTATGGGGAACATATTCACCATTAATTAGTTGCTTATTAACATGCAAATTAGTAACATATTGGCTCTTAACTAGTCATTATTAAGTACTTATTAATGCCTTAAACGGCATGGCCTTATTATAACCCTAACCCTCTAACCCTGGCCCTAACCCTCTAACCCTAACCAAATAACTCTAAATTAAGTCTTTGTTACTTAGAATATGTTCCCCATACTAAAGTGTTACCAAAAACATATAACTTTGTCTTGAATTTGAAAAAAAAACATTTTATTTTTCACTGAAGAAGGGTTCGGTGAATGCGCATATGAAACTGGTGGGGTTCGGTAACTCCAACAAAGTTAAGAACCACTGGACTAGACGTATAAGATTTCATGGGATTTAGCGATTAGGAGTCAATCAATCAATCAATCAATGTAGTGTATATATATATATATATAGGAGTGACAGATTGTTTGATAAACGTATAGCATGTTCTATATGTTATAGTTATTTATAGTTATTTGAATGACTCTTACCATAATATGTTACGTTAACATACCAGGCACGTTCTCAGTTGGTTATTTATGCGTCATATAACGTACACTTACACTACCGTTCAAAAGTTTGGGGTCACCCAAACGATTTTGTGGAATAGCCTTCATTTCTAAGAACAAGAATAGACTGTCGAGTTTCAGATGAAAGTTCTCTTTTTCTGACCATTTTGAGCGTTTAATTGACCCCACAAATGTGATGCTCCAGAAACTCAATCTGCTCAAAAGACGGTCAGTTTTGTAGCTTCTGTAACGAGCTAAACTGTTTTCAGATGTGTGAACATGATTGCACAAGGGTTTTCTAATCATCAATTAGCCTTCTGAGCCAATGAGCAAACACATTGTACCATTAGAACACTGGAGTGATAGTTTCCGGAAATGGGCCTCTATACACCTATGTAGATATTGCACCAAAAACCAGACATTTGCAGCTAGAATAGTCATTTACCACATTAGCAATGTATAGAGTGTATTTCTTTAAAGTTAAGACTAGTTTAAAGTTATCTTCATTGAAAAGTACAGTGCTTTTCCTTCAAAAATAAGGACATTTCAATGGGACCCCAAACTTTTGAACGGTAGTGTATTTAACCTGTTGTTCACTATTTTTTATTTATTTGAAATTGCCTTTCAAATGTCTATTCTTGGTGTTGGGTTTTATCAAATAAATTTCTCCAAAAAATGCGACTTATACTCCAGTGCGACTTATATATGTTTTTTTCCTTCTTTATTATGCATTTTCGGCCGGTGCGCCTTATACTCCGGAGCAACTTATACTCCGAAAAATACGGTATGTTCTTTACAAGTGTATGTAAACTTTTGATCGCGACTGTATATGAGAGCGTAGGTACCCATGTGTGCGCGTATGTATGTATAAATGTATGATAAATTGTGTGTATGTGAGCATATATGTGTATTTGTATGTACAATATATTTGACTCTGAAGCTTTGATGCTGTTTCACTTCTAATAGCAAACATACTTCCATATCCATTTGTTTTTTATTTGTTCCCGTTCTGCGATGCATGGAGTTAAAATAGCAGGAGCTAAGAAAACGGTAGATGTGTTTGAATTGTATTTTTATTCAGGACGCAGATTCATTCTTTATAACCAAAGAGCAGGAGCCCGATTTTCATTTTACCTTCGAGGATGACATTTCTAGGTTTTCTTGAAAGTCTCGCAACAGTAAGATGGAAACTTTGAGTCAGTGGGGAGGGAAGGGTAGAGTACTCCAAGTTTATTTTTAGCAAACTGTTGGCAAAGAAAATATGGAAAATGTACTTAAAACTTTCGCTTGCTCTAAATCTTTGTAGCAGAAAAAAAGCATTCCTTAGAAGTTGTCCATTTGACTTTCTTCTGATGGTCAGCATTTTTGGACAACTCATTTCTGACATCTGACCTTTAAATCTGATCTGCTCATGACTTCACCGACTAGCGGAAACCCCCCTTTTAATGAAATTTAATAGCCTTTCCACAAAAATGCTGCTATTTGCACACCCAGGAAAATAAATATATACATGCATAACACAAAAAAAGTACTGTTTGATTTTTTTTTTTAATCAAGCAAAGTGTCTTGCACATTGATCTGATTGCATATTTAATAAATACAATTTATGGCTTTAATTTACACTACTGTGAACACTGGAAAAACAGCATGATCTTTTCCTAAAATGTAATTTATCACAAAATATAATGATTCAAATCAAATAATGCTGTCACAACATTGCATTTGTAAATCATACTACTCACACTTTTGCATTTTTATTAATCACAAATAATCACAGTAAATTACTTTACTTACTTTACATTGACTTTAAAAATGACCGTGATATTCTATTGTCAGAATCTCACACAGGAACTATTTTCAATGTTTTACTTGAATGCACATCATTTTTGTTCAAAACTCGCCAACAGTTTTTATCTTAACTAGCGTTGGGAGTGGATTTTGAAGTGAAATTTACCAGCGTTTCTTTAGGCATTGTTGCACTGACATCTATGCATTGACCTGATCGCTGCCTGTCAGGTAACCTTTTGCAGTCAAAGTGAATGGCGCAAATAATCTGCTTTTTTTATGATTAATGCGATAATGATCTGTAATTAATCGCATGAGTTAACATTAACTTTGACAGTCTATTTATCTCATCTATACTAAGATTATTGTCTCCAAAATAGAAAGGATAATTTAATTAAAATACAAAACCCAAAACCAGTGAAGTTGGCACGTTGTGTAATTGGTAAATCAAAACAAAATACAAATCCTTTTCAACCTATATTCAACTGAATAGACTGGAAAGACAAGATAGTTAACATTGGAACTGGAAAACTGTTATTTTTTGCAAATATTAGCTCATTTGGAATTTGATGCCTGCAACATGTTTCAAAAAAGCTGGCACAAGTGGCAAAAAAGACTGAGAAAGTTGAGGAATGCTCATCAAACACTTATTTAGAACGTCCCACAGGTGAACAGGCTCATTGGGAACAGGTGGGTGCCATGATTGGGTATAAAAGCAGCTGCCATGAAATGCTCAGTCATTCACAAACAAGGATGGGGCGAGGGTCACCACTTTGTGAACAAATGCGTGAGCAAATTGTCCAATAGTTTAAAGGCCTACTGAAACCCACTACTACCGACCACACAGTCTGATAGTTTATATATCAATGATGAAATCTTAACATTGCAACACATGCCAATACGGCCGGGTTAACTTATAAAGTGCAATTTTAAATTTCCCGCTAAATTTCCGGTTGAAAACGTCTATGTATGACGACGTATGCGCGTGACGTCAATACTTAAACGGAAGTATTCGGACACCATTGAATCCAATACAAAAAAGCTCTGTTTTCATCTCAAAATTCCACAGTATTCTGGACATCTGTGTTGGTGAATCTTTTGCAATTTGTTTAATGAACAATGAAGACTGCAAAGAAGAAAGTTGTAGGTGGGATCGGTGTATTAGCGTCTGGCTGCAGCAACACAACCAGGAGGACTTTGACTTGGATAGCAGACGCGCTATCCGACGCTAGCCGCCGACCGCACGGATGCAGTCCTTCGTCCTTCCGTCGATCGCTGGAACGCAGGTGAGCACGGGTGTTGATGAGCAGATGAGGGCTGGCTGGCGTAGGTGGAGCGCTAATGTTTATATCATAGCTCTGTGAGGTCCCGTTGCTAAGTTAGCTTCAATGGCGTCGTTAGCAACAGCATTGTTAAGCTTCGCCAAGCTGGAAAGCATTAACCGTGTAGTTACAGGTCCATGGTTTAATAGTATTGTTGATTTTCTGTTTATCCTTCCAGTCAGGGGTTTATTTCTTTTGTTTCTATCTGCATTTAAGCACGATGCTATCACGTTAGCTCCGTAGCTAAAGTGATTCGCCGATGTATTGTCGTGGAGATAAAAGTCACTGTGAATGTCCATTTCGCGTTCTCGACTCTCATTTTCAAGAGGATATAGTATCCAAGGTGGTTTAAAATACAAATCCGTGATCCACAAAATAAGGAGAGAGTGTGGAATCCAATGAGCCAGCTTGAACCTAAGTTACGGTCAGAGCGAAAAAAGATGTGTCCTGCACTGCACTCTAGTCCTTCACTCTCACGTACCTCATCCACGAATCTTTCATCCTGGCTCAAATTAATGGGGTAATCGTCGCTTTCTCTGTCCGAATCGCTCTCGCTGCTGGTGTAAACAATGGGGAAATGTGAGGAGCCTTTCAACTTGTGACGTCACGCTACTTCCGGTACAGGCAAGGCTTTTTTATCAGCGACCAAAAGTTGCGAACTTTATCATCGATGTTCTCTACTAAATCCTTTCAGCAAAAATAGGGCAATAGAATGGATCTGCTATCCCCATTTCAATAAAAACAATTCATTTCAGTAGGCCTTTAAGAACAACATTTCTCAACGAGATATTGCAAGGAATTTAGGGATTTCACCATCTACATTCCGTAATATAATGAAAAGGTTCAGAGAATCTGGAGAAATCACTGCACGTAAGCGATGATATTACGGACCTTCAATCCCTCAGGCGGAACTGCATCAAAAACCGGCATCAGTGTGTAAATGATATCACCACATGAGATCAGGATCACTTCAGAAAACCACTGTCAGTAACTACAGTTGGTCGCCACATCTGTGAGTGCAAGTTGAAACTCTACTATGCAAAGCGAAAGCCATTTATCAACAACACCCACAAATGCCGCGGGCTTCGCTGGGCCCGAGCTCATCTAAGACGGACTGATGCAAAGTGGAAAAGTGTTCTGTGGTCTGACGAGTCCACATTTCAAATTGTTTTTGGAAACTGTGGACGTCATGTCCTCCGGAACAAAGAGGAAAAGAACCATTCGGATTGTTATCGGATGGGGACATCTCTACGCTGCTGACCCGTCTCCGCTCGGGATGGTTCCTGCTGGCCCCACTATGGACTGGACTTTCGCTGATGTGTTGGACTTTCACAATATTATGTCAGACCCACTCGACATCCATTGCTTTCGGTCTCCCCTAGAGGGGGGGGTTACCCACATATGCGGTCCTCTCCAAGGTTTCTCATAGTCATTCACATTGACGTCCCACTGGGGTGAGTTTTCCTTGCCCGTATGTGGGCTCTGTACCGAGGATGTCGTTGTGGCTTGTACAGCCCTTTGAGACACTTGTGTTTTAGGGCTATATAAATAAACATTGATTGATTGATTGATTGATTGATGTTATAGGCGCAAAGTTCTAAAGCCAGCATCTGTGATGGTATGGGGGTGTATTAGTGCCCAAGGCGTGCGTAACTTACACATCTGTGTGCTGAAAGGTACATACATGTTTCATTCCGGAGTCACTGTAATGTGCTTAGTATGGATGTTCCGATCAGGGTTTTATGCTGATACCGATCATTCATGAGTGAGCTCGGCCGATACCAATACCGATACTGATCAGATGTAAAGCTGTACATTTTTCTATTTATTTATGGTGAGTGCTATTGACAGTTTAGAAATATAAACACAATATTTAAAATAGTTATTTATTTTATTTTATTACATACTAGGGCCGGGCAATAAAACTATATATATATATATCGCGATAGACACATAATCGATATCACTAAAATGTGTTGGACAAAACGTCCAATATATTATTTTTTCTTTGTTGGAAGAAACTGAAAGTTGCAAAGTTGCTTGCATGAACAAAGGCACTCGCTGTCTGGTAGCCGAGCAACACAAGAAGGAATAACTGATCAGTGGGATTGACACGCTAACAGTATCAATTATCAAGTTTGGTTGCGCCTTCCTGTTGTCTTGCGGTGGATTATTTCCATGCAGTGGGAAGAGAAACTAAATATTAGTGCTGCAAAGAGAGTAGAAGTTGTCGATCAAACAGGAAAACTCACCTCGACAGTATGGCAGTTTAGAGTTTTAAAAACGGATCGTAGCTCGACCAAGGCGCTCGTAATCAGCAATACCCACCACCTTTGAGCACAGCCCCCACTAAACCTTCAGAAAATAGTTCTTCTCAAGTTTGCTGTGTTTACAATTTCACAATTTGCATTGTTTTGTTACACTTCATTAAGCATTTATTACGTATTCCTTATTTTTGCACCTTGATTTTAAGAGGTTATTGTTAGCGTTCGATGTGATTTTAGAATTGTGTTAACATTGGTTGTTTTTCGTGGTATTTCATTTCTTTATTGCCTTGACAGTTAATGGGAATATATTTCTTTATATATAATATAACCTTCACATCATGGTGGTTTGAGTCTAAAAGGTCTATCTCCAGTGAAGCTAAAAGGTCCATGGGCGAGTGTATCAAGATGTCCGTCAGTATTTGACATCCAGTGTTTGAAGATAGTTCATAAAACATATCAATAAATATTGATAGACCAATATAAAACACTTATATTGTGATACAGTTTCCAGCCATATCGCCCAGCCCTATTACATACAATTGTTGGAGCAAAACAAAGTCAATACTACACAATAACTAAACAAAAGCAACAACTACTATCCACTAATCTTTTTGTTTGTGCCCTCAGAGTCCTCTGTGTCCGAGGAATTATTCCCTAAGTTTGTAAACATTAACCAAAATGACAAAATATTTATTGAGAACATAAAAATATCCATGTAATCACTCTGACCATTAATTGGTAGTGTCATTGGTTTTGACAATACCAATTAATGGATCGATCCACCCTCTTCTTACGTGTCATGTACTCACTGTGAAAAGGCTGAGACACCAACAGTTAGTGTCAAACGGACTATTAAAATCATGGCATTAAAAGTAAAAAATAAAGACAATTTCAGACTGTTTTCTTTGTCTTACTTTGGCCCAAAATAGAACAAACACATTCAGAAAATATTACAATAAAATTTGAGATACCGGCAGTGGTAAAGTTTAGATCCATTAAGGAAAGAAGAAAGTGAATGAATGTGTATAACTGAATACTTTTACATATGCATAAAAATGTGTTTTCTTTTGTATAATTTTTTTAAGTAAGGTTTATGACAACCTTTTTCCAAAACACAATATAGAATGTGAGATATAACAGGATAATGCATACATTTATCATTTGTTTTCAAAATGGTTACAAAAAAGTGGGACCCCATTTTTATGACTTGATTTAGAAAATTTAGAAAATTCCTAGCGCCAACACTGATGTGAGTATTGGCAAAACGGGCCGGTTCTAATACCAATCAAATATCATCCCGAGGGCCATAGATAATTCATTCGCGGGCCAGATCCGGCCCGTGGGCCTTGACTTTGACACATAGTCTCTAGACCAGGGGTGTCAAACGTACGGCCCGAGGGCCGGATCAGGCCCACGAACAGATTTTATCCAGCCCATGGGATGAGTTTGCTAAGTATAAAAATCAACCTGAAGTTTTTGAATGAAAGAAACTGCTGTTCTAAATGTGTCCACTGGATGTCGCAATAGCAATTCTTTGTATCTTTGTAGATGATGCTACATATGTACAAAATAAACCACATGATGTTAGTACATCAGTCGAGGAAAATGATCAAACTACATAAATAACATCCTTTAATTTGATTTTGATATCATTTTTTAAATCTAAATTAACACCAATGAGTTGACTGATGAACATTATCACATAATTTATTCAGAAAATATAAATAACGACAAAAAAAGTATAAATACTATTAACCGCGACATGTAATTGTAAAAAAACCCAAAAAACATTACGATTTGTACAATTTCAGAATGTGCTTGTTCTATTTTTAAACAAAGAAAACAATCTGAAGTTGTCTTTATTTCTAAGTTATCGTGCCGTGATTTCACCAATTTGGACTAGATTTTTCTCCATGTGGCCCCCGATCTAAAATGAGTTTGCCACCCCTGCTCTAGGCTCTTATCCATCTACTTGTTAATTTCCTGTTAATAACGTCTTACTTTCTGCTGTAATGTTGTTTCATCTACACTTCTTAAACTTTACTAAGCACTTATTTTTTGGTGTTGTTTCACGCTAGCTTAGCGGTTAGCATGACTGCTCCTGGCTTCTTCTCTCTGTCTTTCTTGGCAAAGGAACCCTATACAAAAATAAAATAAAACGTTTACGGAAATGGGCCAGTATACATTTTGAGTAGTCCAGTGCAGTGTTTTTCAACCTTTTTTGAGCCAAGGCAAATTTTTTTCGTTGAAAAAATGCAGAGGCCCACCACCAGCAGAAATCATTAAAAAAGTAAACTCAGTTGACAGTAAAAAGTTGTTGGGTATGACTTTAAACCATAACCAACCATGCATCACTATAGCTCTTGTCTCAAAGTAGGTGTACTGTCACGATCTGTCACATCACGCCGTGACTTATTTAGAGTTTTTTGCTGTTTTCCTGTGTGTAGTGTTTTAGTTCTTGTCTTGCGCTCCTATTTTGGTGTGTTTTTCTCTTTTTTTGGTATTTTCCTATAGCAGTTTCATGTCTTCCTTTGAGCGATATTTCCCGCATCTACTTTGTTTTAGCCATCAAGAATAGTTCAGTTGTTTTTAGCCTTCTTTGCGGGGACATTGTTGATTGTCATGTCATGTTCGGATGTACTTTGTGGACGCCGTCTTTGCTCCACAGTAAGTCTTTGCTGTCGTCCAGCATTCTGTTTCTGTTTACTTTGGAGCCAGTTCAGTTTTAGTTTCGTTCTGCATAGCCATCCCTAAGTAAGTACCAATGATTGTCACACACACACAAGGGGAGAAGTGAAGGGAGCAGTGGGCAGCAGCGGTGCCGTGCCCGGGAATCATTTTTGGTGATTTAAGCCCCAATTCCAACCCTTGATGCTGAGTGCCAAGCAGGGAGGTAATGGGTCCCATTTTTATAGTCTTTGGTATGACTCGGCCGGGGTTTGAACTCACAACCTACCGATCTCAGGGCGGACACTCTAACCAAGCTTCAATGCCTTTTCTCAGGGGCATTCACCTTTTGTTTATCTTTGGTTTAAAGGCCTACTGAAACCCACTACTACCGACCACGCAGTCTGATAGTTTATATATCAATGATGAAATCTTAACATTGCAACACATGCCAATACGGCCGGGTTAGATTAGTAAAGTGCAATTTTAAATTTCCCGCAAAATATCCTGCTGAAAACGTCTCGGTATGATGACGTTTGCGCGTGACGTCACGGTTTGTAGCGGACATTTTGGGACAGCATTGTGGCCAGCTATTAAGTCGTCTGTTTTCATCGCAAAATTCCACAGTATTCTGGACATCCGTGTTGGTGAATCTTTTGCAATTTGTTTAATGAACAATGAAGAGAGCAAAGAAGAAAGCTGTAGGTGGGAAGCGGTGTATTAGCGAACGGCTGCAGCAACACAAACACGTAGCCGGTGTTTCATTGTTTACATTCCCGAAATATGACAGTCAAGCTTTATCATTGGCCTGTGGAGAACTGGGACAACAGAGACTCTTACCAGGAGGACTTTGAGTTGGATACGCGCTACCGTGAGTACGCAACTGCGGCTTCCAAACATTTGATTGCCTGCCCGTACGTGCGTGCCGCTATGTGCATGTCACGTACATAACTTTGGGTAAATATATGTGCTGTATGAACTTTGCGGAGGTGAACGGTACTTTGGTTTGAGTGTGTTGTGCGGGTGTTTGAGTTGTATTGGTGGGTTATATGGACGGGAGGGGGGAGGTGTTTGTTATGCGGGATTAATTTGTGGCATATTGAATATAAGCCTGGTTGTGTTGTGGCTAATAGAGTATATATATGTCTTGTGTTTATTTACTGTTTTAGTCATTACCAGATGAATATCAGGTCCCACCCGCCTCTCACAGCATCTTCCCTATCTGAATCGCTTCCACTGCCCTCTAATCCTTCACTCTCACTTTCCTCATCCACGAATCTTTCATCCTCGCTCAAATTAATGGGGTAATTGTCGCTTTCTCTGTCCGAATCGCTCTCGCTGCTGGTGGCAATGATTGTAAACAATGTGCAGATGTGAGGAGCTCCACAACCTGTGACGTCACGCTACTTCCGGTACAAGCAAGGCTTTTTTATCAGCGACCAAAAGTTGCGAACTTTATCGCCGATGTTCTCTACTAAATCCTTTCAGCAAAAATATGGCAATATCGCGAAATGATCAAGTATGACACATAGAATGGACCTGCTATCCCCGTTTAAATAAGAAAATCTCATTTCAGTAGGCCTTTAAGCATTAGACAAAGCAATTAGCTACCGGCTGCCACCCACTGATATGGAAGAGTATTACACGGTTACTCTGCTGAGCTCAAGACAGCACCGACACTCAACAACAACACATCATTTGCAGACTATAATTACTGGTTTGCAAAAAAATATTTTAACCCATCCATCCATCCATCCATCCATCCATTTTCTACCGCTTATCCCTTTCGGGGTCGCGGGGGGTGCTGGAGCCTACCTCAGCTACAATTGGGCGGAAGGCGGGGTACACCCCGGACAAGTCGCCACCTCATCACAGGGCCAACACAGATAGACAGACAACATTCACACTCACATTGAGACACTAGGGCCAATTTAGTGTTGCCAAACAACCTATCCCCAGGTGCATGTCTTTGGAAGTGGGAGGAAGCCGGAGGGAACCCACGCAGTCACGGGGAGAACATGCAAACTCCACACAGAAAGATCCCGAGCACAGGATCGAACCCAGGACCTTCGTATTGTAACCCAAATAGATGAAATTAGATCATCTCTCACGGCACACCAGACTGTATCTCACGGCACACAAGTGTACCGCGGCACAGAGGTTGAAAAACTTTGGTCCAGTGTGTATATTATCAGATTTAAAGTTGAAAAAAGACAGAAATGTACATTTATTTTCAGAACGTTAGAACAAGCAAATGGCACTGATTCAGTGGAATGGCCCATAAAGAGACAGTATTGCTCATTCCTTCCATTGGATGGTTGTGTTTTCTGTGTCTTTATTACTGTTCCCTTTCCTCTCATGCCAGAGAGGTCAAGGTAAGTTCAGTTCATTCTGTTCCATCATGTGTGATCCAATACGAGGTAATCCTCCACTGGGCCCACATGCACACAAACCAGGATCTGCATATATTTGGTCTATATGCCGGATTCATGGTATAAGAGGAACCCAAACGGGGAGAAGAGTATTTGAAAATGCAAGCAGTCTTCTCTTCTGGACAAACAGTTGCAACAGCGGCAGCATCTTTCTGCTGTCAAGCTGCATGGCAGGTCTCCGCAGATCAGCCAAAGAATGTGACTTCTCACACGGTGGCTGAGCTGAGCTCGGAGCTTTGATCCCTGACTGAAGAGATTCCGATTTTCCGGCACAGTGAGTGATGGGCCAACGAAAGGGCTTGGCACTGGGAAAAGCAGGGAGGTTACAAAGAGAAAAGGGATTGTGTTTGCGGAGGGGAGTGAGTCGGACGGGTTGCGGGGACAGGGGGGTCACCACACATATTCAATTCTCAAGTCCTTTCTCTCTTGGAAGCTGCCAGCTTCCCTCAATGGAATGAAGAGGATGTGAAGGAATAATACAGTATTTTTTTGCTGACAGCACTGTACTAGAAATGTGACGAGAAAGATTACCAACCATGATATTGACATGCATAACTAATTAAAATGCGAGTGCTTTGACTTGGTCTCAGGGTCGAGCTCTCTGTGTCCTGTCTCTACCAGCCTGTTCCACTCTGGCTGTCTGGTCACGCCATCTCTCCACACCCTTCATTTCCTTTCTCAGCGGACATCCTTTGAAATGGAGAACAATAAGGCCAAAGTCCACACCTCGGTTTTCCCCACAAACCAATTTTTCCCTGGCACTGGTTCACCCACGATATCCGCTCATGCCTCCCAGGGATCCTATGTACTGTACTTTTTGAGGGATAAACAGCCTTAAAACCGGCTCTAGTATGCTTATGGGGGTAGTTAAAACACTAAAGCATGATTGTTTTATGGAATTAAAAATAGCAAAAGCTTGGCGTAACCTAATGGGAATTAGCATCTTCCGCAGTCGACATGCATGCATAACAGAGCTATGTTGTCAACAAATATCCACTGCAGATAAAGCTGATTCTCAGAAGGTTATAAACACAATAAAGGTCAACTGCCTAGTTTTAACTAGTGTTGTCCCGATACCAATATTTTGGTACCGGTACCAAAATTATTTCGCTACTTTTCGGTACTTTTCTAGGGGACCACAAAAAATTGCACTACTGGCTTTATTTTACAAAAGAATCTTACGGTACACTAAAGGCCTACTGAAATGACATTTTCTTATTCAAACGGGGATAGCAGGTCCATTCTATGTGTCATACTTGATCATTTCGCGATATTGCCATATTTTTGCTGAAAGGATTTAGTAGAGAACATCGACGAGAAAGTTCGCAACTTTTGGTCGCTGATAAAAAAGTCTTGCCTGTTCCGGAAGTAGCGTGACGTCACAGGTTGTGGAGCGCCTCACATATGCACATTGTTTACAATCATGGCCAGTAGCAGCGAGAGCGATTCGGACCGAGAAAGCGACAATTACCCCATTAATTTGAGCGAGGATGAAAGATTCTTGGATGAGGAAAGTGAGAGTAAAGGACTAAAGGGCAGTGGAAGCGATTCAGATAGGGAAGATGCTGTGAGAGGCGGGTGGGACCTGATATTCAGCTGGGAATGACTAAAACAATAAATAAACACAAGACATATATATACCCTATTAGCTACAACACAACCAGGCGTATATTTAATATGCCACAAATTAATCCCCATAACAAACACCTCCCCCCTCCCGTCCATATAACCCGCCAATACAAATCAAACACCCGCACAACACACTCAATCCCACAGCCCAAAGTACTGTTCACCTCCGTAAAGTTCATACAGCACATATATTTCCCCAAAGTTACGTACGTGACATGCACATAGCGGCATGCACATACGGGCAAGCGATCAAATGTTTGGAAGCCAAAGCTGCGTACTCACGGTAGCGCGTCTGCTATCCAACTCAAACTCCTTCTGGTTGTGTTGCTGTAGCCAGCCGCTAATACACCGCTTCCCACCAACAGCTTTCTTCTTTGCTGTCTCCATTGTTCATTAAACAAATTGCAAAAGATTCACCAACGCAGATGTCCAGAATACTGTGGAATTTTGCGATGAAAACAGACGACTT
>NC_084750.1:33309462-33404462 GCF_033978785.1 Entelurus aequoreus | reverse complement strand
CGTGGGACCACTAACCAGAGGCAGGTGAACCCAATTAATCCCCATGTTGACCAAACTAAACCCAGGAGTGCACACAACAGGAACTAAGGGAGTCCGAAACTAACAGAACATAACAAAAACATGATCATGACACAAAATGGATGAACTGGGTTGGGTGGTTTGTTTTGTTGTCTTTTCTGTTGCCAATTGCAATTGTATGAACTTTTTCCAATGCCTTTGGAATTCATACTTAATTTTTTCAAAATCCATTTAATGACTTTTAATGCTTTTTTTAAATTTAAAAACGGTAATACTAACTGTCAGTTTTACGATAATTGTTACATCCCGATTAAAGAAACGATTAAACTAATCAAATTCATCGATTAATCACAGCAGCCCTAAACATTACAGACGTCCGATAATATCGGCCGATAAATGCGTTAAAATGTAATATCGGAAATTATCGGTATCGTTTTTTTTAATTATCGGCATCATTTTTATTTATTTTAATTTTTTATTGAATCAACATAAAAAACACAAGATACACTTACAATAAGTGCACCAACCCAAAAAAACTTCCTCCACTCATTCACACTCATTCACACAAAAGGGTTGTTTCTTTCTGTTATTAATATTCTGGTTCCTACATTATATATCAATATATATCAATACAGTCTGCAAGGGATACAGTATGTAAGCACACATGATTGTGCGTGCTGCTGGTCCGCTAATAGTACTAACCTTTAACAGTTAATTTGACTAATTTTCATTAATTACTAGTTTCTATGTAACTGTTTTTATATTGTTTTACTTTCTTTTTTTTATTCAAGAAAATGTTTTTAATTTATTTATCTTATTTTATTTTATTAATTTTTTTAAAAAGTACCTTATCTTCACCATACCTGGTTGTCCAAATTAGGCATAATAATGTGTTAATTCCACAACTGTACATATCGGTTGATATTGGTATCGGTAATTAAAGAGTTGGACAATATCGGAATATCGCATATAGGCAAAAAGCCATTATCGGACATCACTACTAAACATGATCTATTTGAATAAAAGTAGTGACAATAGAGTATGTATAAATGTGAATACTTGTGTGTTACCCTGGCAAGAGCATTAAAACGTAGCCTCTTTAGGTAAATCACTTGTCTAGTTGAGAAGGAACATGGCACTCAAACAAAATGTACTTGACCTTTTCTGCTGGTAGACACAAGTAAAAACAAGTGTGTGCTAAATTCAGCACCATTAAACAACGGCGTTTTCATTGTTCATTACCAGCGGAGGAGAAAATGAATTTGTGTTTACGGATCACTGGCTGCAAGGCAAGCAGGTTGCACGCGAGCCACCGCGCCGCTCCACTCTGACAAGCAAACAAGCAGCAATCAAAGCGAAAGGGCCATCATTTCTACGGCGCGCCATGCTGGCAAGCTTTTTGGGGCTCTTGTTGGCCGGCGTGAGACAGCTGATGGACAAATGAGACGTACAGCTCCTCGCCTCTTTATCTTCCTTTTCGACTTACCGCTGCACTCGTGTGATTGACGGCTGAATGCCGGCCTCAGTTTGTAGGAGATGAAGAGACAGGAGATACAATATGCGGCGAAAAAAACCAGAAAGAAACTGATGGGAGACATGGAATAGACGTGAAAAGGCATTGTTAATCAGGAGAAATGAGCTGAGAATACCGAGGATATAGAACAGAACAACATGCACGTTTCTGGGAAGTCCTCCCCATTTTATAGTTATTAATTTTGCATTATCTTGGGTGCAGCTGCATTTGGGGCTGACCTAGTTAATCGGCAGCTTTAGTCACAGCCATGGAAATCAACGCCACAATCATCATGGCTGACGAACACACAGCCTCTTTTTTAATTTGGTAATGCAGATACGCCGTAAAGTCGACATGCAGCGGTTATTGGCAAGAGGTCAGAAAAGGACAACTCAACACAATTCCTTTTGCTTCCATTTTCCTTGAGGTAATGTACACTTTACAATACAAACTAAAACCATGTATTCATATATATGTATGTATATATATATACATACATATATATAAATACTGCAATCAATCGCCTGCAATCTACGCACCTGGCGCTAATGAGAGGTCCTGCCTTCAAGAGCCTGCTCAACCTGCTATCCGTCGCCAGAACGTAACCTGCTGTTGATGTCCCGTAAGCGATCGTTGGCTCTATGCAACTTAGCTCTTTGCTCTCCGTGTTTTTTTCCCCCGTGTTTGATTTGTCCCCGGTCTTCTCCCTAGTGCCCGCAGTGTTTTCCTTCCGTTGCCTTGGATTCGAGCTGTGCGTCTCGCTTCCTTGGACCCCCCCCCCCCCCCGCCCTGGATCTCGACTGCCTCCCTTGATCCTCGACCCCCGGACACGGACCTCTTGACGCCTCTCTCTGCCCCACGGACCTCGCTTGGATCACTGACCCCTTTTACTTATAGCCCCTTTGGATTTGTCTGCTTCCTCATCCAACAATTATGGTAATACTCAACAGCTAATTATTCATACACATAGTCTTCCACCACACACCCCTTTTGGATCTAGTTCACACACGCCATTCCCTTGATTTACATTATATTGTTTGTTATTTTATATATATATATATATATATATATATATATATATATATATATATATATATATATATATATATATATATATATATATATATACACACTACCGTTCAAAAGTTTGGGGTCAACCAAACAATTTTGTGGAATAGCCTTCATTTCTAAGAACAAGAATAGACTGTCGAGTTTCAGATGAAAGTTCTCTTTTTCTGGCCATTTTGAGCGTTTAATTGACCCCACAAATGTGATGCTCCAGAAACTCAATCTGCTCAAAGGAAGGTCAGTTTTGTAGCTTCTGTAACGAGCTAAACTGTTGTCAGATGTGTGAACATGATTGCACAAGGGTTTTCTAATCATCAATTAGCCTTCTGAGCCAATGAGCAAACACATTGTACCATTAGAACACTGGAGTGATAGTTGCTGGAAATGGGCCTCTATACACCTATGTAGATATTGCACCACAAACCAGACATTTGCAGCTAGAATAGTCATTTACCACATTAGCAATGTATAGAGTGTATTTCTTTAAAGTTAAGACTAGTTTAAAGTTATCTTCATTGAAAAGTACAGTGCTTTTCCTTCAAAAATAAGGACATTTCAATGTGACCCCAAACTTTTGAACGGTAGTGTATACATATATTTATTTATATATAATAAATCATAGAGCAACATTTCCCCCTTGTGGTTCTGTGCCGTCACAACTCCCTCCTGCACACATAACACTATAAGGCGCACTTAAAATCCTTTCATTTTCTCAAAACTCAACAGTGCGCCTTATAACCCGGTGCGCCTAATGTACGGAATCATTTTGGTTGTGCTTACCGACCTGAAAGCAATCTTATTTGGTACATGGTGTAATGATAAGTGTGCCCAGTGACACATAAGAGATACGTGTCGACTGCACTATGGTGGCAATATGACTCAAGTAAACAACACCAACATTTTATGTGTTCCATTGAAAATATAGAACATTACACACGGCGCTCAAAAATCCATCAACATGTTTTAGTACGACTTTGGTAAGCTATGAAGCCACACCGCTGGATGGATTGTACTGTGCTTCAACATACGAGTATTGTTATGGTGTGTGTATAAGGTAAGACATATTATTGGCGGTTTTGTTTTGCAATATTATGCAAAACCAACTTTTCTTACCTTCTGGTACCTGCTGATCTGTATTTGGAATCTGCATATGTCCTGAAAATTTGCGCGTGTCCGCCTTTGTAGTCGATAAACTTCTTCATTTTCTCTATATTCTTGTTATGGGACATTCACCATGGATCTAATATAAAGTAGTGTAAAGTTCTTACTTATATCTGTCAGTAAACTCGCCATGAAAGCACTAAAACATACCGGTGTAGTGAGTTTACATTATTCACTTAAGGAACTTTAGTTATTAGAGACTTCCGGTTGGACGTCTTTTCACGGTACACATTTCCGACATTGTTGTTGCACTAGTGAGCCACAGATGAGGAGATGCTGCTCCATTGTTAATTTAAGTAAAGTCTGAATGTCATTAAAACAGTTAGCTCCATCATGGGGAGAAGACGCTGTCGAAGGTGAGCCACGTAAATAAGACCGCCCACAAAAAGGCGCATCCTGAAGCGACTGTCAGAAAGCAGGTTGAAGATGATCTTTAAAACATAATCTATGCAACATTTTGACCAAAGAACCACCATTACATGTTATGTAGACCACAAGGAAGTGTTTTACATTTAGAAAAATAAAATAATAAAATGACCCCTTTAATGCACCTTATAATCCGGTGTGCCTTTTGTATGAAAATAGACCTGAATAAACCTGCTCATCGGCAGTGCGCCTTATAATCCGGTGCACCCTATGGTCCGGAAAATATGGTATATTAATCTACATATATATTATATGTAGATATATATACGTTTTACTGCCATGTTACAGACACTTTTGGAAACATTAAGGTGTGTAAATAAACATTTTAAAAATCTTTCTGCGTAAATACATGTATATTTATATATATATATATATATATATATATATATATATATATATATATATATATATATATATATATATATATATATATATATATATATATATATATATATATATATATATATACATCGGTATTGTTATGGGACATTCATCCTGCGCGGTTGCCATTTCTAATATAAAGTAGTGTAAAGTTCTTAATTATAGCCTTATATACCGCTGCGCTCTATAGTCCGGAAAATACAGTATATTATTGAATGACAAGGTGCTTTCTTTACAATTTTACCCCATATTCTAGGCCACGTCATGCTGTGTCACTAATAACAATTATATTTCCAGTGGTTAAAAAGTTAAAAGTTAAAGGCCTACTGAAATGATTTTTTTAAATTTAAACGGGAATAGCAGATCCATTCTATGTGTCATACTTGATCATTTCGCGATATTGCCATATTTTTGCTGAAAGGATTTAGAAGAGAAAATCGACGATAAAGTTCGCAACTTTTGCTCGCTGATAAAAAAAAGCCTTGCCTGTACCGGAAGTAGCGTGACGTCACAGGAGCTAGTATTCCTCACAATTCCCCATTGTTTACAATGGAGCGAGAGAGATTCGGACCGAGAAAGTGACGATTACCCCATTAATTTGAGCGAGGATGAAAGATTCGTAGATGAGGAACGTTACAGTGAAGGACTTGAGAGGCAGTGATGGACGTATCTTTTTTCGCTCTGACCGTAACTTAGGTACAAGCTGGCTCATTGGATTCCACACTCTCCTTTTTCTATTGTGGATCACGGATTTGTATTTTAAACCACCTGGGATACTATATCCTCTTGAAAATGAGAGTCGAGAACGTGAAATGGACATTCAGTGCCTTTTATCTACACGACAATACATCGGCGAAATGCTTTAGCTACGAGCTAACGTGATAGCATTGTGCTTTAACTGCATATAGAAACAAAAAAAATAAACCCCTGACTGGAAGGATAGATAGAAAATCAACAATACTATTAAACCGTGGACATGTAACTACACGGTTAATGCTTTCCAGGCTGGCGAAGGTTAACAATGCTGTGCTAACGACGCCATTGAAGCTAACTTAGCAACTTAGCAACCGGACCGCAAAGAGCTATGCTAAAAACATTAGCTCTCCACCTACGCCAGCCAGCCCTCATCTGCTCATCAACACCCGTGCTCACCTGCGTTCCAGCGATCGGCAGAAGGACGAAGGACTTCACTCGACGCGTTTGGCGGCCCGGAGACGTAGGAAGTCAAGGTGAGGTCGGTGGCTAGTGCGTCTGCGCTCCAACAAAGTCCTCCTGGTTGTGTTGCTGTAGTCCGCTGCTAATACACCGATCCCACCTACAGCTGTCTTCTTTGCAGCCTTCATTGTTCATTAAACAAATTGCAAAAGATGTCCAGAATACTGTGGAATTATGAAATGAAAACAGAGCTTTTTGTATAGGATTCTACGGGGTACCATAACTTCTGTTACTCGGACTTCGTCACGCACATACGTCATCATACCGCAATGTTTCAGCCGGATATTTCCCGGGAAATTTTAAATGTCACTTTATAAGTTAACCCGGCCGTATTGGCATGTGTTGCAATGTTAAGATTTCATCATTGATATATAAACTATCAGACTGCGTGGTCGGTAGTAGTGGGTTTCAGTAGGCCCTTAAAGTACCAATGATTGTCACACACACACTAGGTGTGGTGAAATTATCCTCTGCATTTGACCCATCCTCTTGTTCACCCCCCTGGGAGGTGAGGGGAGCAGTGAGCAGCAGCGGTGGCCGCGCTCGGGAATCATTTTGGTGATTTAACCCCCAATTCCAACACTTGATGCTGAGTGCCAAGCAGGGAGGTAATGGCTCCCATTTTTATAGTCTTTGGTATGACTCGGCCGGGGTTTGAACTCACGCCACATTAGTTCGGAAGTCTTATGTTCAAATCTCTGGCGGAGTTGAGACTTGAACAAGGTTTTTGTTTTAATGATAACATTGTTTAATACGCTAAACTACAACATATTCATGAAAATAAGTGGACTGTTACAAAATAATGCTGATTGCTAAAGATGTTAGATAATATGACACGTGATATTTTGACCTTAGAGAAGACTTTTGCTTAGAGATGCCCGATAATATCGGGCTGCCGATATTATCGGCCGATAAATGCTTTAAAATGTAATATCGGAAATTATCTGTATCGGTTTCAAAAAGTACAATTTATGACTTTATAAAATGCCGCTGTGTACACGGACGTAGGGAGAAGTACAGAGCGCCAATAAACCTTAAAAGGCACTGCCCTTTTCGTGCCGGCCCAATTACATAATACCTACGGCTTTTCACACACACAAGTGAACGCAACGCGTACTTGGTTAACAGCCATACAGGTCACACTGAGGGTGGCCGTATAAACAACTTTAACACTGTTACAAATATGCGTCACACTGTCAACCCACACCAAACAAGAATGACAAACACATTTCGGGAGAACATCCGCACCGTAACACTACATAAACACAACAGAACAAATACCCAGAACCCCTTGCAGCACTAACTCTTCCGGGACGCTACAATATACACCCCCCGCTAGCCCCTCCCCCCAACTCTGCCCACCTCAAGCTCTCTCAGGGAGAGCATGTTCCAAATTCCAAGCTGCTGTTTTGAGGCATGTTAAAAAAAAAAGAATGCACTTTGTGACTTCAATAATAAATATGGCAGTGCCATGTTGGCATTTTTTCCCCATAACTTGAGTTGATTTATTTTCGGAAAACCTTGTTACATTGTTTAATGCATCCAGCGGGGCATCACAACAACATTAGGCATAACAATGTGTTAATTCCACGACTGTATATATCGGTATCGGTTGGTATCGGAATCTGTAATTAAGAGTTGGACAATATCGGAATATCGGCAAAAAAGCCATTATCGGACATCTCTACTTTTGTTATTCCGGAAATTCATTGTGATGCTCAAGGTAATATATGGTGCTGGGATACCCATGATTTTAGCCTTTTAAAAGCTCCTCTTGGACTAAGGGGTCCTAAATATGCACATGCAATCCCAAGGGCTATGAACCAACTCCTAATTACAGAAACAGACACTTCAGGCAATTTGAAAGCGGCCGTGATGAACTCAAGTGTTTACATCACCAAGAAGCAGCTGCGGCTTGCAAGAGAATAGAGAAAAAAATCAGCGTCGCTCGTCACACATCTAAAACGAGGCGCACTGTTTCGACTCGACTCATGCCTTTTTTTTAAATTTGAACTACATTCTCACCTTGGCAAAGAAGAAGCGGGGAAATATGTTGGCTGTAGAAAACAGCCAGAAGGTTTCATTTGGTTTGGTAGCAAACAAAGAAAAATATAACTTCACTCATACTTTATTGGATTCATTCTCAAGTGAGAAAACAGCTAAATAATGTGTCAATTATGTCTATTGTGTCTTTTTTCTGTGTTGATCCCTGCACGCTTCTGGCTTTCATAGCAGAAGGCATGGGTTTGATTCCTGGCCAGCGTTGGACAAAAAAAACAAAAAACTAAGCCATAACCGTTACCGCGGCGACACTTGACAGGGAATAACCCAGATTAATTATTTGCAAGGGTTTCAAAACACGTCGGATGGCACAGGCTCGTAATAAGCAATGTCGTTGCCATGGGCAGCCTGGATCGAGTGCTTTTTTTTTCAAAAGAATTCCATTCCCAGGAACGTGCTAAAAACGAGCAAATCTATTTGGTGAGAGAAAAGAGAAGCTGTGGGAGTAAGGAGTGAAATGTAATTCCAATAAAGTGAAATGCGTAGGATAAAAACACAGTAAATTAAAAACAATCCTAATTAAATGTTTAACTCCACTTATAATGCAAAACCCAAAACCAGTGAAGTTGGCACATTGTGTAATTTGAAAATAAAAAACAGACTACAATGATTTGCAAATCCTTTTCAACTTATATTCAATTGAATAGACTGCAAAGACAAGATATGTAATGTTCGAACTGAGTAACTTAATTTATTTTTGCAAATAATCATTAACTTAGAATTTAATGGCAGCAACACATTGCAAAAAAGTTGGCACAGGGGCCTTTTTACCACTGTGTTACATGGCCTTTCCTTTTAACAACACTCAGTAAACGTTTGCGAACTGAGAAGACCAATTTTTGAAGTTTTTTAGGTGGAATTCTTTCCCATTCTTGCTTGATGTACAGCTTAAGTTGTTCAACAGTCCGGGGGTCTCCGTTGTGGTATTTTACGCTTCATAATGCGCCACTTTTTTACTATGAAGCCACATTGTTGTAACACGTGGCTTGGCATTGTCTTGCTGAAATAAGCAGGGGCGTCCATGATAATGTTGCTTGGATGGCAACATATGTTGCTCCAAAACCTATATGCACCTTTCAGCATTAATGGTGCCTTCACAGATGTGTAAGTTACCCATGTCTTGGGCACTAAAACACCCCCATACCATCACAGATGCTGGCTTTTCAACTTTGCGCCTATAACAATCCGGATGGTTCTTTTCCTCTTTGTTCCGGAGGACACGAGATCCACAGTTTCCAAAAACAATTTGAAATGTGGACTCGTCAGACCACAGAACACTTTTCCACTTTGCATCAGTCCATCTTAGATGAGCTCGGGCCCAGCAAAGCCGGCTGCATTTTTGGGTGTTGTTGATAAATGGCTTTGGCTTTGCATAGTACAGTTTTAACTTGCACTTACAGATGTAGCGACGTACTGTAGTTACTGACAGTGGTTTTCTGAAGTGTGGTGATATCCTTTACAAACTGATGTCGGTTTTTGATGCAGGTCCGTAATATCATCGCTTACGTACAGCGATTTCTCCAGATTCTCTGAACCTTTTGATGATATTAGATGGTGAAGTCCCTAAATCCCTTGCAATAGCTCGTTGAGAAATGTTGTTCTTAAATTGTTCGACAATTTGCTCACACATTTGTTCACAAAGTGGTGACCCTCGCCCCATCCTTGTTTGTGAATGACTGAGCATTTCATGGAAGCTGCTTTTATACCCAATCGTGGCACCCACCTGTTCCCAATTAGCCTGTTCACCTGTGGACGGCTCATCAAACAAAAATGATTGATGAGCATTCCTCAACTTTCTCAGTCTTTTTTGCCACTTGTGCCAGCTTTTTTTAAACATGTTGCACGCTTTAAATTCCAAATTAGCTACTTTTTGAAAAAAATAACACATTTTTCTAGTTCAAACCTTAAATATATTGTCTTTGCATTCTATTCATTTGAATATAGGTTGGAAAGGATTTGCAAATCATTGTACTCTGTTTTTATTTACCATTTACACAATGTGCCAACTTCACTGGTTTTGGGTTTTGTAAATCAATTAATAACACTTCATGCTCCTAAAGAGATCCAACTTTAGGAATGTTGAACAACTTTCTACACACACAGTTTTGTGTATTTTCAAAACAATTGCATCACTTCTACTGTCTTGACACAATTTAACTGCAGACATTCTGATCAAGGTTTTATGCTGCCTATACCAATCCTCCATGGGTGAGATCGGCCAATACCAATCATAAGTATTAACTGTAAACTTTTCTTTGTATTCATGATGACAGTTTAACAATATCAACACAATATTTAATTTACACTGATTCTTATTTACATACAATTGTTAGAGGAAAACAAAGTCAATGGTACACAATAACTAACCAAAAGTAAAAATTATCTATCAATAATCAATCCAACTTTATTTATAATGCGCTTTTCATACATAAAAGAAATGCAACGCAATGTGCTTTACAAAGTTAAAAACAATACCCCGATGACCCATATCCCCCATTATCACATACACACGCATGGACGCAGATACCAAACAAAAACACACACACACAACATACACACATATGCAACTATATGGACAAATGACTGCATGGCTGAGTACAGAGGAGGCATGTGAGTAAACACTATCACAGGAGCCATCTGCACCAGGGGGTCATCAGATCATGGCCACCAGGACGCTGACACAAAGCGCCCCCCTGAGGCAGATGGCTCCCTCTGAGGAACGTTGGACAGTAAAAATAATAACACTTGTAAATTAGTAAGAACCATGAGTAGAGATAAAGGACAAAAAACAAGTAAAACATGAGGATTAAAAAATTAAAATAAGAATAATAATAAATAAATAAATAAAAAAGATAGTTTCTAAGACACACTGAACAGTCCAGTTGCTATCGATTGACTGCCCTGAGGATACAATGACCTGGATGAGTGAGAACATCCATAGACATGTCCAAAAATATCGACCTAATCACTCCAGTATCGACCGTATGCCATACTACCCTTGATATCGACACCACCAATATATGGATCGATCCGCCCTCCTCTAACGTGTACTGACTGTGACAATGCTGACACACCAACAGTTTACATCAGGGGTGTCAAACTCATTTTAGATCGGGGGCCACATGGAGAAAAATCTACTCCCAAATGGGCCGGACTAGTAAAATCACAGCACGATAACTTAAATATAAAGACAACTTCAGATCTTTTTCTTTGTTTAAAAAATAATAAAACAAGCACATTCTGAAATTGTACAAATCATAATATTGTTGTTGTTTTTTTACACTTACATGTTGCAGTTAATAGTATTCTATCTTTATTTGTCGTTATTTATATTTTCTGAATAAATTATGTGACAATGTTCATCAGTCAACTCATTGGTGTTAATTTTCAATCTATCAAAATAAAAAAAAAATATGAAAATGTTTGTTATTTATGTAGTTTGATCATTTTCCTCGACTGATGTACTAACATCATGTTGTTTATTTTGTACATATATAGCATCATCTACAACGATACAAAGAATTGCTATTGCGACATCCAGTGGACACATTTAGAACAGCAGTTTCTTTCATTCAAAAGGTTCAGATTAATTATTATACTTAGCAAACTCATCCCGCGGGCCGGATAAAACCTGTTCGCGGGCCTGATCCGGCCCTCGGGCCGTACGTTTGACGCCCCTGGTTTACATTAACCTCTACTCGTTCATTCCCTGTCAATATCTGCTTACTTTCTGCTGCGATGTGGTTCCATCTGCATTTCTTGAAATTTACTAAGCACTTTTTATTTTAAGATAGCTTAGCGTTTAGCATAGTTATTAGCATGCCTGCTCCTGGCTTACTCTCGGTTAGTAACATGTTCAGCCTCGTCCTCCAGTGATAATATTTGATAATGATACTTAAAATTAGGGATGTCCGATAATGGCTTTTTGCCGATATACGATATTGTCCAACTCGATACCGATATCAACCGATACCAATATCAACCGATACCGATATATACAGTCGTGGAATTAACACATTATTATGCCTAATTTGGACAACCAGGTATGGTGAAAATAAGGTCCTTTTTTAAAAAATTAATAAAATAAAATAAGATTAATAAATTAAAAACATCTTCTTGAATAAAAAAAGAAAGTAAAACAATATAAAAACAGTTACATAGAAACTAGTAATTAATGAAAATGAGTCAAATTAACTGTTAAAGGTTAGTACTATTAGTGGACCAGCAGCACGCACAATCATGTGTGCTTACGGACTGTATCCCTTGCAGACTGTATTGATATATATTGATATATAATGTAGGAACCAGAATATTAATAACAGAAAGAAACAACCCTTTTGTGTGAATGAGTGTGAATGAGTGTAAATGGGGAAGGGAGGTTTTTTGGGTTGGTGCACTAATTGTAAGTGTATCTTGTGTTTTTTATGTTGATTTAATAAAAAACCCCAAAACAAAACAAAAAAAAACCCAGATACCGATAATAAAAAAAACGATACCGATATTTTCCGATATTACATTTTAAAACATTTATTGGCCGATAATATCAGCAGGCCGATATTATCGGACATCTCTACTTAAAATACTAAAAAATGCATTAATCGCACTATGTATGGAGACTCATCATTAGCTGCTAGTCGCTTGTCAGTCGGGAAACTAAAAATAAACAGTGTCAGCCAGAGGGTAGAGAAGTTTGTGATCGGCATTCAAAGGCATGCATCATCAATCAAGTACTTTTTTTTTTAGAAAAATCGACCGATACTGATCGGTGGCCGATTGATCGACATATCATTAGTTAAGTTACTTTTGTAACGGATCTTTTTCTTGAATATCAGCCTGCTGGGGAGTCCAAACTATTTCCAAAATGGCCCAACAGGCACATTTTGACCACCCGTGACAAACACTAAAAGACTGATTGACTAAGATCTAATTACCACGCGCTAAACAGCGTGTGCAAAAAATAAAATTGTGTGTACTATTAGTGGCCGTGCTGCGTGTGATCTAAGGACAGCGTGTGCAATTGTAAACGGGTGTAAACCGCTTTATTTAAATGAGGATTTTGCGTGTACAATAAAGGGCATCACACTCATTTCCTGCACATTCATGTCATCATTTTCCTATTTGTGGCCGATCAAAAGATGATATTATAATATTTAACAGCTATTAATCGCAGTTAAGTATAATTGTTCATCATTAATAAGTGTACCTTAGACAGATAATAAAGTTTTAATTGCCATCCACCCATCCATCCATCCATTTTCTACCGCTTGTCCCTTTCAATCAATCAATCAATCAATCAATGTTTATTTATATAGCCCTAAATCACAAGTGTCTCAAAAGGCTGCACAAGCCACAACGACATCCTCGGTTCAGATCCCACATAAGGGCAAGGAAAAACTCACAACCCAGTGGGATGGTGGGATGTCAATGTGAATGACTATGAGAAACCTTGGAGAGGACCGCAGATGTGGGTGACGACCCCCCCACCCCCCTAGGGGAGACCGAACGCAATGGACGTCGAGTGGGTCTAGCATAATATTGTGAAAGTCCAGTTCATAGTGGATCTAACATAATAGTGAGAGTCCAGTCCACAGTCCTTTACCATGACTGGGCAATTAGTTTGTTTTAATGAAATGTTTTCTAAACATAATGCAATTCAAACAGCTTAACACAAAATGGACATGAACACGCTTTTAATGACAATAAAGTAGTCTTGCCAGATTTTGTAGGAATACAGAATTTGTATTCCTGCTGTAGGAGCACTTGCGCTAACAGTAGGAGCTACACTTCCATGTTTAGAGACCAGTTTCACGCATTAATAACACAAAATGTGGGTTGTTAGGATCATGGTTTGATCATCAAAGAGGTTTGGTAATGTAACCTGTGACATTTCTACTCAAATGTGTCATAATTGGGGGGGAGGGGGGGGGGGTTTCACAGCTTACTGTGAGGATTGTTCTCCCGGGATGCAATCGGACTATTTCGGACAAGGCGTGAAGGTAAGAACATATTTAATTATTCTAAATCCTACACATGACAAAAGACAAAAACAAAAGGAAAGCGTGCCGTACACACAAGAGGCTAAAGAACAAAAAACTTAACGAAGAAAATATAGACGTTAACACTTAGCATGAACTATGGCATAGCAAGAACAAAACTTACTGTGGTAAGAAACGAGCAGCATGAACTATGGTAACGCATGAAAACAAGTGATGACGCCAGGAAGGCTAACTGGCAAGGACAGGCTTAAATAATGGTCTCCTGATTAGAAACAGGTGTGTCCCGAACGCAAGAGGCAGGTGAAAATCATAAGTCGCCATGGAAACTAAAACAAACAATGGTGCACAAAAACAGGAACCTTCTGGAGTCTTAAAACTAACAGAAAATAACAAAAACATCATCCAGACCACAGATCATGACAAAATGCTTCTGATATGTTGTACATTACGTGTTGTACAAGTTAATCATATTCGTTTTGCTGCATGACAATGTCTTAACTTTCTCTATTTATTAATATAGTAATAGAGCCTGCTAAACATTCTGTCATTGAGGACTATCAACAGGAGCATCTTGTAAAAGAATATTCACTTCATTTATATCTGCCACAAAATGTCTCCCTTTATAGTCCTCAACCGATGCACTAGCGTTTGTTTAGGTAGAAATATCACAGATTACATTACAAAACATATTTGACAATCAAAGCAAACTCACAATCTAAAGGCCGGAGTATACTCTGATGGCTTCTTGTTTAATTTATAGTTGTATAATTGTAATTCTCTTCCAAAACACCAAGAGGCAGTGTCTCTGACTAGATACTGTGTTTCCTTCTTGCGAAGAGTGACGATAGACGACAACCATAACGTCAGAATCTTTGTCTACACTGGAACTAATCATTCAGAATCTTTAGTTTACTTTTAATGGATGTTTTACTTATAAATCATAGGAAAATACCTTTGTGAAGATGGACTGTGCAACTTGTGAACGATTCGTGGCAGAGGACGCTATTTTTATTTGCAACGCTATTTGGCCGTTTGGGACAATGGACAAGAGAGAGCTATCATTTGAATACAAGTGTTGAATAACTATTTGAAGTTAAGGACATGCTGGTGTTAATCTGTATGGTCATGTTCAGAGTTCACAAAAGTTTGTAAATATAGCGTGCCTGAAAGATTGTTAAAGGAGAATGAGAAGTGTTGTGTGTGCACAAGAAAGAATATGTGTCGGAATTGAAGCTGTTGTTAGCGCAAGATTGACAATAAAAGCTAAAAAGAGTGTCGTACTTTGTGACTTCTTCTGGACGCAACAACAACAAAGTAAGCTGAAAAACGACACTCAGTAACTATTTTTAGAGTGCACCGAGATATCAAGTACACAATATCAGTTGTCATGCAAATGTTTAAAGGCCTACTGAAATGATTTTTTTTTATTTAAACAGGAATAGCAGATCCATTCTATGTGTCATACTTGATCATTTCGCGATATTGCCATATTTTTGCTGAAAGGATTTAGTAGAGAACATCGACGATAAAGTTCGCAACTTTTGGTCGCTGATAAAAAAAAGCCTTGCCTGTACCGGAAGTAGCGTGACGTCACAGGTTGAACGGCTTCTCACATTTTCCCATTGTTTACACCAGCAGCGAGAGCGATTCGGACCGAGAAAGCGACGATTACCCCATTAATTTGAGCGAGGATGAAAGATTCGTGGATGAGGTACGTCAGAGTGAAGGACTAGAGTGCAGTGCAGGACGTATCTTTTTTCGCTCTGACCGTAACTTAGGTATAAGGGCTCATTGGATTCCACACTTTCTCCTTTTTCTATTGTGGATCACGGATTTGTATTTTAAACCACCTTGGATACTATATCCTCTTGAAAACGAGAGTCGAGAACGCGAAATGGACATTCACAGTGACTTTTATCTCCACAACAATACATCGGTGAAGCACTTTAGCTACGGAGCTAACGTGATAGCATCGTGCTTAAATGCAGATATAAACAAAAGAAATAAGCCCCTGACTGGAAGGATAGACAGAAAATCAACAATACTACCAAACTCTGGACCTGAAACCACACGGTTAATGCTGTACTGCCGGACGAAGCCTAGCAATGCTGTTGCTAACGACGCCATTGAAGCTAACTTAGCTACGGGACCTCGACAGAGCTATGCTAAAAACATTAGCTATCCACCTACGCCAGCCCTCATCTGCTCATCAACACCCGTGCTCACCTGCGTTCCAGCGATCGACGGCGCGACGAAGGACTTCACCCGATCATCGATGCGGTCGGCGGCTAGCGTCGGCTAGCGTCGGCTAGCGTCGGCTAGCGTCGGATAGCGCCGGATAGCGCGTCTGCTATCCAAGTCAAAGTCCTCCTGGTTGTGTTGCTGCAGCCAGCCGCTAATACACCGATCCCACCTACAACTTTCTTCTTTGCAGTCTTCATTGTTCATTAAAAAAATTGCAAAAGATTCACCAACACAGATGTCCAGAATACTGTGGAATTTTGCGATGAAAACAGAGCTGTTTGTATTGGGATACAATGTGTCCGAATACTTCCGCTTCAACGATTGACGTCACGCGCTGACAGATGCAGATATCTACATATATCCACATTTATCCATAATTAAGAGTTACTTCTTTTATATGACTATAGTCATATTTTAAATAGCTAATGTTCCATCTTGTACTCTTTTCCTTATTTCGATCGTCTCATGACAAAGTGCTTGCACTGTGGACGGCCTTGAAGTAGGAGGCAGAGAGGAGGAGTCCTCCCTGCTTCCCTTCTCGGGCCGACTTGAGATAACGGACACAATGGGCATCTGTGCGGGCATGAGGGCGGGGGGAGAGATTGAAGAACAGAATGTTTTCGTGATGTGTTTCAGACCGATCTGGACCGGGCTAGGGAACGCTTGTGTACTGGGTTGGTCTCAGGTTTGTCCTCTAAGCTTTGAGAATAAACTACAAAATACCAACTACTGCCTGGAGATTGAATATAAACATCAGCTTATTGCCATAAAAAGAATCTGGGAGAGACTAGCAATTTGAATTCCCCATTGGAGGAACGCTGGTCGACGCAACAGCGCATACGTCATCATATCTAGACGTTTTCAACCGGAAGTTTCCCGGGAAATTTAAAATTGCACTTTATAAGTTAACCCGGCCGTATTGGCATGTGTTGCAATGTTAAGATTTCATCATTGATATATAAACTATCAGACTGCGTGGTCGGTAGTAGTGGGTTTCAGTAGGCCTTTAAAAAGAGTATCATACTTTGTGACTTCTTCTGGACGCAACAACAACAAATTAAGCTGAAAAACGACACTCAGTAATTATTTTTAGAGTGCACCGAGATATTAAGTACACAATATCAGTTGTCATGTAAATGTTTAATCACTGTTTAATCAGGATATTTTTCATTTAGTTAGACCGGATGTGACGTGGAGTGCTCTTATTGTGAAGCCGAACGAGTGTGATTAGTTTGAGAAAAGATGTATTTACATTTTGTGTGACAAAAAAAAAAAAAGTAAATAAAAAAATTCCTGCCCCATCTCTCTAAACCAATCACCGGAACAATCCTCGCTTTATGCCCTCAAGGCACTCAACCGTAATTCAAACAGGGAAGTGTAGTTCCACCTCTCTGCACGCAGCAACGCGCATTTGCTCCAATGATGTCGTCTCACGGCGATCAAAGATAAAATAGTCGACTTGCTATGGCTTTGGACATGAGATTTCCAAAATGTCCCCTTTTATTTGTGCAATTCTGCTCGCTATTCCCCCGCATGTGGATCAACAGTAGCTGAACGGCATTACATTTCCCCACACTGCGGAATGGACAGAGGGTCAAAAAGGAGACAGGACTCATGCGCGTTAATCTCGCTTATAGCTTATTAACTTATAGTTAATGCGTTATTAGACAGCCCTCATTTTCTAATTATGTCTTGTGCAAAACCAATGACTATTGGAGAGTTGCCAGTATCCTGTATACATACTGAATATATACCTTACATTTGAGTACCAATGAATGCAAAACAAACATTAGAAGTTAAGTGTTTCCATTTCTGTGGAACTATCTGCAGCCTTTAGGGACTCGTCCACTAATGTCTTTGTGCAAAGGCTGTAAACATTTAAATGCATTTTAGAATCTCTGGAGCTAAATGGACTCGTGCAAAGAGTCATATGAGCTCAACGCCAGAGTACATTCATTCCCCGGAAGGTGGGAACCTGGTGTGACCCGACAACCATGTCCTGCGCACTGAGGAATACGATGAGATACCACTAGAAGATGGATAAAAACATATTAATCCATGTGTTCCTTTTAAGATGACAACAATATGGAGCCTTGTGAAGTGAACTGTTTCAAATAGTTGTTCTTAAAGGCCTACTGAAATGAAATGTTTTTATACCATACCATACCATACCAACTTTATTTATAAAGCCCTTTAAAAACAACCACAGTTGAAAAACAAAGGGCTGTACACCACAAAGAAATAAAGGCAAAGGACAGACTAAAAAATAAAATTTAAAACAGAAGTAAAATACACATTAAAAAATTTAAACAGGGATAGCAGATCCATTCTATGTGTCATACTTGATCATTTTGCGATATTGCCATATTTAGTTGGATTTAGTAGAGAACATCGACGATAAAGTTGCAACTTTTGGTCGCTGATAAAAAAAGCCTTGCCTGTACCGGAAGTAGCGTGACGTCACAGGTTGAAAGGCTCCTCACATTTCCCCATTGTTTTCAATGCAGCTAGAGCGATTCGGAACGAGAAAGCTACGATTACACCATTAATTTGAGCGAGGATGAAAGATTCGTGGATGAGGAACGTTAGAGTGAAGGACTAGAATGCGGTGCAAGACATATCTTTTTTCGCTCTGACCGTAACTTAGGTACAAGCTGGCTCATTGGATTCCACACTCTCTCCTTTTTCTATTGTGGATCACGGATTTGTATTTTAAACCACCTCGGATACTGAATCCTCTTGAAAATGACAGTCGAGAACGCGAAATGGACATTCACAGTGACTTTTATCTCCACGACAATACATCACCGAAACACTTTAGCTACGAGCTAACGTGATAGCATCGTGCTTAACTGCATATAGAAACAAAAGAAATAAACCCCTGACTGGAAGGATAGACAGAAGATCAACAATACTATTAAACCATGGACAGGTAACTACACGGTTAATGCTTTCCAGCCCGAAGGTTAACAATGCTGTTGCTAACGACGCCATTGAAGCTAACTTAGCAACCGGACCTCACAGAGCTATGCTAAAAACATTAGCTATCCACCTACGCCAGCCAGCCCTCATCAACACCCTTGCTCATTTGCGTTCCAGCGATCGACGGTGCGACGAAGGACCTCACCCGATCACAGATGCGTTCGGCAGCCCGGAGACGGAGGAAGTTAAGGTGAGTTCGGCGGCTAGCGCGTCTGCTATCCAGCTCTCAGTCCTCCTGGTTGTGTTACTGTAGTCCGCCGCTAATACACCGATCCCACCTACAGCTTTCTTCTTTGCAGTCTTAATTGTTCATTAAACAAATTGCAAAAGATTCACCAACACAGATGTCCAGAATACTGTGGAATTTTGAGATGAAAACAGAGTTTTTTGTATAGGATTCAATGTGTCCGCATACTTCCTGTTTCAACGATTGACGTCACGCGCATACGTCATCTTACATAGACATTTTCAACCGGAAGTTTAGCTGGAAATTTAAAATTGCACTTTATAAGTTAACCTGGCCGTATTGGCATGTGTTGCAATGTTAAGATTTCATAATTGATATATAAACTATCAGACTGCGTGGTCGGTAGTAGTGGGTTTCAGTAGGCCTTTAACCCTGGTGAAACCTTGAGATTACTCTTACGATCCAAATGAGATCCATCTATAAGTAAGTAAACAGTATTATCATTTTTAGTTATTTATACTATCTTTAAATGATTTTTGTTCAGTGTCTAAAAAATTGAAATTTATTATGTTTGCAGATGATACAAATGTATATTGTTCAGGAGAAGACTTGAAGGAAGTGTTGAGGATAATAGAGGTTGAGTTGATTCAGCTAAAAAAATGGTTTGATATTAATAAGTTATCATTAAATGATAAGAAAACTAAAGTTATGGTGTTTAGTGGTGCAAGGACAAATTGTGAAGGAAAATTAAAATTAAATTTAGTGGAAATCGAAAAGAGTATATGAAACTAAATTCTTGGGAATAATAATTGATCATAAATTATGTTGGAAACCGCATATTGCATATATAAAGGGAACAATATCCAAATCCATTGCTATTCTTTATAAAGCAAGATACACTCTGAATAAGAAATGTCTCCATATGTTATATTATTCTTTTATTTTTCCATATTTAACATATTGTGTTGAAGTTTGGGGAAATGTTTATAGAACAAACGTAGACCCAATAATTAAAATTAAAAAAAGGTTCATTAGAATAATACACAAAGCGTGCTACTATGAACATACCAATCCATTATTTATAAGTTCTAATGTGTTAACATTTTCAGATATTGTGTTTTTAAAAATAATGGAAATTATCTTTCGAGTAATGAACAACAGCCTTCCAGCTTGTATTCTTAGGTTATTTACGGGGGATATTGATTTTTGAAATAGGTAAAGCAAGAACGAATATAATATACAAATGTTTTTCAGTTTTAGGAGTTAAATGGTGGAACACGCTCAGTGATGAGTTGAAGACATGCACTTCTTTGTTAAAGTTTAAGAAAACATTGAAAGGTGAAATAATTGAAAATTATAAAATATAGTAACAATTACTTTCATCCCATTGATTTTTTTTTTCTTTTTAACGTACATGTTCCAGGTAATCTGATTTTCAGTGAAGGTATAGGATAGGCAAATATAAGCCTTGACTTCAGCCTATTCCTTTTTCGGTCATTCTTTTTCTTTTCTTTTCCTTTCTTTTTGTGTGTAAATGTGTCTGATTGTTATATGTACAATCCGTACTCTTAAACTGGACACACAAAATGGTTAATGGTTGATGGTTGATTATATGACCGAAATAAACTTATTTCAGTCCTTCATTCATATTTACTTTAAACACCTTAACTCTTTTGACAACTGTTTTTTTATGATAGGAAATTGGAAAATGCACATGATACAACATTCCTTAGGATATGTTTCAGACTGGAATATTTTGAGGTTGGGTAAGTAGAACCTTTAATACTATTGGTCAATAATTCATGACAATTCTGATTATGATACAGGAGACCAAAATAATATTTTTTACAAGGTGTACTAAGCTAGAATGGAACAGAAAGCAGGCAGGCCTTGGTTAAGTTTGGGTTCACACACTGCAAATTATTTACTTGTTTTTAGTCATTGACTTCGCATCATACTCTTAATTTGAGCATGAATGATTATATTTTGTCACTTCTAGTTTAAATATGTTACAATTGAGAAAATAACTATGTTACAATTGAGAAAAGAACTAGTCAAATAAGATACAAACCCCAAAACCAGTAAAGTCGGCACGTTGTGTAAATGGTAAATAAAAACAGAATACAATGATTTGCAAGTCCTTTTCAACCTATATTCAATTGAATAGACTGCAAAGACAAGATATTTAAATTTCAAAAAGCTAACCTTAAAACTGACACAAGGAACATCTGTAAATTGTTATTTTTTTGTAAAGTTTGGGTCCCTACGGTTGCACAAGGGTGGATGCGTGGGAGGTGAGCCATTTTCCATGTAGACCATTTTAATTTCCTCAAAAGAGCGTCACTGGCCATGCATACCTTTTTAAATGA
The DNA here is from genome assembly GCF_033978785.1 of Entelurus aequoreus. Classification (NCBI taxonomy): domain Eukaryota; kingdom Metazoa; phylum Chordata; class Actinopteri; order Syngnathiformes; family Syngnathidae; genus Entelurus; species Entelurus aequoreus. The sequence goes on along the minus strand of NC_084750.1, from coordinate 33,382,841 downwards.
ATATGTGCAATGGATGGGTTTGAGTGCAAGTAACGTGTCATTTTTAGTATGCGTGTGTGCGCGCATACGCATAAAGATACACCTCCTCAAGTGTTTTTTTGTGCCTCCATCCCATTTCCCCATCAGGCTGAGTGCTGTCAGTGGCGGTGTATGGTGAGAACGGTGGACACATTCTATCAGTCCCAGGGAATAGACTGTGTCTGCGGCACGTTGCATGGCCAGCGTTTCTTCTCCCAGTCATCGTTTCCCTTTAATTGAAACACAACTGAAAGACAAGTGCAGCCCCCCGACGCTGTCATCTTTGAGTAAGACGTGCAGCCGCTGGCCTTCAGAGCGTTGGTACACACCATCACAGAGTCATAAAGGATGTTACCCAAGTCTGTACCCAACAAACAAATAACAGACTACATTCACTATAACAGTGTTTTTCAACCACTAGTGTGCCGTGAGATATTTATTGTCTGGTGTGCCGTGGGGAATTATGCAACTTCACCTAATTGGTGCAAAAAATATTATTTGCAAATCAATAATTATAAACTGCCGTTGTCTAGTGTCTGTGCTGTATAGCAGTGGTCCCCAGTGGCCCGGTACCGGTCCGAGGATCGATTGGTACCGGGCCGCACAAGAAATAAAAATAAAAAAATAAAATAAATAAAACATTTTTTTTTAATTAAATCAACATAAAAAACACAAGATACACTTACAATTAGTGCACCAACCCAAAAAAACTCCATCTCCCATTTACACTCATTCACATTCATTCGCACAAAAGTGTTGTTTCTTTCTGTTATTAATATTTCTGGTTCCTACAATATATATCAATATAGAGCAATACAGTCTGAAGGGATACAGTCCGTAAGCACACATGATTGTTTTTTTTTTGACAAAAAAACTATAAAAAAAATTAAAAATATTAAAATAAATAAATAAATAAATACAATACCATAAACCGCCCCCCGTCCAAACCCCCCCGGTCCGTGGGACAAATTTTCAACCGTTGACCGGTCCGCAGATACAAAAAGGTTGGGGACCACTGCTGTATAGAGCTCGTGTCAGGCCGTAAGACTCTTGAACGCATCATAATTAAATTATCCCCTCAACTCCCCCCAAAATGGATTAACTCGCTGTGATAAAAAAGACAATATAACATACATCCATAAACGTGGACGCATGTGAAAAAGTGCAGATATATTTATCTGTACAGTAACCTATTTATTTATTTATATATGCACCTTATTGCTTTTTTATCCTGCACTACCATGAGCTTATGTAACGAAATTTCGTTCTTATCTGTACTGTAAAGTTCAAATTTGAATGACAATTAAAAAAAAAAGGAAGTCTAAGACAGGGTAACCATGTAATACTTCATGTCAGTAGGTGGCAGCGGGTAGTTTGTTGCTTTGTAGAAGTCGGAACGCGTCGAGGACGGTTTGTCGTGATCCCAATATGCAGAGCACAGTGGGAGACAGTGTGCAGGTAAAAAGCGATGTTACGAGCTTAAACCTAAAATGAACAAAAGGCAAGTCCCGCTAGGAAAAGGCACTGAAGCATAGGCATGGCTATACAACACAAAAGTAAAACTGAACTGGCTACAAAGTAAACAAAAACAGAATGCTGGACGACAGCAAAGACTTACAGTGTGAGTCCGTACACGACGTGACAATCAACAATGTCCCCACAAAGAAGGATAGCGTCCGCACAACTGAAATAGTCTTGTTTGCCAATACAAAGCAGGTCAGGCGTAAACACCAACAAAACAGGAAGAGACACCAACATAACAGCACAAGACAGGAACTAAAGCACTTTACACAGGAAAACAACAACAAACTAAAAAAAAAAAGACAACCTGGTGGAGTTTCATTTTTTAACGTTTCTGCTAGTGGTGTAGGTTGAAAAACACCGCACTATAATACTGAGTGAAAAGGCTATACACAATCCCACAGAGATGCTTACAACAACAACAACACACACACAAACAAAAACAAACCCACACACACGGTGTGGCAATGACTCAGGAATCTCATCCTGGTCTGTTCTATGTGGTAATGGAGCCATGGAGTGAGGAACCGTGCAGCAGATAATGGTGAAATTGGAGGATGAAGGGCTCGAAAATGATGAGAATAAGAGACACAGGTTACATGGTGTAAAAAGAGGGTCCAAATGGGACAAGAGACTATTTCATGGGGAGGGGGGTGAAGGGAAGCCGAATGTCGAACAGAAAATGAATAGTTGAGGTGTGGTTATGTCATTGTATGGCAAAACGATTTCTATATTAAAAAGATTGGATATGTAATTGAGCCGCTATTTGATACATGATTGCTGCCTCACGACGTTTATGTCTTCACACCTACTGCAATTTACAGTTAAGGTTGAAAGGAAGACGAAAAGGTTTGTTGAAAGCCACACTGCAAATGAAAAACATATATATATATATACACAAAACCGAGAAACAAGTACAAAGAAGTAAGGAAACAAACACAAATGGTTAAAGTTTTGGATTATTATTCAATGTGCTTGTACTGTAGTGTCTGTTTGCCTCTTTTGTTGTGTTTGAATTGCTTAATCAGAAGGGCACTTAATTAACTTGATTAATTAATAAACGGTCACTTATGGGTCGTGTGGAAATGTTTACATTCACTCACTAAGCTGCACTCTATTTACCGTACTTTTTAAAGAGGCTTGTAACAACGCATTATTTTATTTAGGGTGGTCAAAGTTAACGGGTTAACTATGATTTTTTTTAACGGCACTCATTTTTTGGACCAGCGTCCTGTTTGACCCTCGGTCCCTTCCATAGCATGGAAAAATCTATTTGTCTCTCAATTTACAAAAGTTGGCACGTTGTGTACATCGTAAATAAAAACAGAATACAATGATTTGCAAATCCTTTTCAACCCATATTCAATTGAATAGACTGCAAAGACAAGATACTTAACGTTAGACCTGGAAAACTTTGTTATTTTTTGCAAATATCAGCTCATTTGGAATTTTATGCCTGCAACATGTGTCCAAAAAGCTGGCGCAAGTGGCAAAAAAGACTGAGAAAGTAGAGGAATGCTCATCAAACACTTATTCGGAACTACCCACAGGTGAACAGGCTAATTGGGAACAGGTGGGTGCCATGATTGGGTTTAAAAGCAGCTTCCATGAAATGCTCAGTCATTCACAAACAAGGATGGGGCGAGGGTCACCACTTTGTGAACAAATGCGTGAGCAAATTGTCCAACAGTTTAAGAACAACATTTCTCAACGAGCTATTGCAAGGAAATTAGGGAGCTCACCATCTACGGTCCGTAATATCATCAAAAGGTTCAGAGAATCTGGAGAAATCGCTGCACATAAACGGCTAAGCCCGTGACCTTCAATCGCTCAGGCGGTACTGCATCAAAAAGCGACATCAGTGTGTAAAGAATATCACCACATGGGCTCAGGAACACTTCAGAAAACCACTGTTAGTGACTACAGTTCGTCGCTACATCTGTAAGTGCAAGTTAAAACTCTACTATGCAAAGCCAACTGCATTTATCAACAACACCCAGAAACGCCGCCGGCTTCAGCTCATTTAAGATGGACTGATGCAAAGTGGAAAAGTGTTCTGTGGTCTGACGAGTCCACATTTCAAATTGTTTTTGGAAACTGTGGACGTTGTGCCCTCCGGAACAAAGACGAAAAGAACCATCCGGATTGTTATTGGCGCAAAGTACAAAAGCCAGCATCAGTGATGGTATGGGGGTGTATTAGTGCCCAAGGCATGGGCAACTTACACATCTGTGAAGACACCAATAATGCTGAAAGGTACATACAGGTTTTGGAGCAACATTTGTTACCATCCAAGCAACGTTATTATGGACGCCCCTGCTTATTTCAGCAAGACAATGCCAAGCCCTAGGTTACAACAGCGTGGCTTCAAAGAAAATTACATTTCTCAGTTTGAACATGAAATATCTTGTCTTTGCAGTGTATTCAATTGAATATAAGTTGAAAATAATTTGCAAATTATTGTATTCTGTTTTTATTTCCGAATTACACAACGTCCCAACTTCACTGGTTTTGGGTTTTGTATATTGAGCCACAGGCGGGGAAAACATAGCAAGTAGAAATGGAAGAGTACATATACAAAATGCATATTGTATATGTAATACAAATAAATACAGTACATATTTACACACTCAAAGTTCGTACATCCACACGCACATTCATTATACAAACATACTGTATACACGTACTGTACATATACATTCACTGTAAAAACATACATATACACATACTACACATACATTCACTGTACAAACACACACATACATATACTGTACATATACATTCACTGTACAAACACACATTTACACATACTGTACATATACATTCACTGTTCAAACACACATACTGTATACACATACTGTACATATACATTCGCTGTACACACATATACACATACTGTACATATACATTCACTGTACAAGCACACATACACATACTGTACATATACAAGTACATATGCACACATACACTCATGCACATATTCACGTTTCATCAAACATATATTAACGTTGTTGCCCTAGGGTAAACTGGGTATAACACATGGCACACTGACAAAGCTTAACCTATTGTTACTATAACAATCTACAAGGTTAAGGTTGCTTCTCTTTCTTCCCCTCCATTTTTCTGCATTCTTTCGTATCTCAAGTTATCATTACGTATATGTATTGTTGCATTTGAACAATTGTATTGTTGATAATAAAGGTAAAGTACTGGTATTGTTTATTATCAATAGCACTATTTCTATTGGTATTCATATTGCTCCATTTTTAGTGTAATAATGCTCATTGTCATTTCTGTATTTTTTTTTTTTAAATTTTCGCTAACTGCTTATTTGCTATTACTTTTACCATCATATTTGTACATGTCGTATTTGCTGATGTTGCTCTGTTGTTGTTGTTGTTGTTGTGTTTGCTGTTGTTGTTTTTGTCTCTCTGTCTAATCCCCTTCTTGTCCCCACAATTCCCCCCTCTGTCTTTCTTTTTCTCTCTTTCTATCCCCTCCTGCTCCGGCCCGGCTGCACCAAATGATAATATAAATACATTTAATAAAGTCAAAATACAAATAAGGCAACAAGAGAAGTATCCTACACTTCTCTTTTGTAAAGTAAATCTGAACAGTCGATATGGGCATCTACATCTGCTATATGATTTGCCCGAGAAGCTGGGCAGGACATTATAAAAAAAAAAAAAGAAATAAAAAGAAAAAAAAGAAATGGAAGAGTAGAAAAGGGTACGGTATGGAAAGCCAAGGTCCAAAGCCGTGACAAGCCGTTCTCCTACCAAGTCACGAAAACATGTTTAATCATTTGATCGTAAAACTAATTGTCCAGTCATGTACAATGTAAAACGTTAAAATTATCTTTCGAAGGTAAACTTCTTATTGATGAAAAAAATTACATATATCTGCCATTATTTTTGAGTTAACTATGAACAAAATGTGATTAATCGAGATTAAATATTTGACAACCCAATTTTTATTACATAAGACGTTACACCATGATAACATAAAGCGTTGTTACAAGGCTCAAATACTTCTTTGGTAGTAGTAGTAGTAGTAGTAGTATATATCTGACATGTTTATGGCTCAACATGTCCAAAACATATTGCAGTATCTACTGTAGACTGGTTGATGCAAATTTTTACTGGCACCAGCATTTTTAATTCAGTTACATTTTCAGGCTCCGGATGCAATTACATATTGATTTTACGCTGAGTTGCTGATGCATCTCAAACGTAATCTTGTTAAAAAAATAGTTAAGGCCGTAGATGATCACATTGCATCCCACTGGGCACCCTCCAAATGATTTATGATGCTGTATATGTACCATGAAACTTTCAACATCACAATAAGGTGCCAATAATAAAGTCAGTCGTCAATAGTTTGCTATTATTTCAATTATTGATTTGCTTTCTTCAAATGTTTGGTACACTTAATGTACGAGGTCAAAAAACAGATTTCAATTTCCACGTAAGCTAAGTGATTTTTCAGCTGCGAAATATATATATATATATATATATATATATATATATATATATATATATATATATCAACGATAATGGCTTTTTTGCCGATATCCGATATTCCGATTTTGTCAAACTGTTAATTACCGATACCGATATCAACCGATACCGATATATACAGTCGTGGAATTAACACATTATTATGCCTAATTTGGACAGCCAGGTATGGTGAAGATAAGGTCCTTTTAAAAAAAACAACTTAAAATAAGATAAATAAATTAAAAACATTTTCCTGAATAAAAAAGAAAGTAAAACAATATAAAAACATTTACATAGAAACTAGTAATTAATGAAAATGAGTAAAATTAACTGTTAAGGGTTAGTACTATTAGTACTATTAGTGGACCAGCACAATCATGTGTGCTTACGAACTGTATCCCTTGCAGACTGTATTGATATATATTGATATATAATGTAGGAACCAGAATATTAATAACAGAAAGAAACAACCCTTTTGTGTGAATGAGTGTGAATGAGTGTAAATGGGGGAGGGAGTTTTTTGGGTTGGTGCACTAATTGTAAGTGTATCTTGTGTTTTTTTTATGTTGATATAATAAAAAAATAAATATTAAAAAAAAAAAAAAAAGATACCGATAATAAAAAAAACGATACCGATAATTTTCAATATTACATTTTAAAGCATCTCTAATATATATATATATATATATATATATATATATATATATATATATATATATATATATATATATATATATATATATATATATATATATATATATATATAAAAATATATATAAATTAACCAACAGGTGTCACGTGGGTGGGTCGCAGCTGGCTGCGGGGTTGTTCTTCCAATACAAAAAACGTCTCCAGACGACAGCGTGAAGGTGAGCTTGGATTTATTCAACATAAATCACTCAAACTACCATCAAAAAAGCAAACAATAAAGCAAAAAGGCAAGCGTGCCAAAAACACAAATGAAGCTGCTACTGAGCAGAAGCTATGACGTGGACTATGAAAACTTACTTGTTCAGCAAGGGACATGAACCGATGTGACAAAGACAATGAACGCAGAACGAGTGAACAGAAAGAAAGACTTAAATAACAGACATGATTAACAACAGGTGCGTAACTCAAAACGTGAAACAGGTAAGTGACATGACAGGTGAAAACTAATGGGTGACCATGGAAACCAAACCAAACAAGGAAGTGCAACCAGGAACTAAAAAGAGTCCAAAAAACAAACACATGGCTAAAACAAAAACATGAACAGACATGACAACAGGTTGTTCAAGTGCCATCCAATCTAAAATGCTGCTGCTCGAGTGCTAACCGGAACCAGGAGAAGGAGATTATTTTGCCTGCGCTAACTTTGCTGCAGGCCAGATACTGGCTCTCTTTGAAATGGAGTCCAGCCACAGTCCTTCTGAAATTACGAGCCTAATTGGTCCTGTGATGGAGCTATTAACTCAAAACACATGTATCTCAAATCAAGGTCTGCTATTGAAATGAATTGAACTCAATTTAATGGGTGCTTTACCTCCCCCACAACAGCACACATGTATCATGTAACATGCCTTTTAAAAAGGTAAACACACTCAGACAAGAAATATTGTATACAAATAATTCAGTAGAATGTACTACTCATACTAACAAATACAGTAGTTTTATGAAGTACTGTAATAGTTAAGTACATAGTACACCTCAGTAGAAGCATTTAAGTCCCATCTTAAAACTCATTTGTATAAGCTAACATATAAATAGACCCCCCTTTTAGACCAGTTGATCTGCCGTCTCTTTTCTGCTCTGCCCCCCTGGTTATTAGGTGACCACAGATGAAGCGCTAGCTGTTCAAAGTCGGGACCCGGGGTGGACCACTCATCTGTGCATCAGTTGATGCGCTGCTGACTTGTCTCCACTCGAGATGATCTCCAGCTGGAGCCACTATGGACTGGACTCTCACTCAATCAATCAATCAATCAATCAATCAATGTTTATTTATATAGCCCTAAATCACAAGTGTCTCAAAGGGCTGTACAAGCCACAACGACATCCTCGGTACAGAGCTCGACGTCCATTCCACCGGTCGCCTGGGGGGGTTGAGTTTTTTCTTGCCCTGATGTGGGATCTGAGCCAAGGATGTCCTTGTGGCTTGTGCAGCCCTTTGAGACACTCGTGATTAAGAGCTATTTAAAGAAACTTTGATTGATTGATCTTTTACTCTGGGGAGTGGACTTCTCCGTCAAACACTACGAGCAGCTTTACTATATTTTCATGGATAAATGTCCGCAGTTTAGATATTATTTCAACAATCTTGGCTTGGCATTGGTGAAGCAGAACGAGCAGTGATACGCTCCAGTTGCTCGGCCAATTTTGCCCCATGTTCTGTCATGTTTTTGATTATTTTTCAGTTTTAATTCAGTAAATCGTGTCCTCAGAACTGTCCTTCACATTTCCTTCCTTCCTTCCAAAGGTCGGAAAACAACGTTATGTCGATGAAGGAAGATTAGTTCTTTTAGGCGGCTCTTTCTGCGGCATTTGCTAACCAATTTCCATTATTCATGACACCAGTGATCGTAGTATCAGAAACAGACCTCATTGTTGCATTAGTACTGTTCTTATCGCTGAAAGCCCTCTATCCAGTTTCCTCAACCCAATTGACTGCAATTTTAACAAGCTGCTGACATTATTTTTAATCCTCGATACAGAAGACCTGCTGAGCCATCAATTATTAATTAGCTTCCCAACAATTTCCCTTGCCCCGCACCATGATCTGAAATGCAACATGCCAAGGTCACATGGCACCAAGCGGCTGTAAACATGCTGATGAGGTCCTTTCTAACCTTCCTCTGGTTTTCCGGCATTAACGAGCAGCGTCAGGACGCTGCTTAGCATGCAGTCAACACCTGTTTCGCCTCCAGTTACATCTCCGACGCCAGCTTCTCTTACCGAGACCGGCGTAGTAGTGTTGATGACGGGGTTCTTGGTATTCTGCTAATCCTCCATGCACCTACAGTTGCAGAGGGTAATGGAGGTTAACAAGATCTTCGCTTACACGCGTTTCTTTGATACCAGAGAGGGGGGGAGAAAAGTACAGTCCCGACAAACCACTGGTGAAGGATTTTTTAAACCTTATTGACTCTTTTAATTTGACACAGTTTGTGTCTGGCCCCACACACGGACGTGGTCACACGCTTGATCTTGTCCTTTCATATGGTCTACCTGTGTCTAACTTGGACATTTGTGACAATGTGCTTTCAGACCATATGCCTGTCATATTTGAGGCCAGTTTTAACCGCTTGACAGCTGGAGCGCGCGCTCCTGCGCGTCTCTGTCGAGTTTTTAACCCTTCCACTGCTGGTCAGTTTATTACTGCTTTTAACCAGGTTTTTTTACCCTCTGACTCTGTTTTTTCTGACACTGAGAAACTCAATGTATTGTTTGACTCCACCTGTGACACAGTTTTGAACTCAGTGGCTCCTTTAAAAATCAAAAAGGCCAAAACTAAATCAGAACCCTGGTTTAATGAGAGAAGCCGTGCGATCAGACGTGAGTGCCATTTGATACGGTGGACCATAATATTTTAATTAGCCGCCTACAACATCAAGTGGGCATCTGTGGTACTGCCCTGAGTTGGCTGAAGTCATATTTGACTAACAGGACCTTCTCTGTAAATGTTGCTGGTTCTGAATCTTCTGTTGCTCCCTTAACATGTGGGGTCCCACAGGGCTCAGTTTTAGGACCACTGCTCTTTTCTATTTATTTACTTCCCCTGGGCTCAATCCTAAGAAAGCATGGTATTTGTTTTCATTGTTACGCTGATGACACACAAATTTATTTTCCGTTAAAGAAAAATCATGCCTCTTCAATACAGCCATTACTTGCTTGTCTTGATGACATCAAGGCCTGGATGGCCCTAAACTTCTTAAACTTCAATGAAAAGAAGACAGAAGTAATAGTGTTTGGACCTAGTGGTACCTGTGAGCTTCCCCCTGTTGACTTTGGCCCCTTGGCTTTGTACGTTAAGCCCATGATCACCAACCTGGGTTTTCGTATTGACAGTGATTTTAAATTGGACCGTCAGATTGGCACAGTGGTGAAAGCCAGCTTTTTTTATTTACGTCAGCTGGCTAAGGTTAAAAACCTGCTTTCTAGGCAACAGTTTGAGACAGTAATCCATGCCTTTATTACATCTCGGCTGGATTACTGTAACGCTTTATATTTTGGAATTAGTCAGTCCTCCCTCTCACGTCTGCAGCTGGTCCAAAATGCAGCTGCCCGACTTTTAACAAACACAAGAAAAAGAGAGCACATTACTCCTGTTTTAGCCTCCCTCCACTGGCTGCCTGTGTCTTTTAGAGTCCATTTTAAAATTATCTTACTTGTTTTTAAATCCTTACATGGTCTTGCCCCACCTTACCTCTCTGAGCTGCTCCACCTCTATGCCCCCACCCGGTCCCTCAGGTCAGCTGATCAGCTGATCCTGGAGGTACCCAAATCCAAGCGTAAGCTCAGGGGGGACAGAGCCTTCTCTGTTGCGGGCCCAAAACTCTGGAATGATCTTCCACTTCATGTGAGACAGGCCCCTTCTTTGGCTATTTTTAAGACCCTTCTTAAAACCCATTTTTATTCACTGGCTTTTAACCCAGCATGAGACTTTAAACTGTTTTTAACTTTTAACTTTTTTAACTGCTTTTTATCTAACAAAATTGTTCTTAGGGTAATTTTGTATTTGCTTTTTTAATGTGTATTTTACTTCTGTTTTAAATTTTATTTTTTAGTCTGTCCTTTGCCTTTATTTCTTTGTGGTGTACAGCCCTTTGTTTTTCAACTGTGGTTGTTTTTAAAGGGCTTTATAAATAAAGTTGGTATGGTATGGTATGGTATTTATTGTGTGACTGCATCTATTTATTTTGTGTATGCTCCAAAGCATTAACACATATGGTTTTCTACACCAACATGCATCTATTTATTGTGTGAATGCATCTATTTATTTTGTGAATGCTCCAAAACATTCACACATATGGTGTTCTACACCAAAATTCCTCTATTTATTGTGTGAATGCATCTATTTATTGTGTGAATGCTCCACAGCATTCACACATATGGTTTTCTACACCAAAATTCATCTATTTATTGTGTGAATGCATCTATTTATTTTGTGAATGCTCCAAAACATTCACACATATGGTGTACTACACCAAAATTAATCTATTTATTGTGTGAATGCATCTATTTATTGTGCTCCACAGCATTCACACATATGGTTTTCTACACCAAAATTCATCTATTTATTGTGTGAATGCATCTATTTATTGTGTGAATGCTCCAAAGCATTCACGCATATGGTTTTCTACACCAAAAATGCATCTATTTATTGTGTGAATGCATCTATTTATTGTGTGAATGCTCCACAGCATTCACACATATGGTTTTCTACACCAAAATTCATCTATTTATTGTGTGAATGCATCTACTTATTGTGTGAATGCTCCACAGCATTCACACATATGGTTTTCTACACCAAAATGCATCTATTTATTGTTTGAATACATCTATTTATTGTGTGAATGCTCCAAAGCATTCACACATATGGTGTTCTACACCAAAATTCATCTATTTATTGTGTGAATGCATCTATTTATTGTGTGAATGCTCCACAGCATTCACACATATGGTTTTCTACACCAAAATTCATCTATTTATTGTGTGAATGCATCTATTTATTTTGTGAATGCTCCAAAACATTCACACATATGGTGTTCTACACCAAAATTCATCTATTTATTGTGTGAATGCATCTATTTATTGTGTGAATGCATCTATTTATTGTGCTCCACAGCATTCACACATATGGTTTTCTACACCAAAATTCATCTATTTATTGTGTGAATGCATCTATTTATTGTGTGAATGCTCCAAAGCATTCACGCATATGGTTTTCTACACCAAAAATGCATGTATTTATTGTGTGAATGAATCTATTTATTGTGTGAATGCTCCACAGCATTCACACATATGGTTTTCTACACCAAAATGCATCTATTTATTGTTTGAATACATCTATTTATTGTGTGAATGCTCCAAAGCATTCACACATATGGTTTTCTACACCAAAAATTCATCTATTTATTTTTCTTCTTCTTCTTTTCCAGATTTTGGTGCGCTGTACCTTCCACATTTTTCATCCGATTCAAACCGTTCCAACATCAAACTGTTCAGCCTGTTTGGGAATCGCAGACTTTTCTTTGACAAATTCCAAAAATTCCCATATTTCCCAGAATTCCAGGTTTTCCGGGACATTTTTCCCCCATTCAAAATCCATCCTGAATTGGCCATTTTTCAACTTCCACCATTTCCACATTTTTCAACAGATTCATACAATTCCACCTTCAACATATTTCACCATTCAGGAAATTCAATTATAATTCTTCCAATTTAAAAAAAATTCCAGGAAATCACAGAAATCCCGTTTTTTCAAACCCTTTGTCATCCTTTTATCTGTCGATTACTCCTTTCACATTTTTCAACCCAGTTCAACTGTTCCACCGTCAAAACATTCCTCTTAAACAGGACAAAAAACAATGTTGTTTTTTGAACTATAATACCATTCCTCAATTAAAAATGTTACTACTTCAACATTTCTTGACCAATTTGAACAATTTCAACACCAACCATCATTCAGAACATTCACATTTTTTTTTTTAGCATTTTCCAAAAATTCCCGCTTTTCCTTAAAATGTCCAGGAAGTTCCCATTGAAATGAATGGGACATTTTTCCAAGAACCACAATTCCTACATTTTTCAACCTATTCAAACCATTCCAACATCAACACATTCCACACATCCTGGACATTCAGACTAACACTTTCCCAAGTTCCAAACCAAATTCCGGTTTTCCTGGAAATTCAAACTCTTCAACATTCAAACCATTCCAACATTCAAACTATTCTTTCATTCACACTATATTCTGTCAGCATTTCAGTTCAACTTCAGCATTGGAGCATTCACACACAATTCCTTCAGGAATTGCTTCATCTAGTTTGATTTATAGTTCCACCGTGGGGGGTGGTGCCAGAATTGTAATTCTCTTCCAAAACACTAAGGGGCAGTGTCTCCAGAAGGAGCAGCTGCAGTTGTCGTTGACTAGATACTGTGTTTCCTTCTTGTGAAGAGTGACGATAGACGACAACCATAATGTTGACATCTTTGTCTAGACAGGAACTAATCATTCAGAATCATCAGATTACTATTAATGGACGTTTTAATTATAAACCAGAGGAAATTACCTTTGCGAAGATGGACTGTGCAACTTCTGAACGAGTCACGGCACAGGATGCTATTATTATTTGCAACGCTATTCGGCCGTTTGCGACACGGGACAAGAGAGAGCTATCATTTTAATAAAAGTGTTGAATAACTATTTTAAGTTAACGACATTCTGGTGTTAATCTGTTTGGTCATGTTCAGAGTTCACAAATGTTTGTAAATATAGCGTGCCTGAAAGATTATTGACGGAGAATGAGAAGTGTTGTGTGTGAGAGAAAAAGACGTGTGTGCACAAGAAAGTATATATGTGTCGGAATTGAACCTGTTAGCACAAGATTGGCAATAAAAGTTAAAAAGAGTGTCATACTTTGTGACTTCTTCTGGACGCAACAACAACACAGTAAGCTGATAAACGACACTCGGTAATTATATTTTAGAGTCCACCGAGAAGTACACAATATCAGTTATCATGCAAATGTTTAATCACTGTTGTTTTATTTAATATAATAATTTGTGCATTTCAAGCACAAATTCTACTCGCCTGTGTTCAGGGACCCCACTTGGCAAAAACTGACCAATCGAACCTAGTTGTATGAAGCCAAAAAATATTGAAAAGTATCAAAAAGTATCGAAACATATTTTGGTATGGGTACCGGTACCAACATATTCGTATCGAGACAACCCTAGGTATTTTGACGCAAAAATTAATGTTTAAAGACGTGGGTTTTTGCAGACATGCCTGCACATGATAATCGTTTGGATTTCATTCTTGCATACAGAAATATAGAAGAGATTGCTTTTAATCTAAATCACCTTTTAAATAATAGATTTTGAACATATACGAGATACGGTATTTATCCTAAATCATACATTAGTTTCACATTTCGTTTACTTATAAAGCAGCTTTCGTGCAAGAACCCAGCCAGCTGGTGAAAGAATGGACCCGAGGCAAGCAATGCAGGACTGAGGCTGCAAACATTTTTATTTTTTATTTTTATCCTGTACTTGTCATTAAAGGGTGATAGAAGGTCTTGCAGTAAAAACTACTGCATTATAATATATGCAGTACCTATTTAGATACAATATGTACAAAACCCAAAACCAGTGAAGTTGGCACGTTGTGTAATTCGTAAATAAAAACAAAATACAATGATTTGCAAATCCTTTTCAACTTATATTCAATTGAATAGACTGCAAAGACAAGATATTTAATGTTCGAACTGAAAAACGTTTTTTTTTTTGCAAATAATCATTAACTTACAATTCAATGGCAGCAACACATTGCAAAAAAGTTGGCACAGGGGCATTTTTACCACTGTGTTACATGGCCTTTCCTTTTAACAACACTCAGTAAAGGTTTGGGAACTGAGGAGACCAATTTTTGAAGCTTTTCAGGTGGAATTCTTTCCCATTCTTGCTTGATGTACAGCTTAAGTTGTTCAACAGTCCGGGGTCTCCGTTGTGGTATTTTACGCTTCATAATGCGCCACACATTTTCAATGGGAGACAGGTCTGGGCTACAGGCAGGCCAGTCTAGTACCCGCACTCTTTTACTATGAAGCCACGCTGTTGTAAAACGTGGCTTGTCATTGTCTTGCTGAAATAAGCAGGGGCGTCCATGATAACGTTGCGTGGATGGCAAAATATGTTGCTCCAAAACCTGTATCAGCATTAATGGTGCCTTCACAGATGTGTAAGTTACCCATGCCTTGGGCACTAATACACCCCCATACCATCACAGATGCTGGCTTTTGAACTTTGCGCTTACAACAGTCCGGATGGTTCTTTTCTTCTTTGTTCTTGAGGGCACAACGTTCACAGTTTCCAAAAACAATTTGAAATGTGGACTCGTCAGACCACAGAACACTTTTCCACTTTGCATCAGTCCATCTTAGATGAGCTATGGCCCAGCGAAGCGGCGGCGTTTCTGGGTGTTGTTGATAAATGGCTTTCACTTCGCATAGTAGAGTTTTAACTTGCACTTACAGACGTAGCGACAAACTGTAGTTACTGACAGTGGTTTTCTGAAGTGTTCCTGAGCCCATGTGGTGATATCCTTTACACACTGATGTCGGTTTTTGATGCAGTACCGCCTGAGGGATCGAAGGTCACAGGAATTCAATGTTGGTTTTTGGCCTTTCTCCAGATTCTCTGAACCTTTTGATGATATTACGGACCATAGATGGGGAAATCCCTACATTCCTTGTGTGACAGTGGGAGGGGCTATGGGCTATTTAAGTTGGAAAATGCCATTTTTCTGACAGTCTGCTGTCTGCCACTGCCAGAGGAGGTTCTCTGCACTGAGCAGGAGCTCAGATCTCCATGCATCAAACATCTACTGAGTTGATTATTTTGATGATGAGATTATGTTGTGTTGTAACCGGTTACATGAGTTTTGTTGATTGCTAATTGATTTTGCTAAGTCTGTTTTGATTATTTAATTCTTTACTTTAACATATTTGATTATTGACCTTTGATTGTGAATACATGTATTTTGTTATAATGGATGATTTACCTTTTGATTATTTTTAATATGCTTCTTTTTATGAATTATTTAGGCATATTTAACGCATGCGACTTTGAAATGGATTTAGAATATAAATTTACAATATATAATATACTATACTAATATTGCCTCTATTTATCACTATTGCAGATTTTGGGTGCTTTGTTTCCTCTTGTAGTTGTTCACTTTTTGACACTTTGGGATTTTAAATAAATGTTTGTAAACTGTTATCAACCTTGCCATCCTTGGTTTGAAAGTCTGGTTTGCAAAGGTTACATTACCTTCACCCGAGCCGGGGTGTGACACTTTGCAATAGCCTGTTGAGAAATGTTGTTCTTTAAACTGTTGGACAATTTTGCGCAAGCATTTGTTGAAAAAGTGGTGACCCTCGCCCCATCCTTGTTTGTGAATGACTGAGCATTTCATGGAAGATGCTTTTATACCCCATCACGGCACCCACCAGTTCCCAATTAGCGTGTTCACCTGTGGGATGTTCCAAACAAGTGTTTGATGAGCATTACTCAACTTTCTCTGTCTTTTTAGCCACTTGTGCCAGCTTTTTTGAAACATGTTGCAGGCATCAAATTCCAAATAAGCTAATATTTGCAAAAAATAAAGTTTTCCAGTTCCAACGTTAAGTCTTTGCAGTCTATTCAATTGAATATAAGTTGAAAAGGATTTGTAAAATCATTGTATTCTGTTTTTATTTGCCATTTACACAACGTGCCAACTTCACTGGTTTATTTATGTATTACAAGCAACAAAAAGTGTCTCCCAAACTCTCCCAAATGCACACCCTTACATCAACCTTTCACAGGTCAAATGAAGAGTAATGTCTCCCTTTCAAAAAGGATTCCATCGCCTAAATCACCTCCTTTGCATCTTGTCCTGAACCAAGGGAAGGCTCTCAAGCCTGGATGGTTTCAATAAGTCAGACTTAATACATTTTAGGGTAACATCTACATTCCTGCTCCATCTCTAGAAAACAGCAGGGGAACTCTGCTTTATATCTTTGTCGCATCGTATTGAAATTGTGTGTAGTGACAATGGCAGGACCACAACTTCTGTTTGGATATTGCCTGCTCAGATTTCCCCGGGGTCTCTTGCAGTGTCTCACAAAAAAATGTCTCTCGCTCTCCCTTCAAGTCCAAAGTTACAAACGACCCACTTTTACACATGAAATGACTTGATTCCAAACAAGAAAATACATGATGCGACACCTGGATAGAGGCACATTCACTGCACTCATGAATGCATCTTTGATACACAACAACACTATTGACCTCCTTTTGACAGTGCAACACATTTGGTGCCCTGCTAACCATGTCCACACATGTCCATGCTGGCTCTCGAGAGAGACACACAACACAGTTCCATTTGTATCAATTTCAAAACCTATTAGGAGTGATGGAAAACGACTTTGAAATTAATTTCAAACTGTCGCCATCATAAAAATCTTTGACTGCACAGGCAATGTTTGAATGCAACCAACAAACACAAAAAGTCACTGTGGAGGGAGGTGTGGCCAGCGCTGCCTGCAGGAGCAAAGGTCACCGCCTCTGTCTATGGCAGGCCTGGGCAATTATTTTGACTCGGGGGCCACATTTAGAGAAAAAAATGTGTCTGGGGGCCGGTATATCTATTTTTAGGAACACTAATATAGAACCTCACAATAATGTCTGATTGAATGCTAAAACGTTGTGACAGACCGCCTTAAAAAAACGTAATGGAATTTTACATTTTTCTATGAATGATAAAACACTGAATATTGACAACATATGAATGTCACACCCCCTTCCGATCGACATATTTTACAATCGAGTGAAACGCGACAAAAATGCAACAAACAGTGAAATATGAACACGGAGGGTACAAAATAAACCCACCTACAATCTGATATATCACTAAGCTTTAGAACTTTGTTGTGAAAATATCCTTCCGCGTCTGTGGAAACGCTTCCCGCCCACACTGCTTGGTGCCTCGTCTGAGCTGCTGTGATGTAGATGACCATAGTAACTAATTAGATGACCATAGTAACTAGTTAGATGTACATAGTAACTAATTAGATGACCATAGTAACTAATTAGATGACCATAGTAACTAATTAGATGACCATAGTAACTAGTTAGATGTCCATAGTAACTAATTACATTACCATAGTTACTAATTAGATGACCATAGTAACTAATTCGATGACCATAGTAACTAATTCGATGACCATAGTAACTAATTAGATTACCATAGTAACTAATTAGATTACCATAGTAACTAGTATATCATCCAAAAGCGCAGATTCCAAGCATGTAAAGACTTAGTATAGTTGAAGACTTCCGGTCATTAGAAAACATCACTGCACATCATAATGGCAGCTACACTTTCCATCTTAAACATCTAAAAAAAAATATTTGGGAATGTCCGGCGGGCCAGATTGAAAAGCTTAACGGGCCGCATGTGGCCCCCGGGCCTTAATTTGCCCAGGTCTGGTCTATGGTGTTGAGGGCAGAGCACCATCAGATAGGGGCGGAGCAAGTGCCGACGGCGAGACACAGCTGACAGGTGATTCGATTTCCCAGGTGGTACGAGTTAGTCTAAACATCTGTTGTCTTTAACAGTAAGCGGCCGGGAACAGGAGGAGAGGGAAATTACGGAGGTGACTGAAAAGTCACGTCCTGCTGGAGAAACTTTGTGAAATGTAATGTACATTAAAACCTTGCTAAAAACTGCACGCTTGGCTCCTGTGCCGTGTCTAACAGTGGAACTGCTAGGAAGCAACTTCCACAGTCACTCTTAATATGATCATTTACAAAACTGTCTTTACTGTAATTGTCAGTCAATCTCGCCAATTCACACAAATCTAACCAATCCTGAGTTAGGCGACTTTGTCCGATGGCCGCAATTTTCCGCCAATCAGTGTCATTTTCGGCAAATTACATGTGTCTCTTTCTGTGTCCGAGTTAAAGGCCTACTGAAATGAAATTTTCTTATTTAAACGGGGATAGCAGATCCATTCTATGTGTCATACTTGATCATTTCGCGATATTGCCATATTTTTGCAGAAAGGATTTAGTAGAGAACATCGACGATAAAGTTCGCAGCTTTTGGTCGCTGATAAAAAAAGCCTTGCCTGTACTGGAAGTAGCGTGACGTCACAGGTTGAAGAGCTCCTCACATTTCCCCATTGTTTACACCAGCAGCGAGAGCGATTCGGACCGAGAAAGCGACAATTACCCCATTAATTTGAGCGAGGATGAAAGATTTGTGGATGAGGAACGTGAGAGTGAAGGACTAGAGTGCAGTGCAGGACGTATCTTTTTTCGCTCTGACCGTAACTTAGGTACAAGGGCTCATTGGATTCCACACTTTCTCCTTTTTCTATTGTTGATCACGGATTTGTATTTTAAATCACCTCGGATACTATATCCTCTTGAAAATTAGAGTCGAGAACGCGAAATGGACATTCACAGTGACTTTTATCTCCACGACAATACATCGGCGAAGCACTTAAGCTACGGAGCTAACGGGATAGCATCGTGCTTAAATGCAGATAGAAACAAAAGAAATAAGCCCCTGACTGGAAGGATAGACAGAAGATCAACAATACTACTATCAGGAGACACCGAACCAAACACTGGACCTGTAACTACACGGTTAATGCTGTACCGCCTGGCAAAGCCTAGCGATGCTGTTGCTAACGACGCCATTGAAGCTAACTTAGCTACGGGACTTCGACAGAGCTATGCTAAAAACATTAGCTATCCACCTACGCCAGCCCTCATCTGCTCATCAACACCCGTGCTCACCTGCGTTCCAGCGATCGACGGCGCGACGAAGGACTTCACCCGATCATCGATGCGGTCGGCGGCTAGCGTCGGATAGCGCGTCTGCTATCCAACTCAAAGTCCTCCTGGTTGTGTTGCTGCAGCCAGTCGCTAATACACCGATCCCACCTACAGCTTTCTTCTTTGCAGTCCTCATTGTTCATTAAACAAATTGCAAAAGATTCACCAACACAGATGTCCAGAATACTGTGGAATTTTGCGATGAAAACAGAGCTGTTTGTATTGGGATACAATGTGTCCCAATACTTCCGCTTCGACCATCGACGTCACGCGCATACGTCATCATACATAGACGTTTTCAACCGGAAGTTTCACAGGAAATTTAAAATTGCACTTTATAAGTTAACCCGGCCGTATTGGCATGTGTTGCAATGTTAAGATTTCATCATTGACATATAAACTATCAGACTGCGTGGTCGGTAGCAGTGGGTTTCAGTAGGCCTTTAAAGGAAATTACTGTCTTCTTCTAATGCATTTATTACGGTATTTTTCGGATTATAGGTCGCTCCGGAGTATAAGTGGCACCGGCCGAAAATGCATAATAAAGAAGGAAAAAATCATATATTAGTCGCACTAGAGTATTAGTTGCATTTTTGGGGGAAATTTATTTGATAAAATCCAACACCAAGAATAGAAAATTCGCCAAATTTTTATTGGTTGACGTGTGTGTGTGTGACGATTGCTGATATACGCCTAGTCTCTTACGTAAATGAGATAAATAATATTATTTGATATTTTACGGTATTGTGTTACTAATTTCACACATAAGTCTCTCCAGAGTGTAAATTGCATCTCCGGCCAAACTATGAAAAAATCTGCGATTTATAATCCGTGAAAATCAGGAAAATCTTTGGGTAACGTTTGCTGTGGTCTGTAACGGCACACAAACAACTATCAGAAATACATATATTGTGTCAAGAGACATACAAATATAAATTAAACACAGAGGGCATAAGTAAAGGAAATTACATGAGTTCAAATATACCTACAAACTAGGCATAATGATGCAATATGTACATACAGCTAGCCTAAATAGCATGTTAGCATTGATTAGCTTGCAGTGACCAAATATGACTGATTGGCACTCCACACAAGTCAATAACGTCAACAAAGCTCACCGTTGTGCATTCACGCACAGCATGAAAAGTTTGGTGGACAAAATGATACAGAGAAGGAGTGGCATAAAACACGTCTTTCTGTGGCAGCAATGAAGGAAAGTTGTACATGTAAACAAACTACAGTACGGTTAAGGTCCGCCAAAATTAGCAGGTCGAAACGGCGTTCGCCAAATACTCTCATCAGTGAAGCATGTTAAATATAAAGAGTGGGATTTCTAAAAATAAGGAGGGTTTGTGTCATGTTTGTCTTCCTACAGAAACCATATAAATACAAAAAATATATTTTTTCCCCTTTTTTTCATTTTCATACATTTTTAAAAAACATGAACGCCGTGTTAGGGTATGGCTGGCGACCAGTCCAAGGTGTACTCTACTGCAGTGTTTTTCAACCACTGTGCCGCGGGCCATGAGATACAGTCTGGTGTGCTGAGGGAAATTATCTAATTTCACCTATTTGGGTTAAAAATATTTTTTGCAAACCAGTAATTATAGTCTGCAAATGATGTGTTGTTGTTGAGTGTCGGTGCCGTCTAGAACTTAGCAGAGTAACCGTGTAATACTCTTCCATATCAGTAGGTGGCAGCAGGAAGCTAATTGCTTTGTAGATGTCGGAAACAGCGGGAGGCAGCGTGCAGGTAAAAAGGTGTCTTATGCTTAAACCAAAAATAAACAAAAGGTGAGTGCCCCTAAGAAATAGCATTGAAGCTTAGGGAAGGCTATGCAGAACAAAACTAAAACTGAACTGGCTACAAAGTAAACAAAAACAGAATGCTGGACGACAGCAAAGACTTACTGTGGAGCAAAGACGGCATCCACAAAGTACATCCGAACATGACATGACAATCAACAATGTCTCCACAAAGAAGGATAAAAACAACTGAAATATTCATGATTGCTAAAACAAAGTAGATGCGGGAAATATCGCTCAAAGGAAGACATGAAACTGCTATAGAAAAACACCAAAAAAAGAGAAAAAGCCACCAAAATAGGAGCGCAAGACAAGAACTAAAACACTACACACAGGAAAACAGCAAAAAACTCATACGGCGTGATGTGACAGGTGGTGACAGTACACCTACTTTGAGACAAGAGCTATAGTGATGCATGCTTGGTTATGCTTTAAAGTCATATCCAACGATTGCGACAACGACTTTTTACTGTTAACTGAGTTTCGTTTTTTAGTGATTTCTGCTGGTGGTGTGCCTCCGCATTTTTTCTACGCAGAAAATGTGCCTTGGCTCAAAAAAGGTTGAAAAACACCGCTCTACTGGGATAGACTCCAGCTCACCCGTCACCCCAATGAGGACGTGCGGTACCAAAAAATGGATTCATTAAAATAATGTCAGCCATTCAAAATGCATAGACAAATTCCAATAATTCACCCATTCACACAGGTATAATCAAGGACTTAAATGGAGAAAGAGGAGATAGTTCAAAGCAGACTTCCCTTCGCCTCTCTCGCCTCACTCTTGGATGGAAAGTGGACGGCTCGCCCACAGAAGACAAAGAAGCCATTTTCGGAAACGAGATTGGAGGGGAAAGTTTAAAAATACAGGCGGTGGGAAGAAAAACGAGGAAACAAGGGGAATGATGGCGTGTGGGAGGGAGCCAGGCACGTCACCGCATGTTCTTTAGTAGAAGGTGAAATATGTTGAGGAACGATGACGAAGGCAGACACGGTGGCTCGAAGCTCATTCAATGTACTTATATGAGACATGTGGACTCAAAGTGTCAAGACGAGAAATATTCAAACCTAAAGTTTGAACGAAAACGTACAGATGCACGCTTGTATTGTTGATTGCCACATAGGAGACTTTGGTATGGACTGTGAGTGTTAGAATAATTATGTACCGTATTTTTCGGACTATAAGTCGCAGTTTTTTTCATAGTTTGGCCGGGGGTGCAACTCATACCCAGGAGCGACTTATGTGTGGAATTATTAACACATTACCGTAAAATATCAAATAATATTATTTAGCTCATTCACGTAAGAGACTAGACATACAATATGTCATGGGATTTAGCGATTAGGAGTGACAGATTGTTTGGTAAACGTATAGCATGTTCTATATGTTCTAGTTATTTGAATGACTCGTACCATAATATGTTACGTTAACATACCAGGCACGTTCTCAGTTGGTTATTTATGCGTCATATAACGTACACTTATTCAGCCTGTTGTTCACTATTTTTTATTTATTAGGGACCGAGTCCCTTTGGGACAGAGGACCCTATTGAATTTCTAGCGTTTTATTATTATTCCACCGCCTCTTTGAGCTGTAATTTGACCCCCTTAACATTTATCAAAACTCACCAAATTGGACACACACATCAGGACTGGCGAAAATTGCGATAAAAAAAACAACAAAAAAAACCCCCCAAAACTCAAAATTGCGCTCTAGCGCCCCCTAGGAAGAAAACACAGACAAAACTGCCTGTAACTCCCAGTAGGAATGTCGTAGAGACATGAAACAAAAACCTCTATGTAGGTCTCACTTAGACCTTCTTTCATACACTGACAACCCCCAGCAAAAATCAACAGGAAGTTTGCAATTCCCCCTTCAAAACAAAAGTTGTGTAAAAACAGTCACCTTTTTTCAAACATTATCTCCTCTGAGCGCGTTTGTCGTGTCGGCTTCTAATTAGCACAGGAGAGAGATTGAACCCTTCTGGTTAAAAGTTGATGATAGAATTTTAATTACTGCTCCGGTCTGGATTTTATGAGCCCTCAAAGTCGGTCCCGTCCATCGCTGCTTGCAGCTTTAATTTTAAATTGCCTTTCAAATGTCTATTCTTGGTGTTGGGCTTTATCAAATAAATTTCCCCCAAAAATGCGACTTATATATGTTTTTTTCCTTCTTTATTATGCATTTTCGGCCGGTGCGACTTATACTCCGGAGCGACTTATACTCCGAAAAATACGGTATATATTATCACACAACCCATATGCTTAAGGGCCGTTGCTATAGTTATTATTAATTGTGCTGAAGTGGTATTTTTCTTTGTCTGTGCAAAGTTGGCAATCCAAACGATTGCAAGCCAGTCTCGTATCAGTGTCTGTGTCCAGGAACGGCCTGCTGACTGCCAAGGCCGAACACCGCCGTGACGCAGACAGAGCAGAGACAAGGCGATATCACCAGTGTCAACACTTTTGCATTTCTTGTATAATCATATATTGTGTCTAACTGGAGCTGTCGAGATTACCCCCTTCCCTCAGCGACAGCTTCAGTGATGTAACCAGGGACCTCCCAAATAAATAGAGGAAGCACGTGGGCTAGACTTTAGAGCGAAGTTTGGATCTGTAACTAGAGTACAGCCCAAATAACGTCTTTCCTCAATTGAGCAAAATTTAACTCTGTCTCTGCATGATTTCTTGCTTCTTGTCTGTTTTAATAGATGTCATCAGTGTTTGAACTTGACAGTGAGTGACAACAAATGGTCTATTGTGATGGACTTGATGAATTGTATAAAATCAAGACTGTATAAAAATGGGCCACTTTGATGTATGCGATATCGATTTTAAAAGAATGATCACAAAAAAGTGTGACAGAAATGAACTGCTGAACAATTCACCAATTCGCCGACTGAAGTCCGTGTTGATATATGGAAGCGGAAGAATATCAGCCAATACTCAAGGATGAAATATACAGGAGGTATTGTCGAGTTACGACCGACTATTTGAGGTAAAATTGTTGTTGTTTTTCAAGTGGAAGGCACAACCAATAATTAATTGACACTATTTGATGAAGTATCTCATTCGAGTGGAACGGGTTGTACGTTTCCCCGCATGTCGGCTGCTGGCGTCACCCCGAAATGCAGAGATAGCAGGTGACGTGCAGGGAAAAGTCAAGTGACGCAGAGGACCGTGGGTGAAAGATACAATGCAAAGTAATACGAAGCAAAAATAGCAACGTACACATCAAACTAGGGTTGTCCCGATACCAATATTTTGGTACCGGTATTGGTACCAAAATGTATTTCGATACTTATCTAAATAAAGGGGACCACAAACAAATTGCATTATTGGCTTTATTTTAACCAATAATCTTATGGTACATCAAACATATGTCTCTTATTGCAAGTTTGTCCTTAAATAAAATAGTGAACATACGAGACAACTTGTCTTTTATTAGTAAGTAAACAAACAAAGGCTCCTAATTTAGTCTGCTGACATATGCAGTAACATATTGTGTCATTTCTTATTCTATTATTTTGTCAAAATTATGAAGGACAAGCTGTAAAAAAAAAATATTAATCTACTTGTTCATTTACTGTTAATATCTGCTCACTTTCTGTTTGAATATATTTTATCTACACTTCTGTTTAAATGTAATAATCACTTATTCTTCTGTTGTTTGGATACTTTACATTAGTTTTGGATGATACCACAAATTTAGGTATCAATCTGATACCAAGTAGTTACAGGATCATATTCAAAGTCCTCATGTGTCCAGGGACATATTTCCCGAGTTTATAAACATAATATGAACTTTAAAAAAAGGTAAAATATTTTTTGACGGTAAAAAATATAGATGTAATCATAGTAGTATTGACTAGATACGTCATTATACTTGGTATCATTACAGTGGATAGCAGGTGTAGATCCACCCATGGCGTTTGTTTACATTCAGGCGCGCTGGCTTTTGTTAGCGGTGACGCCGGTGAGCTATTGTATCCTCCTACGGTGTGTAGTGAAACATGTTTAGCTATTCCTCGTCCTGCAGGGATGATACTAAACGTACTTTTTTTGTCGCCATGGAGGCGAGGATTAGTGATTTAGAAGTATCTAAAACACTGCCGACTGCGGCTGAATGTTAGCTACTAGCTAGCTAGCCATGTCTTAAAACACCTCTTCCTGAGGGCGTTTCAGTGTTATAACTTCACCTTTATTGTTAGTTTTTAAGCCAAAATGCGTCCATTCTCCCTTTTCTGTCTACACACTGTGTCTGCTTGTAAGTACTACGTGATTGTGCGCTGCCGAACATGCCCCTCTGCTCGTAAACCCAGCAATGTCACGATGTGATGGTGCGCCGTCATGCCCGTTTTAAATAAAAAAACGGTACTTTTCAAACAGAGTATCGTACCGTTTTTGATTCATTAGTACCGTGATACTATACTAGTACAGGTATACCGTACAACCCTACATCAAACGATTAGTCGACGTCATCAACAACGTTGATTATAAAAATTAATCGACAAAGAGCTGTCTCTTGAACTTTTCTTACCTATTGTTACTGTTTTTGTGAATTCAGGATCTGCATAAGTGTTGAAAATTTGAACTCAAACCATCGAGGCATGGCGGAGATATTTATAAAACAATCTTGCCTTTTATACTTCCATAATTTGCCCAATTTGTGAATTGGGCATATATCTTCATATATGGTCAAGTGTTACCCAAAGAGCTTTGCACGAGTCCGTCATTGTAGTCAGACATTGTTTCTTTCTCTCTATCCTCTTGTTGTGGGGCAGACTGGCTCGTATAGGCACATGCATCCTCCACAGTTGCCAGATTCTAAAAGAAAGCAGTTTGTAATTCTAAGTTATGTCTGTCAGTAGACTCGCTATGGAAGCGCTAAAAACAACAACATGGCTGACTGGGAGAAGACACAGTCGCTCTGACCGTAACTTAGGTAAAAGGGCTCATTGGATTCCACACTTTTTCCTTTTTCTATTGTGGATCACGGATTTGTATTTTAAAACACCTCGGATACTATATCCTCTTGAAAATAAGAGTCGAGAACGCGAAATGGACATTCACAGTGACTTTTATCTCCACGACAATACATTGGTGAAGCAGTTTAGCTACGGAGCTAACGTGATAGCATCGTGCTTAAATGCAGATAGAAACAAAAGAAAAAATAAGCCCCTGACTGGAAGGATAGACAGAAGATCAACAATACTACTATCAGGAGACACCGAACCAAACACTGGATCTGTAACCACACGGTTAATGCTGTGCCGCCTGTCGAAGCCTAGCAATGCTGTTGCTAACGACGCCATTGAAGCTAACTTAGCTACGGGACCTCGTCAGAGCTATGATAAAAACATTAGCGCTCCACCTACGCCAGCCCTCATCTGCTCATCAACACCCGTGCTCACCTGCGTTCCAGCGATCGACGGCGCGACGAAGGACTTCACCCGATCATCGATGCGGTCGGCGGCTAGCGTCGGATAGCGCGTCTGCTATCCAACTCAAAGTCCTCCTGGTTATGTTGCTGCAGCCAACCGCTAATACACCGATCCCACCTACAGCTTTCTTCTTTGCAGTCCCCATTGTTCATTAAATAAATTGCGGCCGTATTGGCATGTGTTGCAATGTTAAGATTTTATCATTGATATATAAACTATCAGACTGCGTGGTCGGTAGTAGTGGGTTTCAGTAGGCCTGTGTACAGTGAGAGTGACTGGAGTGTTAATTCAGGTATACATTCTGACAAATACTGATATTTGACTTAGATCACGTCACAGGAACCAGAACTCGTACGTAGATTAAGGACCTCCTATACCAGGCCTGGGCAATTATTTTGACTCGGGGGCCAAATTTAGAGAAAAAAAAGGTGTCTGGGGGCTGGTATATCACATTTTTAGGAACACTAATACAAAACCTCACAATAATGTCTGACTGAATGCTTAAAACGTTATGACAGACCTCCTTAAAAACGGAATGGAATTTTAAATTGTTCTACTGAATGAGACACCCAGAATGTACATGAAAATAAAGAATGTGTGATTTACAATATTAACTATGAAGGATAAAACACTGAATATTGACAACATATGAACGTCACACCCCCTCTCGATCGACATATTTTACAATCAAGCGAAACGCGACAAAAATGCAACAAACACAGCGAAATATGAACGCAAAGGGTTAAAATAACGCCAAAAATCTGATATATCACTAAGCTTTAGAACTTTCTTGTAAAAATCTCCTTCCGCATCTGTCCCTGACACCCGCATTTCAGACTGGCCGCTCTGGAAACACTCAGTGGAAACGCTCCCCACCCACACTGCTTGGTGCCTCGTCTGAGCTGCTGTGACTTAGATTACCATAGTGACTAATTAGATTACCATAGTAACTAGTATATCATGCAATAGCGCAGATTCCAACCATTAAAATACTTTGTATAGTTCAAGACTTACGGTCATTTGAAAACATCACTGCACATCATAATGGCAGCGACAGTTTCCATCTTAAAGATCTAAAAATATTATTTGGGAATGTCCGGCAGGCCAGATTGAAAAGCTTAACGGGCCTTAATTTGCCCAGAAGGACACTGTGGGGAGGAGTGGCCGGCAGACCGACAGCGAGGCAGGGCACGCCGGGCCCACTCCAAGATGGCGGCGAGGAGGTGTGGCGATCGACGCCGTAAATCCTATCAGGCGCATGGATCGCCCACCTGGGCACAATCAGATAATCTCCTCGCACTGTGTAAAAGGGCGGCAGCCGTGAACGACGGGGAAGAGAGAGTTGGAGAGTCCGAAGCAGACGCAGCGCGCAATAGATCAGGAGCCAGATGGAGACAACGACGTGGTGCTGAAAAGCAGACGGCGAAGCGAGCAGAGCGAGGTGGAGCTGAAAAGCGACCCGAAGCAAGAAGACGCAGCTTTATTGAAAGAATAAAGAAAAGTCAAAACCTGCTGGCAGTAATGTCTCTATTTGGTGGTCCATGGAACCCGCACGACACGAGTTTGTCACAGCCACCAAAAAATATCAGTTTCTCAGCAGCGGCATGTATAGGCAACAGCGGTACTCAGTTGTAATACACTTTTCCACCACGTGTGGCAGTAATGACAATAACAAACAGAAGAAGTCTGGAGCTAAAGTCATAGAGAATTTGCTTGAGCGCAAAAATTATGACTAGAGTGGTAAAGCTGTATTTTCATTTGTACTTTAATTTTATTGACAGTTTAGTTAGGAACAATATTCATTATTAATTCAGATTACTTATTTTAGCACAACATAAATGTATTTTTCGTCAGTTATTTACAAGTCCTTTCTTATACTGTATATTTGGTTAGTACACCTGCGTTCTAGCGCCAGAACGTAGCCACTCTTTGCTGTACAGTAAGCCTACACGTCTCCAGCTCTATGTGCATTTACTCGCTCTCTGTGTTTCCCCTCTGTGCTCATCGTTTTGTGTCCCTTGTCACCATCCAGCAGCGTTCCTCCGTTTCCTGGTTTCGAGCTGTGTGTCTCGTCTCCCTGAATTCCCTCTGATTCCCCAGCTGCCTTCCAGGAGCTCGACATCTCGCTCCTGCACCTGACCTCCTGCCTGTCCCTGGACCTCCGAGCTTGCACAGTCTTGCTTTTAACAAGTGTTTTAACCAGGTCTACTTTGTACTTGGTATCTGGTCTTTTTCTCTCTATAAACTCTGGTAAATTCCCAAAACACACGAGTAGACCCACACACTGCAAAAACTAAAATCTAAGTAAGATTAAATATCTCAAATAAGGGTGATATTTGCTTATTTCCTGTCTGATAAGATAGTTCTTCTCACTAAGCAGATTTTATGTTAGAGTGTTTTACTTGTTTTAAGTGTTTTGTTCCTAAATGATCTCAGTAAGATATTACAGCTTGTTGCTGAGATTTTATGACCTATATTAAGTAAAACATACTTGAAACTACAATATCAACTGATGCAAAGCTGTGTCATCATTTTTTCCTGAGGGAACTCTCCTGAAGGAATCAATAAAGTACTATCCATCCATCAACACTCACAAGTATAAAAACTACTTTTTTAAAGTAATAATTTCTTATTTCAAGCATGAAAAAAAAAAAATCATGACTTTGACACAATTGTGTCTCATATTAAAACAGATGACAGCCAAATGGACTTTGCTGTTTTATTTTCAATGAAACAATAGAAAATACATACTCATATAGTAGTAGAGTTGTTATTACCGTATTTTTCGGACTATAAGTCACATTTTTTTTCATAGTTTGGCCGGGGGTGCAACTTATACTCAGGAGCGACTTATGTGTGAAATTATTAACACATTACCGTAAAATATCAAATAATATTATTTAGCTCATTCACGTAAGAGACTAGACGTATAAGATTTCATGGGATTTAGCGATTAGGAGTGACAGATTGTTTGGTAATGACTCTTACCATAATATGTTACGTTAACATACCAGGCACGTTCTCAGTTGGTTATTTATGCCTCATATAACGTACACTTATTCAGCCTGTTGTTCACTATTCTTCATTTATTTTAAATTGCCTTTCAAATGTCTATTCTTGGTGTTGGGTTTTATCAAATAAATTTCCCCAAAAAATGCGACCTATACTCCAGTGCGACTTATATATGTTTTTTTTCCCTTCTTTATTATGCATTTTCGGCCGGTGCGACTTATACTCCGGAGCGACTTATACTCCGAAAAATACGGTAGTGAGAATATACTTATTTTAAAGTATTTTTGGGTCCATTAAGGTTAGTTAATTTTACTTGTTTTGGAAAGTCTTGACAAGCCAAATTTTATTGGCAGATAATTTTGCTTGGTTCAAATAAAATACCCCTAATTTTTTATTTTTTTTTTCTTCTTTTTGAACACTGACATTTTGCAGTGTGCCTTGCCCTCCCTGGACTTCCGCACCTCGCTTAACACGCACCTTCAACAACTCCTGGTAACACTCCTCAGATAATCACTACGCATAGTCATACCATACGTATTTTGGTTTAGCCCTTGTTTGGTGTTCGGGTCTGTGGGACCCGTTTTCATTTTTTATTAAAAGAAAAATTATACAATTAATTAATTTTTCAAACTGAGACTCACTGACTTTGGCTCATTTTCTGTGAAGAACATATATCAGAATACATATTTAATGACCACACACCATACACCCCCCCCCCCTCTCCCCCTACACATTTCTATTACATATAAGATGTGCGGGTCCACTGGACCCGGGGCTAATAGAAGTGTGGACATTGATGTTGTGTGTACCACACACACACACACACGCACACACACACAGCAGGCCGAGACAGGAGGAGGACAGAGTGTAGGTACACAGAACATCAGAGGGTCAAATGTGCGAGAAAATGAGAGCAGACAGTGTTGACAAACAATGTTGCAACCTTGTGTGGGAACCGCAGGTGCAGAAACACAAAAGAAGAATCCCTGTGGGATGCACAAACTGGCAGAGAGGTTTTCCGTGCAACGATCATATTGTTGTTACTCAGCCAGTATTTGTGGGTCTGATGGACCCGTTGCATTTGGTGGCTTTTAATGCCTCACAATCAAACACTTTTATGTTAAAATACTGAACAGATGTTTATTGGCATAAGGTAAAAATCTGTTTAGTATTTTAACATAAAAATGTTTGATTGTGAGGCATTAAAAGCCACCAAATGCAACGGGTCCATCAGACCCACAAACGCTGGCTGAGTAACAACAAATAAACATTACACAAGGGTTCATTCACACGTCACACACTTGTATTAATAAATACGCCTAGAGCTAACGCGTCCCTGCCTTTGTGCCGTCTCCTTCCCCCACTGTACTGTAACAAAATAAATCATATTTGGTTTAATATCATTTGACAGGTTAGATATAATTATTGAATATGATTACAATAAGAGTAAGGTTACTAAATCAATGTTAATAATTGAGTGGGTCGTGGCAAAAAGGACCCTGGTCCTATACTGTGCACTTTACGAGTCTCCCATATTTTTACAGAACAATCAATTCTTCCTTCATCCCGTACGTGTTCTCTGTCCGCGACACAGATTCCATACATGGTTTGCATCATTAGCCGCTCTCCTTTTTGCAGATCTACTAGGCTGTGTAAAGCAGGGCAATGATCCTAGCCCATCTTGCTGCAGTCATTAGAAAAGCATTAACACTGACACTGCACATTTTCATTCTGAATAACAATAACCCTGCGTGTATAACTCTCACCTTTTAATAACCTTGCAAATGAGGACTGCGAGCATCATAACCGGCTCCTCGGTCCAATTCCTTAATTACACCAGCCTTGCATTTCCATCATCTGCGAGACACGGCCACCGCCCCCCCGGAGGACGCGCACGAGACGGGAAATGAAGTCAATGACACGACAGGATTCGGCCGGCTGGTTTAAGGTGGCCTAGAATAGCAGCAGTGATGTAAAACACTGTGGACTGTCATTACATTTCACTGGTTCCATCAATACATTCACAGCCAAATGTCAGCAACGTGCACTTGATGAGGAATTCTCCAAGGAATTTGTGGAAAAAGTGCGTCCACTGAGACTATTTCGAGAGAAAACCTGCTTACTCGTTTCTCTTTTCATTGTTACTGGAGATGCTGATATGACATGACCCGTTAATACATATCGCACAATCATAACACAAACACATTCATGGACTAGCTAATTACATAATGGTACCTCAGTTTTTTAATGCAAATTGTTGCCCAATAATAGGGTTGTCAAACAATACTTAATCACGATTACTCGCATTTTGTTCATAGTTAAAGGCCTACTGAAACCCACTACTACCGACCACGCAGTCTGATAGTTTATATATCAATGATGAACTCTTAACATTGCAACACATGCCAATACGGCTGGGTTAACTTATAAAGTGCAATTTTAAATTTCCCGCGAAACTTCCAGTTGAAAACGTCTATGTATGAGGACGTATGCGTGTGACGTCGATGGTTGAAACGGAAGTATTCGGACACATTGTATCTCAATACAAACAGCTCTGTTTTCATCGCAAAATTCCACAGTATTCTGGACATCTGTGTTGGTGAATCTTTTGCAATTTGTTTAATGAACAATGGAGACTGCAAAGAAGAAAGCTGTAGGTGGGATCGGTGTATTAGCGGCTGGCTGCAGCAACACAACCAGGAGGACTTTGACTTGGATAGCAGGCGCGCTATCCGACGCTAGCCGCCGACCGCATCGATGATCAGGTGAAGACCTTCGTCGCTCCGTCGATCGCTGGAACGCAGGTGAGCACGGGTTGGTGATGAGCAGATGAGGGCTGACGTAGGTGGAGAGCTAATGTTTCGCCAGGCGGGAGAGCATTAACCTTGTGGTTACAGGTCCAGGGTTTGGTTCGGTGTCTCCTGATAGTAGAAGTAATAGTAGTATTGTTGATCTTCTGTCTATCCTTCCAGTCAGGGGCATGTTTCTTCTGTTTCTATCTGCAGTTAAGCACGATGCTATCACGTTAGCTCCGTAGCTAAAGTGTTTCGCCGATGTATTGTCGTGGAGATAAAAGTCACTGTGAATGTCCATTTCGCGTTCTCGACTCTCATTTTCAAGAGGATATAGTATCCGAGGTGGTTTGAAATACAAATCCGTGATCCACAATAGAGAAAGGAGAAAGTGTGGAATCCAATGAGCCCTTGTACCTAAGTTACGGTCAGAGCGAAAAAAGATACATCCTGGCGTCCTGCACTGCACTCTAATCCTTCACTCTCACTTTCCTCATCCACAAATCTTTCATCCTCGCTCAAATTAATAGGGTAATCGTCGCTTTCTCGGTCCGAATCGCTCTCGCTGCTGGTGGGAATGATTGTAAACAATGTGCAGATGTGAGGCGCTCCACAAACTGTGACGTCACGCTACTTCCGGTACAGGCAAGGCTTTTTTATCAGCGACCAAAAGTTGCGAACTTTAAAGGCCTACTGAAATTAATTTTTTTTATTTAAACGGGAATAGCATATCCATTCTATGTGTCATACTTGATCATTTCGCGATATTGCCATATTTTTGCTGAAAGGATCTAGTAGAGAAAATCGACGATAAAGTTCGCAACTTTTGCTCGCTGATGAAAAAAGCCTTGCCTGTACCGGAAGTAGCGTGACGTCACAGGAGCTAGTATTCCTCACAATTCCCCGTTGTTTACAATGGAGCGAGAGATTCGGAGCGACAAAGCGACGATTACCCCATTAATATGAGCGAGGATGAAAGATTCGTAGATGAGGAACGTTACAGTGAAGTACTAGAGAGGCAGTGATGGACGTATCTTTTTTCGCTCTGACCGTAACTTAGGTACAAGCTGGCTCATTGGATTCCACACTCTCTCCTTTTTCTATTGTGGATCACGGATTTGTATTTTAAACCACCTCGGATACTATATCCTCTTGAAAATGAGAGTCGCGCACGCAAAATGGACATTTAAAGTGACTTTTATCTCCACGACAATACATCGGTGACACACTTAGCTACTAAGCTAACGTGATAGCATCGTTCTCAAATGAAGATAGAAACAAAATAAATAAACCCCTGACTGGAAGGATAGACAGAAGATCAACAATACTATTAAACCATGTACATGTAACTACACGGTTAAAAATTCTCAGCCTGGTAAGGCTTAACAATGCTGTTGCTAACGACGCTAAGGCTAATTTAGCAACTTAGCAACCGGACCTCACAGAACTATGATAAAAACATTAGCGCTCCACCTACGCCAGCCAGCCCTCATCTTCCCATCAACAGCCGTGCTCACCTGCGTTCCAGCGATCGACGGCGCGACGAAGGACTTCATCCGTGGGTTTGGCGGCAAGCATCGGCTAGGCGTAGTAAGTAGTCCTTGTTGTGTTGCTGTAAGTATTGTACTTAGCCGCTAATACACCGATCGATCCCACCTACAACGTTCTTCTTTGCAGCCTCCATTGTTCATTAAACAAATTGCAAAAGATTCACCAACACAGATGTCCAGAATACTGTGGAATTTTGTCGAAGAAAACGAAAGGTTTTGTCCAACCACTTCCGTGGATTTTGTGACGTCACGCGCATGAATCATATCCAAAGGAGTTTTTCAACCGGAAGTGTGGCAGGAATTTTAAAATTGCACTTTATAAGTTAACCCGGCCGTATTGGCATGTGTTTCAATGTTAAGATTTCATCATTGATATATAGAATCAGAATCAGAATCAGAATCAGCTTTATTGTCATTACGCAGGGTAACGAGATTGAGGCCATTCCATACAGTGCGATAAAACAAGTGTACACTCTATACAGAGGGTGAAATGAATATGTTACGTGCATATCTACATGAAACAGGGTGGTTGGTGGAATGGGTTTTTGCACCGAAGAGAAGGCAGTTATGAGGGTCAATGGGGAAGTCTGTTCAGGGTGGTTATGGCCCTGGGGAAGAAGCTGTTTTTTAGCCTGTTCGTCTTGGTTTTAATGCACCTGTAGCGCTTCCCAGAGGGCAGCAGGTGGAACAGGTCAGAGCCAGGGTGGGTGCTGTCCTTGATGATGGCACTGGCTCTGTTGAGGCAGCGGGAGGTGTAGATGTCCATCAGAGAGGGGAGAGGGCGGCCGATGATCTTTTGAGCCGTCTTGACCACTCTTTGCAGCCTCTCCCTGTCTGCTGCAGTGCAGCTGCCGTACCATACAGTAATACAGTAGGTCAGCAGGCTCTCGATGGACGAGCGGTAGAAGGTCAGCAGCAGGTCAGGCTTCAGGTTGTACTTCCCGAGGACTCTCAGGAAGTGTAGCCGCTGCTGAGCCTTCTTGATGATTGCTGTGGTGTTGACTGTCCAGGAAAAGTCGTTAGAGATGTGGACTCCAAGGTACCTGAAGGTGTGGACCCCCTCCACACGCTCGCCGTTGATGTAGAGGGGGGCAGGGTCGGTGCTGCTCCTCCTGAAGTCGACGATGATCTCTCTGGTCTTGCTGGTGTTGAGAGCGAGGTTGTTCTCCGAAGACCAGGCCGTCAGCTTCAGGACCTCCTCCCTGTAGACAGCCTCGTCACCCCTGGAGATGAGCCCGACCACTGTGGTATCGTCAGCAAACTTGACGATAAGGTTGTCACTGTGGGCTGGACTGCAGTCATGGGTGTAGAGGCAGTAGAGGAGGGGGCTCAGCACACAGCCCTGTGGGGAGCCGATGCTCAGCGTGCGGGTGGATGAGAGGTGGGGGCCAAGTCTCACATTCTGGGGTCGGTCCGTTAGGAAGTCCCTTATCCAGGCGTTTGTGAGAGGGGGGAGGCCAAGAGTGTCCAGTTTATTGCAGAGTCTGTCCGGGATTATTGTATTGAAGGCAGAACTATAATCCACAGAGAGCATCCGGACGTAGCTCTGCTGCTGCTCCAGGTGGTTCAGAGCAGAGTGGAGAGCAACAGCGATGGCGTCCTCTGTGGATCTGTTCGCCCGGTATGCGAACTGGTGGGGGTCAAAGTCTGGAGGGAGATGGTCCTTGATGTGCTGGAGAACCAGTCTCTCGAAGCACTTCATGATTACCGGAGTAAGGGCCACTGGTCGGTAATCATTCAGGCTGGTGATGGGAGACTTCTTCGGCACCGGGATTATTGTAGATGACTTCAGGCAGGATGGGATGACTGCCTGAGCCAGGGAGAGGTTGAAGATCCTGGTGAGGGGGGAAGCGAGCTGGTGGGCGCACGCCCTGAGCACCTTTCCAGGTACTCCGTCTGGTCCGGCAGCCTTCCTGGGGTTCACAGCCAGGAGCACTCGTCTGACACTGTGCTCCTGTACAGTGAATGGAGTGGTGCCGGAGTCCGGTGGGGGCGGGGGCAGGGCTGGAGCAGATGAGTGTCGCTGGGGGGTATCGAAACGGGAAAAGAAACAGTTAAGCTCCTCTGCCAGTGTCGCACTCTGATCTGCAGTTGTCACATTGCAGCCTCTGTAGTTCGTGATGTCATGAATGTCCCGCCACACCTCCCGTGAGTTATTGCTGGACAGATGGGACTCTATGCACCTCCTGTGGTCCGCCTTTGCTTTTTTAATCCCTCTCTTCAGGTCGGCTCTAGCAGCACTGTACAGTGCCCTGTCCCCTGACCTGAAAGCTGCGTCGCGGGCCCTGAGGAGTGTGCGGACTTGGTTGGTCATCCAGGGTTTCTTGTTGGGGTAAACCCGGATGTTTTTTTCCACAGTCACATTCCCGATGCAGAACTGTATGTAGTCCAGCACCGTTCCTGTGGCTGTCTCCAGCTCCTGTTGTTGGAAGAGGTCCCAATTCGTGTGTCGGAAGCAGTCCTGAAGTTTAGGGAGTGCATCGTCAGGCCAGGTCATAACAGTCTTTGTGATGGGCCTGGCCTGGCGTCTGATGGGGGTGTAGGTAGGAGAGAGCAGGAGGGAAAGATGGTCTGACTGTCCAAGCTGGGGGAGGGGTGTAGCTCTGTACGCGTGCTTCACGTTGGTATACACGTGGTCAAGGGTGTTCTTGCCCCTTGTAGAACACTTCACGTGCTGGTAGAACTTAGGGAGTACAGTCTTTAGATTGGCCTTATTAAAATCCCCTGCTATGATATGAACACTGTCGGGGTGGGCCCGCTGCTGTTCGTTGACGGTGTTCAGCAGAAGAGAGAGCGCTGTGTTTACTTTGGCGTCCGGTGGAATATACGCAGCCGTGATGATAATAACAGACAGCTCTCTCGGGAGAAAAAAAGGCCGACATCTAACAGACATGTACTCCACGTCCGGGCAACAGTGCTGTTCAATGATTGTCCCGTTGTTGCACCAGTTCTCATGCACGTAAATACAGAGCCCCCCTCCTCTGCTCTTACCGGAGTCCTTAGTTCTGTCCCGGCGGAGCAGAGTGCGGCCGGCTAGCTGCATGCTAGCATCGGGTATTTCCGGGTGAAGCCAGGTTTTGGTGATAATCATAGCACAACAGTCCCGAACATAGCGGTTTCCAGCGAGTTGTAACTCCAGGTCGTCCATCTTCTGTACGAGGGATCTGGCATTGGAGAGGAACAGGCTCGGTAGAGGTGGCTTGTGGGGTTGTTTCCTAAGCCTGAGCAAGACGCCGGACCTGCGGCCACGCTTCTGCTTCCTCTCCCTCCTCCGTCTGCGCCGTCTCCCAGACCCAACAACAAACCACGGAGAGCCCGGTGCTCTTGCTATGTCATCTGGGATGTTGTGCTCGTGGTGAAAGTCGTTCGAAACAGATATCTGGTGCGAGTTCCCGATATCCAAGAGTGACTGGCGGGTGTAC
This sequence comes from Entelurus aequoreus, assembly GCF_033978785.1. Lineage (NCBI taxonomy): Eukaryota > Metazoa > Chordata > Actinopteri > Syngnathiformes > Syngnathidae > Entelurus > Entelurus aequoreus. The sequence continues at coordinate 33,345,184 of NC_084750.1, read as the reverse complement.
CGGGTGTTTGCAGTACAGGTGGTGCACAAAAGGGAAAAAAACAAGAAGAAAAGAAGGAGGAAAGAGCACTGAAAAGGAGAGCCGTGAGCCGCTGCGTCTGTGCGCGCCGCCATCTTGGGAAAAAAAACAAAAAACAAAAAAAAAACTATCAGACTGCGTGGTCGGTAGTAGTGGGTTTCAGTAGGCCTTTAAGTCATAATCAATCGCACATAGAAGTTTTTCATCTCTTATAAGTGTACAGTGCAAAGTGGATTCAAATGGCCCTGTTTGTCATGGTTTACCTGACACATGGAAAATGACAAATTGGGGGTTGGGCTATTCACTTTAACCACCAGATGGCAGTAGAGCAGGCCTGGGCAATTATTTTGACTCGGGGGGCCAAATTTAGAGAAAACAATGTGTCTGGGGGCCGGTATATCTAGCTATATATATATGTAAGCTGTAAAAAATTGCTGTACAGTATGTGCGCTTGGGTCCTATTTTTAGGAACACTAATACAAAACCTCACAATAATAACTGGTTGAATGCTGAAAAAAGTTATGACAGACAGTCTTAAAAAACTAAATGGAATTTTACATTGTTTTACTGAATGAGACAGCCAGAATGTATATGAAAATAAAGAATGTGGGATTTACAATATTAACTATGAACGATAAAACACTGAATATTGACAACATATGAACGTCACACCCCCTCTCGATCGACATATTTTACAATCAAGTGAAACACAACAAAAATGCAACAAACACAGCGAAATATGAATGCGAAGGGTAAAAAAAACAAAAAACCCTTCAATCTGATACATCTGATATAGCACTAAGCTTTGTAACTTTGTTGTAAAAATCTCCTTCCGCGTCTGTCCCTGACACCCGCATTTCAGGCTGGCCGTTTTGGAAACACTCTGTGGAAACGCTCCGCACCCACACTGCTTGGTGCCTCGTCTGAGCTGCTGTGACTTAGATTACCATAGTAACTAATTAGATTACCATAGTAACTAATATTTCATGCAAAAGCGCAGATTCCAACTATTGAAATACTTTGTATAGTTCAAGACTTATGGTCATTTGAAAACATCACTGCACATCATAATGGCAGCTACAGTTTCCATCTTAAAAAACTACAAAAATTATTTGGGAATGTCCAGTGGGCCTGATTGAAAAGCTTAACGGGCCGCATGCGGTCCCCAGGCCTTAATTTGCCCAGGTCTGCAGTAGAGTGTTGAATATATTTAAAATGTTGGCAATTTTGTGGCAATTCCAACTTTGACCACAGTGTCACTTGCGATGCAGAGTGGCGCTTTCCATCATTTTCAACAAACTGCATTACAAAATGATTAACACCCCCACCCACCCCACTCCATTCTCGCTCCTAAATATTCCAAAGTCAACTGTCGGCTTTATTATAAGAAAATGGAAGAGTTTGGGAACAACAGCAACTCAGCCACCAAGTGGTAGGCCACGTAAACTGACAGAGAGGGCTCAGCGGATGCTGAAGCGCATAGTGCAAAGAGGTCGCCAACTTTCTGCGTGGTCAGTTGCAACAGAGCTCCAAACTTCATGTGACCTTCCAATTAGCCCACGTACAGTACGCAGAGAGCTTCATGGAATGGGTTTCCATGGCCAAGCAGCTGCATCTAAGTCATACATCACCAAGTCCAATGCAAAGCGTGGGATGCAGTGGTGTAAAGCACGTCCCCACTGGACTCTAGAGTCGTGGAGACGCCTTCTCTGGAGTGATGAATCACGATTTTCCATCTGGCAATCTGATGGACGAGTCTGGGTTTGGAGGTTGCCAGGAGAACGGTACATTTTGGACTGCATTGTGCCGAGTGTGAAATTTGGTGGAGGAGGAATTATGATGTGGGGTTGTTTTTCAGGAGTTGGGCTTGGCCCCTTAGTTCCAGTGAAAGGAACTTTGAATGCTCCAGGATACCAAAACATTTTGGACAATTCCATGCTCCCAACCTTGTGGGAACAGTTTGGAGCGGGCCCCTTCCTTTTCCAACATGACTGTGCACCAGTGCACAAAGCAAGGTCCATAAAGACATGGATGACAGAGTCTGGTGTGGATGAACTTGACTGGCCTGCACAGAGTCCTGACCTGAACCCGGTAGAACACCTTTGGGATGAATTAGAACGGAGACTGAGAGCCAGGCCTTCTCGACCAACATCAGTGTGTGACCTCACCAATGCGCTTTTGGAAGAATGGTGGAAAATTCCTATAAACACACTCCGCAACCTTGTGGACAGCCTTCCCAGAAGAGTTGAAGCTGTAATAGCTGCAAAAGGTGGACCGACGTCATATTGAACCTTATGGGTTAGTAATGGGATGGCATTTCAAGTTCATATGTGAGTCAAGGCAGGTGGCCAAATACTTTTGGCAATATAGTGTATATAGTTACTCTACATGCAGTCAGCTTTTGGCCCGCAACAACAGTTTTTTAGCCCAATGCGGCCCCCAATTTAAAAAGTTAGGAAACCCCTGCTCTAACCATTACTTCCATTTTTAATATTGTGTTGAAACATCACAGTTGAGACATGCACAAGCATTGACACACATTTTTCTCAAAGCATAGTTGAGTTGCAGCAAGGAGTACTGCGATAATTATAGATTAGATTCAATTGGATGAGATAGAACTTTATTGATAACCTGGGCATGCGCCCTCAGGGAAATTAGGGTCCCAATAGCAGCAACACCTTATGCAGTTTACAAGTGGATAGTGGAAATAGCATATAGTGTCAAAGTAGAACTGGAATTTGAAACTATTGCAACATGTCTTTGTTTGGACAGATCAGTAGAGTACGAGAAATGCTACTTAAATATTTACCCCAATGGGAAGTTTTAAGCCACAAAAAACACACAACCAGACTGTACCTGCTTGTACTTATGCTTGTGTGGGGATAAAAACAATGATGTATGTACACTGCAAAAAGTCAGTGTTCAAAAACAAGAAAAAAAATACAAAAATTAGGGGTATTTTATTTGAACTAAGAAAAATTATCTGCCAATAGAACAAGAAAATTTGGCTTGTTAAGACTTTCCAAAACAAGTAAAAAATTAGCTAACTTCAATGAACCCAAAAATACCTTAAAATAAGTATATTCTCACTAATAATAAGTGCACTTTTCTTGATAGAAAAAACAAATATGAGACCTTTTTGCTCAATATGTTAAAAAATATTCTTAAATGAAGTAAATGCTAGTGACATTATCTTGACATAATGATATGCGCTCTGCATTACATTTCTTGAAACCAGCAAACTTATACTAAAAACTAATTTATTGTTCTTAATGGAAAGGCAACAAGGCAACCGCTTGTTACTCTCGGGGTCTCCTAGCCGCTCAGGCAAATCATATTGTCTAAAAATGCATTTTTTCCATGGATAACATGACATTATCACGCCAAGTGCGTGCTCTTTCAGTCAATTAGTGCGCATATATACAGCCTGGACAAAAAAAATGTAATTGTAATTTTGAAGAATTCATCTGAATGTGCATGAACTATTTCTGTTCAAAATTGTTACAAATGTCACATGTTAGATGTTTAAATATTAACTGTCAGTTTACTGTACTGTGCCAACTGTACTACTATATGAGTACGTATTTTCTATTGTTTCATTGAAAATAAACAGCAAAGTCCATTTGGCTGTCATCTGTTTTAATTATGAGACACAATTGTGTCAAGTCATGATTTTAGTTTTTTCATGATTGAAATAAGAAATTATTACTTTAAAAAGTAGTTTTATCCTTGTGAGTGTTGATGACACAGCTTTGCAACAGTTGATATTCTAGTTTCAAGCATGTTTTCCTCAATATAGGTCATCAAATCTGTAATATCTTACTGAGATCATTTAGGACCAAAACCCTTAAAACAAGTAAAACACTACATAAAATCTGCTTAGTGAGAAGAATTATCTTATCAGACAGAAAATAAGCAAATAACACCCTTATTTGAGATATTTAATCTTACTTAGATTTCAGTTTTTGCAGTGTAGAGACTTTGATAATGAAGTTTGTTCCTCTTCCAAAAAACACCCCATATAGAATCATCACATCATAAGAGCGGGAACAGGATCAACAGCGGCCTACATTATGCTCGTCAAAGTCAAAGGAACTCAAAAAGGTGAACTCCATCCAGCTCTGCGTGGTAATTGGCCAATAAAACAAAACCATGAGCCCTTGCAAATGCTTTCTGGCCCTGGGGGGCAATTACACAAATGAAAAAAGAGCGAGTGCCAATCTTATCTAACCGATGATATGATGAGTCTGTAATGAAGACTAATATATCGCTCATAAAGAGTCGGTTGATGGATTCGGTGTGATATACCCAGAGTGCGCAGTGTACCGCGATGTTAACGTGCAAGGGTAGTCGACGCCTGGCAGAGAAAAGCGTAGCCAGCTTGCGTCATTTAATAGGATATTCCATAGCCAGTTTCTTTTTACTGACAGCACTTAAAAGCATGCCATAATTCAACATTATGTAGCCTAAAGCTGGAACTAACACAGTGATGTTTGGGTAGGTGGTGTGGTAAAATATAGCATTCCAAAAGGTATAAGGAGGAGTATACGCTGTTGATTTGGAGGGATGGGGGCCACAGGATTATGACGACCGGTTTTCAGGAGCTGATCATCAACGTGGTCGTCGTGCTCTGCAGTTTGACTGAATTACCTCATGGATACAATTATACTTTTGTTCTTTTCCTCTTTGTTCCGGAGGACACAACGTTTACAGTTTCCAAAAACGATTTGAAATGTGGACTTGTCAGACCACAGAACACTTTTCCACTTTGCATCAGTCCATTTTGGATGAGCTAACGCTCCCCAGCGAAGTCGGGGGGCGTTTCTGGGTGTTGCTGATAAATGGCTTTCGCTTTGCATAGTAGAGTTCTAACTTGCACGTGCAGATGTAGCGACGAACTGTAGTTACTGACAGTGGTTTTCTGAAGTGTTCCTGAGCCCGTGTGGTGATATCCTTTACACACTGATGTCGCTTTTTGATGCAGTACCACCTGAGAGATCGAAGGTCACGGGCATTCAATCTTGGTTTTCGGCCTTGCAGTGATTTCCCCAGATTCTCTGAACCTTTTGATGATATAACAGACCGTAGATCAGGGGTCCCCAAACTTTTTGACTCCGGGGCCGCATTGGGGTAAAACAATTAGGCTGGGGGCCGCGCTATATATATATATATATATATATATATATATATATATATATATATATGTGTATATATGTATATGTGTGTATATATATATATATATATATATATATATATATATATATATATATATATATATATATATATATATATATGTATATATATGTATTTATGTATATATATATATATATATATATATATATATATATATATATATATATATATGTGTGTGTATATATATATGTGTATATATATATATATGTGTATATATATATATGTATATATATATATTATATGTAAATGTGTGTGTGTGTGTATATGTATATGTAAATGTGTACATATGTATATGTCTATGTATATGTCCATGTATATATATATATATGTATATGTGTATATATGTGTATATATGTATATGTGTCTATATGTGTGTGTATATATATATATATATGTATTCATACATATATATTCCTCGCACACTAATTGACTTAAAGAGCGCACTTGCTGCATGTCACGTTATCGATGGTAAAATGCATTTTTAGACAATATGATTTTCCTGAGGACACATTTTAAAAAAAATAATACCAAAAAAAAAATATATATTTTTTTATTTTTTATTTTTTTAACTTGGGACTTCCCGCCGGCCTGATTTTGGACGCTGGGGGGCCGTATCCGGCCCGCGGGCCGTAGTTTGGGGACCCCTGCCGTAGATGGTGAAATCCCTAAATTCCTTGCAATAGCTTGTTGAGAAATGTTGTTCTTAAACTGTTGGACAATTTGCTCAGGCATTTGTTCACAAAGTGGTGACCCTCGCCCCATCCTTGTTTGTCAATGACTGAGCATTTCATGGAAGCTGCTTTTATACCCAATCATGGCACCCACCTGTTCCCAATTAGCCTGTTCGCCTGTGGGATGTTCCAAATAAGTGTTTGATGAGCATTCATCAACTTTCTCAGTCTTTTTGCCACTTGTGCCAGCTTTTTTTAAACACGTTGCAGACATCATCAACGTGGTCGTCGTGCTCTGCAAATTACTCGTTGGACTGAATTGCCTCATGGATAGAATTATACTTTTGTCCCTGCCAAACTTGGCAGATGATCCAACATGTCTTTTTTAATAGTTTAAGTCCGGTTTAGCAGCACGTCCATTCAAAAGCACATAGAAATAATTGCTAATTTAGCATCGCTTCGAACACCATCACCAGATAAACGACCATATTTCTAACACGACCGCATTATTCCAGTTTATATGGTAGCTGAATCGAAATTACATTACACTACATAGTTGTTGCCCATTTATTGGGTTTTGTTTACATTTCCAATTAAGCGGCAGAGCAGAACTGAATTGGCTTCACGGCGGTAGGAGATATTTGACTCTTTCATTTTCCTCTTGGACCGATCAACATATTGTTCTTACCTTTTCATATAAACTTGACACAAATGGAATTGTCAATGTAGTCTTTCGGTTTATTGTTCAAAAGTGACTAATTATAGGAAATACAAGCTATTACCGTATTTTTCGGACTATAAGGCGCACATAAAATCTTTTTTTTTTCTTCTCAAAACTCGACAGTGCGCCTTATGTACGGAATAATTCTGGTTTTGCTTACCGACCCCGAAGCTATTTTATTTTGTACATGGTAAAATGATAAGTGTGACCATTGAAAATATAGAACATTACACACGGTTCCTCAAAAATGTATTAAAATGTTTTAGTACAACTTTGGTAAGATATGAAGCCGCACCGCTTGATGGATTGTACTGTGCTTTAACATAGGAGTATTATTATGGTGTGTGTATAAGGTAAGACATATTATCTGGCATTTTGTTTCGCAATATTATGCAAAAGCAACTTTTCTTACCTTGTGGGACCTGCTGATCTGTATTTGGGATCTGCATAAGTCCTGAAAATGTGCGCGCGTCCTACGCCATAGTCGATATGCTTCTTCTTTTTCTCTATATTTTTGTTATGGGACATTCATCATCCGCTGTTGCCATTTCTAATATAAAGTAGTGTAAAGTTATTTTTTATATCTGCCATGAAAGCGCTAAAACATACCGGTGTAGTGAGTTTACATAATTCACCCAAGGAACTTTAGTTATCAAAGAGTTCCAGTCGGACGGTTTTTCACGGGACACATTGTTGTTGCACTCGTGAGCCACGGATGAGAAGAAGCTGCTCCGTTATTGATTTAAGTAAAGTCTGAATGTCATTAAAACAGTTAGCTCCATCTTTTGACACTTCTTCCACACCCGTCCTTGCACGCTACAACAAAGATGACGGGGAGAAGACGCTGTCGAAGGTGAGCCACGTAAATAAGACCGCCCACAAAACGGCGCATCCTGAAGCGACTGTCAGAAAGCGACTTGAAGATGACCTGTAAAACATAATCTATGCAACATTTTGACCAAAGAACCACCATCACATGTTATGTAGACCACAAGGAAGTGTTTTACATTTAGAGAAAAATAATAATGCGCCCTATAATCCGGTGCGCCTTATATATGAAAAAATATCAAAAATAGACCATTTATCAGCAGTGCGCTTTATAATCCGGTGCGCCCTATGGTCCGGAAAATACAGTACATTTCTTAACATCTAATGGTAAACAAACTTGACTTACATTTTTGTTGGTTGTGTCTTGTTTGCACCCACTCAGGCACCCATAGCTACTTCGCTTGCCAAGAGTAATACAGTAAAATCGTGTTTATTGCTGGCGGCGTGGAGTGTGGGTGCGGAAAATGAATTTCCTCGAAGGAGGAATGAAGATTTTCATATCTAGAGCAAAACGAAACCTGTTGACGACTTTCTAAATACGAGTTTTAACGTTAAGAAACCCACATTGTCACCTTTACAAGCCGCAAACTTCAAAGCCCAATGTGGTGATTGATGACTGTATTACAGTAGGGAAGGCTTTCATATGGCTCCATTCCTGGGTGGATTTTGCATGAGAAAAAGGGAAACTGACATTTTTCGGAAATTCATCTTTATGAGAGACAAGAAGACAGAAGTTTTTTTTTTTTTTGCATCCTAATTCCTATGTGGCTAGCAATGCAGCTAATGGGAGAAATCTATTCTGCTTCGAAGTCACTTAGACATGCTCTAAAACACTGCCAAAAATATTTAATTCACGTTCCGTAACCTATGTCATAAATAAACTGTAGCAACATTGTTATTGTACGAGCAAACACTGACGAACTATTTTTCTAGCGTACTAACACATTGGACGACACTAGCCGTGAGCTATCTTCTTGCGTCAGCAGCTGAATGGCTTTTGAGATTGTAATGCACAACACAATGCGATAGGACACCAATCTGTATTGACAAAAAAAACATGAACAATCATCTTACAGAATCTGTAAAGTATTAGCCCACATTTCTTCTTTTGTTTGTACACAGCTAGCTTGACAGTGTATGTAGTAATAACAATAGCACGGTGTGCTGCGTGTAACATGATCAATATTATAGTGACTCTCTCAATGGACAGTTGTGCATGGATGGATAGTACTTTATTGATTCTTTCAGGAGAGTTCCCTCAGGAAAAAAAAAAAAAAGTGGTCCAGCTGGCCGGGGAAGTTTTTTTTTCTCGGTTTATTTTGGGTAAGCACTCCATTTATGTCAACATAGCTTGGCTCCAAGTTCCACATTTACAGCGTCAAGTCACGCTGAACTTTTTCTCTCGGCTTCCTTCTTTTAATCTTTTAACTTTTAACGTCCGCACTGTTTTTATTTTTATTGTCTGCATTTTAATTTTGCTTTTATTTTCTTTCATTTCACTTTGTCATCGGTGAAGCACTTTGAGTATGACTTGTGTATGAAAAGTGCTATACATATAAAGTTACCTTGCCTTGCCTTGTGTAGAGATCCAAAACTCTCCGCACGACACAAACGGAGACTTGTGATGATGTCACGGTTGTACGCTGACGTTTCCAAAGCTCAACAACACTGCCTTACTGCCTTTAAACACACTATAAGAGGATTTATTGTATAACGTAAACATGCTGCTATTTTCACACACCATTAATAAAAAAGACACATCAACATGGGCTCTGCGACACTCAGCGCTAACGACAGTCAGCTGTTTTGGATACGATTGCTGTCAGACCTCCACCGGATGCGACAACTTTGACAAGCAAGACTTTTTGCTCTGTGTCATAAGAAAGATGCAACATTATCTTATGTTTTTAATCCTTATTTCAGTGTTTTTCAACCTTTTCTGAGCCAAGGCACATTTTTTTCATTGAAAAAAATCTTGAGGCACACCACCAGCAAAAAACAATAAAAAATGAAACTCAGCAGCCGATATTGACAATACAAAGTTGTTCTCGTAATTGTTGGCTATGAACTCAAACCATAACCAAGCATGCATCAATATAGCTCTTGTCTCAAAGTAGGTGTACTGTCACGACCTGTCGCATCACGCCGTGACTTATTTTTTGAGTTTTTTGCTGTTTTCCTGTGTGTAGTGTTTTATTTCTTGTCTTGCACTCCTATTTTGTTGTTGATTGTCATGTCATGTACGGATGTACTTTGTGGACGCCGTCTGCTGCTCCACACGCTGGAAGTCTTTGCTGTCGTCCAGCATTCTGTTTTTGTTTACCTTGCAGCCAGTTCAATTTTAGCTTCGTTCTGCATAGCCATCCCTAAGCTTCAATGCCTTTCCTAATCGGCACTTGCCTTTTGTTTATTTCTGGTTTAAGCATTAGATACTAGAGATGTCTGATAATGGCTTTTTTGCCGATATCCGATATTCCCATATTGTCCAACTCTTAATTACCGATTCCGATATCAACCGATACCGATATATACAGTCGTGGAATCAACACATTATTATGCCTAATTTTGTTGTGATGCCCCGCTGGATGCATTAAACAATGTAACAAGGTTTTCCAAAATAAATCAACACAAGTTATGGAAAAAAATGCCAACATGGGGGGGGGTTAGCTAGGGGGTGTATATTGTAGCGTCCCGGAAGAGTTAATGCTGCAAGGGGTTCTGGGTATTTGTTCTGTTGTGTTTATGTTGTGTTACGGTGCAGATGTTCCCCCGAAATGTGTTTTTCATTCTTGTTTGGTGTGGGTTCACAGTGTGGCGCATATTTGTAACAGTGTTAAAGTTGTTTATACGGTCACCCTCAGTGTGACCAGTATGGCTGTTGACCAAGTATGCGTTGCATTCACTTGTGTGTGTGAAAAGCCATAGATATTATGTGATTGGGCCGGCACGCAAAGGCAGTGCCTTTAAGGCACGCCCACAATATTGTTGTCTGGGTGGAAATTGGGAGAAATTCGGGAGAATGGTTGCTCCGGGAGATTTTCAGGAGGGGCACTGAAATTTGTGAGTCTCCCGGGAAAATCGGGAGGGTTGGCGAGTATGACTGGGAGACGCAACTGCTCTGTACTTCTCCTTACGTCCGTGTACCACTCCGTACAGCGGCGTTTTAAAAAGTCATAAATTTTACTTTTTGAAACCGATACCGATCATTTCCGATATTACACTTTAAAGCATTTATCGGCCGATAATATCGGACTGCCGATATTATCGGACATCTCTATTAGATACCTTTTTACCAGCACGCTGGTACCTACCTGCTGCCACCTACTGATATGGAAGAGTATTACATGGTTACTCTGCCAATCTCTAGACAGCACCGACACTCAACAACGGCACATTTGCGGATTATGATTACTGGTTTGCAAAAACTATCTTTAACCAAATTAGGTGAAATGACATAATTTCCCACGGCACACCACACAATATCTCACGGTACACTAGTGTGCCGCGCGGCACAGTGGTTGAAAAACACTGCCTTATTTAACGACAGGTCATGAAGTGAACTTACGTGTCTTGCGTTGCCCGAAACGACTAAAAAAAACATGATGCCTCCTTCCCTCTTGTTAATGTTAAAGACAATGTACATTTTATTGCACATGAATCTTTATATCGATCATTTAATGCGTTATAAGTCCACGAGAGTTTTGCGGCGGCACACGCATGTCCGTGCACTTTAGGCACTTAAACATGTAAAAGGGTTTCCTTGGCGTGTTGGTTTTAGAAATAATGTACACTTCACTCCACATGTAATATGGGTTTCAGCAGCATCCGAGCTTTAAACACTTAAAAGATATATATCTGTATAGGTGCAGGCAGGTTTTAAAGATAATGTACATGTCATTGTACATCTAAAGCAGGGGTCTCCAAACTTTTTGACTCGGGGGCCGCATTGGGTTAAAACTATTTGGCCGGGGGCCGGGCTGTGTATACAGTATATATACAGTACAGGCCAAAAGTTTGGACACACCTTCTCATTTCAGTGCGTTTTCTTTCTTTTCATGACTATTTACATTGTAGATTGTCACTGAAGGCATCAAAACTATGACACCTGTGAAGTGAAAACCCTTTCAGTCGACTGCCAAGAATGCCAAGAGTGTGCAAAGCAATAATCAGAGCAAAGGGTGGCTATTTTGAAGAAACTAGAATACAAAACATGTGTTCAGTTATTTCACCTTGTTTTGTTAAGTACATAACTCCACATGTGTGCATTCATAGTTTTGATGCCTTCAGTGTTTTTTTAGACAATATGATTTGCCTGAGCGACAAGGAGACACCGAGATTATTAAAAAATAATAATAAACAAATAATAATAATTAGAGATGTCCGATAATATCGGCCTGCCGATAATATCGGGCTGCCGATAATATCGGCCGATAAATGCTTTAAAATGTAATATCGTAAATTATCGGTATCGGTTTCAAAAAGTAAAATTTATGACTTTTTAAAAGGCCGCTGTGTACACGGACGTAGGGAGAATTCTGTACAGAGCGCCAATAAACCTTAAAGGCACTGCCTTTGCGTGCCAGCCCAATCACATAAAATCTACGGCTTTTCACACACACAAGTGAATGCAATTCATACTTGGTCAACAGCCATACAGGTCACACTGAGGGTGTCCGTATAAACAACTTTAACACTGTTACAAATATGCGCCACACTTTGAACCCACACCAAACAAGAATGACAAACACATTTCGGGAGAACATCCGCACCGTAACACAACATAAACACAACAGAACAAACACCCAGAACCCCTTGCAGCACTAACTCTTCCAGGACGCTACAATATACACTCCCCGCTACTCCCTACCCCCCCGCCCCCCCACACCTCAACCCTGCCCACTCAACCTCCTCATGCTCTCTCAGGGAGAGCATGTCCCAAATTCCAAGCTGCTGTTTTGAGGCATGTTAAAAAAAATAATGCACTTTGTGACTTCAATAATAAATATGGCAGTGCCATGTTGGCATTTTTTTTCATAACTTGAGTTGATTTATTTTGGAAAAACTTGTTACATTGTTTAATGCATCCAGCGGGGCATCACAACAAAATTAGGCATAATAATGTGTTAATTCCACGACTGTATATATTGGTATCGGTTGATATCGGAATCGGTAATTAAGAGTTGGACAATATCGGAATTTTGGATATCGGCAAAAAAGCCATTATCGGACATCTCTAATAATAATTTTTTTTTTTTTTTTTAACTTGGGACTTCCCCAATTTGGGAAGTTTGAGGACCCCTGGTCTAAAGTATATCAAAATAAACAAAAAAGGAGGTGTAATGCAACCAAATCAGCCGTTGCTGCTTTTTTCAGGCTTCTGATTGGACAAAATGTGCATGACAGCAGGTGTATGTGTTTGTGTGTAGACACAGACAGTTTGGAAACTACACTTATGTGGATGGAGATGGTTTTAACCCCAAATATGCATTTTTGAAACTCTCCGTGTTTGTGTGGACATGGCCTATGTCGGGTTGTACGGTACACCGCTACAAGTATCGTACCGCGATACTAATGAATCATATTCGGTACTATACCGCCTCTAAAAAAAAGTACCGGTCCCCCCCCCTCGTTTTTATTCAAATTTATATTATGTTTATAAACTCAGGAAATATGTCCCTGGACACATGAGGACTTAAATTATGACCACTGTATGATTCTGTAACTACTTGGTATCGGATCAATACCCACATTTGTGGTATCATCCAAAACTAATGTAAAGTATCCAAACAACAGAAGAATAAATGATTATTACATTTTAACAGAAGTGTAGATAGAACATGTTAAAAGAGAAAGTAAGCAGATATTAACAGCAAATAAACAAGTAGGTTAATAAATTATTTTCTACCACTTGTCCCTAATAATTTTGACAAAATAATAGAATGATAAATGACACAATATGTTACTGCATATGTCAGCAGACTAAATTAGGAGCCTTTATTTGCTTACTTACTACTAAAAAACAAGTTGTCTCATATGTTCACTATTTTATTTAAGGACAAAATTGCAACAAGAAACATATATTTAATGTACCGTAAGATTTTTTGTTAATATAAAGCCAATAATGCCATTTTTTGTGGTCCCCTTTATTTGGAAAAGGATCGAAATACATTTTGGTACCAGTACCACAATATTGGTATCGGGACAACCCTAGGCCTATGTCTCCCACTGGTTCTTAACCTTGTTGGGGGTACCGAACCCCACCAGTTTCATATGCGCATTCACCGAACCCTCCTTTAGTGAAAAATAAAATGTTATTTTTTTTCAAATTCAAGACAAAGTTATGTTTTTTTTTACTGGTGCACAAAATGAACCGTGCATTAACCACAACAAATTACACACCTGCAAATCAGATGGAAAATTAGAGGGAGTTTGGGGGGTATCCATAATACGTCGATAGGGAGACGTTTTTATTTACACGATGAGTCGGGTGTGTCTCCGCTGAACCCCTGAGGCCGACTCACCGAACCCCTAGGGTTCGACCGAACCCAGGTTAAGAACCACTGCGCTAGGAGGAGCTGGACGAAGTGGCTGGGGAGAGGCAAGTCTGGGCTTCTCTGCTTAGGCTGCTGCCCCCGCGACAACTGACCCTGGGTAAGCGGAAAGAGATAGATGGATGGTACTTGCTAAGTATGGGTCCCAAAAAAACATGGAAAGAACCTTTCGGAATTACAGTCGACTTCGAGAGGAGAGGGAAACGAAGAACACGCTGGAAGAAGAGGACTTGCCTTCGGAGCAGTAACATGCTGTCAATATAAGGGCCAATTAAGTTCTTAAATTAAAGTTCCACTGTAATTTTAAAGACCGAAATGGGGCCACAAACACAATGTTGTTTAGGGCCACAACATGCTTGTGTTGTACATCAATTTTACACCCTTACAAAACTAATGTACATTGGCGACTGGGAGGGAAAGACAAATCAAAGCGATGCTCCACGGCATCGACGTAACCGTTAGCGTTTGTGCACGTACGGGAGTCACCAGAGGTTGACTTTGTTTTGTCAAGGATCGAAACATCAACATTGTTTCTCCTCCTAATCCGCCAACAGATTGAAAGCTGTTTCAATTACAAAAGACCCTTTGTGCACACGGCAATGAGCAAATGACGGGAGCGGGTATGTCTACAAAAGCTTTGTTGGACAGTGCTGATATGTGAATATAGGTGGTCAAAAGTTTACATACACTTGTAAAGAATAGAGATGTCCGATAAAATCGGCCGATAAATGCGTTAAAATGTAATATCGGAAATTATCGGTATCGTTTTTTTTATTATCGGTATCGTTTTTTTGGTTTTTTTTTTTAATTAAATCAACATAAAAAACACAAGATACACTTACAATTAGTGCACCAACCCAAAAAACCTCCCTCCCCCATCTACACTCATTCACACAAAAGGGTTATTTCTTTCTGTTATTAATATTCTGGTTCCTACATTATATATCAATATATATCAATACAGTCTGCAAGGTATACAGTCCGTAAGCACACATGATTGTGCGTGCTGCTGGTCCACTAATAGTACTAACCTTTAACAGTTAATTTTACAAATTCTCATTAATTGCTAGTTGCAATGTAACTGTTTTTATATTGTTTTACTTTCTTTTTTATTCAAGAAAATGTTTTTAATTTATTTATCTTAGTTTATTTTATTAATTTTTTTTAAAAGTACCTTATCTATACCTGGTTGTCCAAATTAGGCATAATAATGTGTTAATTCCACGACTGTTTATATCGGTTGATATCGGTATCGGTAATTAAAGAGTTGGACAATATCGGAATATCGGATATCGGCAAAAAGCCATTATCGGACATCCCTAGTAAAGAACATAATGTCATGGCTTTCTTGATTTTCCAATCATTTCTACAACTCTTATTTTTTAGTGATAGAGTGATTGGAGCACATACTTGTTGGTCACAAAAACATTCATGAAATGTGGTTCTTTTATGAATTTATTATGGGTCTACTGAAAATGTGAGCAAATCTGCTGGGTCAAAAGTATACATACAGCAATGTTAATATTTGGTTACATGTCCCTTGGCAAGTTTCACTGCAATAACATATTGCTGGGTATTGTGGCCAAACAGCTAAATTTTCTTTCATCTGACAACAGAACTTTCCTCCAGAAGGTCTTAACTTTGTCCATGTGATGTCAGATGAAACAAAAATTGAGCTGTTTGGCCACAATACCCAGCAATATGTTTGGAGGAGAAAAGGTGAGGCCTTTAATCCCAGGGACCGTCAAGCATGGTGGTGGTAGTATTATGCTCTGGGCCTGTTTTGCTGTCAATGGAACTTGTGTTTTACAGAGAGTAAATGGGACAATGAAAAAGTCGGATTACCTCCAAATTCTTCAGGACAACCTAAAATCATCAGCCCGGAGGTTGGGTCTTGGGCGCAGTTAGGTGCATACTTGCCAACCTTGAGACCGGAGGTTGGGTCTTGGGCGCAGTTAGGTGCATACTTGCCAACCTTGAGACCTATATATATATATATATATATATATATATATATATATATATATATATATATATATATATATATATATATATATATATATATATATATATATATATATATACACACATATATATATATAAGAATCATCCGTTCATGAATGAGTATATCCGTTCGGCCACCGTGTTCAATGGAGAAGTCTGATCTACAAAATGTGCAGGCAGCATACCCCTTCCCCTTCAAGCTGTCCTGGATGAACTGAAATAAATTGTTTCCAATCATTTTGGAATTTGCAAGCGTACTTCTTCTTCTTACTCGTCGTCGCCATGGCTCTTTTTCGTTCTTCTGCTTCGTCGCTGTTATGTTTTTGGATATTACTACTTGCCGTAGTTTTGAAGCAATGCATGATGGGAATCCGGATGTTGTGTGTCAGTGTATTAACGTGCCGGCTGGAATAAACACACGCTGAGAAATAGCCCCGTGCCTGCCTACTTTATGGGTTATAGATAAACCTATGGATAACGGAGACATATATAATAGTCTCCTTTTCAGGTGAGAGAGAATGCTAAAGGCAATGCCTTTAAGGCACGCCCCCAATATTGTTGTCCTGGTGGAAATCGGGTGGAAATCAGGAGAATGGTTGCCCGGGGAGATTTTCGGGAATGTCACTGAAATTCGGGAGTGTTGGCAAGTATGGCTGGGTGTTCCAACAGGACAATGACCCCAAACACACGTCAAAAGTGGTAAAGGAATGGCTAAATCAGGCTAAAATTAAGGTTTTAGAATGGCCTTCCCAAAGTCCTGACTTAAACATGTGGACAATGCTGAAGAAACAAGTCCATGTCAGAAAACCAACAAATTCAGCTGAACTGCACCAATTTTGTCAAGAGGAATGGTCAAAGATTCAACCAGAAGCTTGTGGATGGCTACCAAAAGCGCCTTATAGCAGTGAAACCAAATATTAACATTGCTGTATGTATACTTTTGACCCAGCAGATTTGGCCACATTTTCAGTAGACCCATAATACATTCATAAAAGAACCAAACTTCATGAATGTTTTTTGTGACAGACAAGTATGTGCTCCAATCACTCTATCACAAAAAAATAAGAATTGTAGAAATGATTGGAAACTCAAGACAGCCATGACATTATGTCCTTTACAAGTGTATGTAAACTTTTGACCACGACCATATGTTGTTTTGCTGATGATAACAGATAGGCGGGGATTTTTTTCCTCTAATCTTGTTTGTAGGTACAATGTAGTTTGATAGCCTTTCTGCAAAAGCGTACAAAGAAACATGTTTTTGTTCACCATCACCATGGAAACAGAACTTGTTTAGAGTGAAACGGTGGAAACGGGTGCCTTTGCTTTCCGAAGGGAAGTGGAAAAATGAGCATTGGTCATTAGAGTCCATGCAAGTGTAGGATGCCGATCTATTTTTGATTTGATGCAACTTCATTATTATAGCAGCAAATCACTGCAATATTAATCTCGAACAGGAACGAAACAGGGCAAAGCTCCAGATCCAAAAATACTTTGGTGGCAAAGGCAAGGAAAAAACCTTGAAACACTTAACACGAGAGATGAGAAACAGGTTATGAGATACAGAGAATATTAGATCGATAACGGTATCATAAAAAGAATGCACATGACAACACAGTATTAGTAAATGTACATAGTTACATCCAGTGGTGATGCAACACTGCTATCTTTTGTATATCCTTTGTAGGGTTGCAGAGGAGCTGCGTTGCTGCAGACACTAAAGACACAGAAGAGGCCTCAGTCAACCACTACACCATTATTAGCCCCCAATTCAACTGGGCCACCCTGTTTGGTAGAGGTCATAATAGCAAGTAATTGTCTTTGTTTTTGACTGAGGCCAAGTAAAAAACTTGATAGCCGTAATCACACGTAAACATGTTAGACCAGGGGTGTCAAACTCATTTTAGATCGGGGGCCACATGGAGAAAAATCTACTCCCAAGTGGGCCGGACTGGTAAAATCACGGCACGATAACTTAAAAATAAAGACAACTTCAGATTGTTTTCTTTGTTTAAAAATAGAACAAGCACATTCTGGAAATGTACAAATCATAATGTTGGGGTTCTTTTACACTTACATGTTGCGGTTAATAGTGTTTTGTCTCTATTTGTTGTTATTTATACTTTCTGAATAAATTATGTGATAATGTACATCACTCAACTCATTTGTGTTAATTTTCAATATATCAAGATAAAAATATAATATCAAAATCAAATTATAGGATGTTATTTATGTAGTTTGCTCATTTGTATTTTTGTTTTTTTTACATATGTAGCATCATCTACAAAGATACAAAGAATTGCTATTGTGACATCTAGTGCAGTGGTTCTCAAATGGGGGTACGCGTACCCCTGGGGGTACTTGAAGGTATGCCAAGGGGTACGTGAGATTTGTTTTAAATATTCTAAAAATAGCAACAATTCAAAAATCCTTTATAAATATAAATAAAAACCTAGCTTTTTTTCCAAATAGTTCAAGAAAGACCACTACAAATTAGCCATATTTTGCACTGTTGTACAATTTAATAAATCAGAAACTGATGACATAGTGCTGTATTTTACTTCTTTATCTCTTTTTTTCAACCAAAAATGCTCTGATTAGGGGGTACTTGAATAAAAACAAAATTTCACAGGGGGTACATCACTGAAAAAAGGTTGAGAACCACTGATCTAGTGGACACATTTAGAACAGCAGTTTATTTCATTCAAAAATGTTGCCTAATTTTTATACTTATCAAACTCATCTCGGGGGCCGGATACAACCTGTTCTCGGGCCTGATCCGGTCTGCATAATCATCATGAAAGACATGACGACGGATTAATTTTTTTTTTATGCATTCTAAATATTTAATAAATATTTAATAAAAATCCGCTTACAGCGGAGCCAATGGGAGGTCCTCTATTCCGCCTATAAAATCCGATAAATACCCATTCAAAAACCACCAACAATACTCTATTTACATTTCATGACTTGAATATTAACCAAGTATTAGTGATATTGTTATTATAAGCGCAGACGAACTATTTAGCGCGGCGCCATCATTACCGTGTTTATTTGTTTACATCATCAAGTGGTCTGCTGCTTCCTCACTTCCTTGCTCCCTGTAAGTTTATTCTAGATCATAAATCATGCATCTCACCTGGACATGAGACGTTTGGGACGATAATCCGACAAGTTGGGACACTTTCACAGCCAATTTAGAACCTGGAACACAGTGGCTAAAATTTATCTGAGCAGTCGGCATCCTAATGACAGCAGACCTTGTACAGTAAAGGATGTTTTACTATGTTTGCTGGCTCTCATGAAGTCTGCAGTAACCGGAAATCAGTGATTAAGAAAAGAAAAAAAGGTAGCGGGGGTGTATATTGTAGCGTCCTGGAAGAGTTAGTGCTGCAAGGGATTCTGGGTATTTGTTCTGTTGTGTTACGGTGCGGATGTTCTTGTTTGGTGTGGGTTCACAGTGTGGCGCATATTTGTAACAGTGTTAAAGTTGTTTATAAGCCTACCTTCAGTGTGACCTGTATGGCTGTTGATCAAGTATGCATTGCATTCACTGAGGTGTGTGTAAAAGCCGCATATATTATGTGGCTGCGCCGGCACGCTGTTTGTATTGATGAAACGCGGACGTGACGACAGATTGTAGAGGACGCTAAAGGCAGTGCTTACAAGGCACGCCCCCAATATTGTTGTCCGGGTGGAAATCGGGAGAAATTTGGGAGAATGGTTGTCCCGGGAGATTTTCGGGAGGGGCACTGAAATTCGGGAGTCTCCCGGGAAAACCGGGAGGGTTGGCAAGTATGATTTATGGTCTACAATAAACTTCCAGGGAGCAGGGAAGCGAGGAAGCAGCAGACTCACCGGTACAATAACCACGAAGATATAGTGTTTGTCGTATACCTAGTAATCCGCTGTGGACAGACCAAGCCAAGCAATGCGGGTTTAGCGAGCGGTGCGCGCTCCCGCGAAGGAAATCCATTTTTGGCAGGCAATCACATCGGTGAAACTTTCACACAAATTAAATGACTACGAGCGGTACCACTGGCTTATACGGCGTCGGATGGGTGCTACAAATTGTGAGTTAAAATATTTTATTAATTTATTTTTTCATGTTTCATACAAGTCTTTTAATTTTGACAGTATCGCGTAAGACATGTTTTAATTGCTGAAGCGGGTTTATTGAATGTTAAATGCACCGAAAAATAGACCGTTTTGTACACTGTTATGACCAGTAGTGTGCAAGTGGGTTTCTGTATAGCAGGGGTCTGCAACCCAAAACGTTGAAAGAGCCATATTGGACCAAAAATACAAAAAACTGATCTGTCTGGAGCCGCAAAAAATTTAAAGTCTTATATAAGTGTTATAATGAAGGCAACACATGACGTAAGTGTCTATATTAGCTATGATAGCCTACTATCAAAATGACTATGTGTCGCAGGCCGAAGCAAATCACAGTTTACCATTAGTAAATCACAGGCTACTCAGAAAGTGAGATAACTCCTGAAAATGATTGGCTTTTAATGGCCAAATGTATAAATGTGTGTGTCCAAGTTAAAGGAAACGACAGGCTGTCTTCTTTTAATAGATTTATTACAATATTTGGCAAGCTAGGTAATGTTTGCTGTGGTCTGGAACAACATGGCACACAAACAACTATCTGAAATGTGTCATGAGACATGCACAACTAAATTATGTACAGAGGATAAAATCAAAGGATATTAAATGAGCTCAAATGTACCTGCAAATGAGGCATAATGATGCAATATGTACATACAGCTAGCCTAAATAGAAATCACATCTTGCCCTGATGTGGGATCTGGGATGTCGTTGTGGCTTGTGCAGCCCTTTGAGACACTCGTGATTTAGGGCTGTATAAGTCAACTTTGATTGACAATTGATTGAAATAGCATGTTAGCCTTGGTTAGCTTGCAGTCATGCACTGACCAAATATGCCTGATTAGCACTCCAACAAGACAACATAATCAACAAAGTGCACTTTTGTGCATTCACACACAGTATATAACTTTTGGTGGACAAAATGAGACAAAGAAGGTGTGGAAGATTTTACATGTAAACAAACTGTCGTGTCACAGTCCACACTATGGTGAGTTCAAGAACCGCCGGAATTAGTAGGACAAAACGATGTTCACCAAATACTGTCATCAGTGAAGCATACACACAAACATATTAAACAGTGGGCTTTCTAACAATTGGGAAGGTTTGTGTCATGTTTGTCCTCAAACAAAACAATAATTTTTCCCCCATCTTTATCCATTTTCAATCATTTTTTAAAAAATGCTCCAGGGAGCCACTAGGGTGTGTGGAGAATGCTTATATGTTTAAGAGTACTTTCTTTATTCATAGTCATGTTTAAAGCAGCTAGTATTTTTCCATTTGTACTCTTTCTATGTTTGTATCTTATGTCCGCAAGTCAACTGTGTGCTTTACCTTGAAGGCTTGGAATGTGTGAGTTGGAGTACTTCCTTTATATCTTATCTGTATTAGAACAATGAGGCCGTATTCCTTTCTAGACAGGTTGGGGACTGTTTTCCTATTCAAGAAGTTGTCTCTTTTCGTTTGAATGTTAGACCATTTCGAGATGCCGGTATGACTGTATTGGTGTGGGCTGGTCTTCTAAAGCTTTAGTAAAACTTGATATTATTCCTATTCTGTCTTGATGGTCCTTCTTACTCTGCATATATGTCATCTGAAAGTATTTGGGTTTGACCAGTGACTTTAATTCCCTGGGAGGGACGGCTGGTCAGACGCAACAATTGGCACTAAAGAGCCGCATGCGGATTGCTGACCACCGCTGTATAGTATCTCTAGCCGTGTCCATGTGGTGACATAAATTCCCATTGGGTTGAGTTTTTTCTTGCCCTGATGTGGGATCTGAGCCGAGGATGTCGTTGTGGCTTGTGCAGCCCTTTGAGACACCCGTGATTTAGGGCTATATAAGTAAACTTTGAATGACTGATTGATAAATTACGGTATTTTGAGAGGTGAAGTTGGACTAAGTGAGGAATGCACGGCCCGCCACTCCAATACAGGTAGTGAGTGTGCCATACGCTCACTGAGAGCGCCATTTACTCCTCACTACTAATGCGATCCAGTGCTGAATCTAACATTCATTTATTACAAACAGGGATCTTGGTTTAATGTCGTCGTGTGCCACACTTTATATCCAAGCTCCTCCTATGCTCTACTTCCCCGTGGCCAAATGTCAACTAGTATGTGTCAGTTAGCACGTAGGTTAATGGCTACTTGTGTATATGCTCCATTTGGCAAATTAGACGTCCGCGTGCATCGTTCTTTTAACGAGTGCCAATTAGCAGACAGGGTTCAGCCAGTGTTCTTTCATCACGTCGTGAAGAGGCGCTCCTCCCTCAGCCTCTCTTTGTTCCTTTTGTTCCTCCCTGACAGATTTGTTTTAGTCGAGAGCGGCCGTTTTGTCTTGCGATTCAACAACGACAACATGAAAGAACTCAGGGGGGGGTTGTTGTAACGCAAACCTTGACTGCAACTGTGTGGAGAAAAATCAGTCGTGTCCGGCGAGCGTCTCTTCATTAACACCCGTGGCCAAGTTGGCATTTCCCGGCTCAGCGTGAGTTTTACTGGTAATGTCAAGACAGATTTATGAAGTGTAATTCAGCAGAGGGGACTGCAGTAAACCAATTTCCCCATGAGTGATCACACACCTTGTGCTGCACACCATCATTAACACACACTGCCATTTAGCATTGACACACGTCCAACTAGTCTTGCAACGATACCAATATTTTAGTACCGGTACTAAAATTATTTCAATACTTTTCGGTACTTTTCTAACTAAAGGCGACCACAAAAAAATTGCATTATTGGCTTTATTTTAACAGAAAAATCTTATGTTAGATTAAACATATGTTTCTTATTGCAGTTAAGTCCATCCATCTTCTTCCGCTTATCCGAGGTCGGGTCGCGGGGGCAGCAGCCTAAGCAGGGAAGCCCAGACTTTCCTCTCCCCAGCCACTTCGTCCAGCCCCTCCCGGGGGATCCCGAGGCCATCCCAGGCCAGCCGGGAGACATAGTCTCGTCTCGATTACTGTAACGTATTATTTTCGGGCCTCCCTATGTCTAGCATTAAAAGATTACAGTTGGTACAAAATGCGGCTGCTAGACTTTTGGCAAAAACAAGAAAGTTTGATCATATTACGCCTATACTGGCTCACTTGCACTGGCTTCCTGTGCACCCAAGATGTGACTTTAAAGTTTTACTACTTACGTATAAAATACTACACGGTCTAGCTCCTGCCTATCTTGCCGATTGTATTGTACCATATGTCCCGGCAAGAAATCTGCGTTCAAAGAACTCCGGCTTATTAGTGATTCCCAGAGCCCAAAAAAAGTCTGCGGGCTATAGAGCGTTTTCTGTTCGCGCTCCAGTACTCTGGAATGCCCTCCCGGTAAAAGTTAGAGATGCTACCTCAGTAGAAGCATTTAAGTCCCATCTTAAAACTCATTTGTATACTCTAGCCTTTAAATAGACTCCCTTTTTAGACCAGTTGATCTGCCGTTTCTTTTCTTTTCTTTTCTCCTCTGCTCCCCTCTCCCTTATGGAGGGGGAGTTGCACAGGTCCGGTGGCCACGGATGAAGTGCTGGTTGTCCAGAGTCGGGACCCGGGGTGGACCGCTAGCCTGTGCATCGGTTGGGGACATCTCTACGCTGCTGACCCGTCTCCGCTCGGGATGGTTCCTGCTGGCCCCACTATGGACTGGACTTTCGCTGATGTGTTGGATCCACTGTGGACTGGACTTTTACAATATTATGTCAGACCCACTCGACATCCATTGCTTTCGGTCTCCCCTAGAGGGGGGTGGGGGGGGGGGTGGGGGTTACCCACATATGCGGTCCTCTCCAAGGTTTCTCATAGTCATTCACATTGACGTCCCACTGGGGTGAGTTTTTCCTTGCCCGTATGTGGGCTCTGTACCGAGGATGTCGTTGTGGCTTGTGCAGCCCTTTGAGACACTTGTGATTTAGGGCTATATAAATAAACATTGATTGATTGATTGATAGTCTACCCAACGTGTCCTGGGTCTTCCCCGTGGCCTCCTACCGGTCGGACGTGCCCTAAACACCTCCCTAGGGAGGCGTTCGGGTGGCATCCTGACCAGATGCCCGAACCACCTCATCTGGCTGCTGTCATGATGTGGAGGTGACGAACCCCAAGATGCAGAGAAGACAGGCGGTGTACAAGAAAACATGGTTTTAATGTTCAAAAAAGGTGAAGAACAAAAAGGCGCACAAGGCGAAGGCACGACTTAACGCAGGAAACCAAAGCTAACACTTAGCCTGAACTATGGACATGAAACAAAAAGTCGCTAACTGTGGCATAAATAAACAAAACTTACTTGGCAAGGTACGAGCACCATGAACTAAGCATGAAATCATCAGCATGAACTATGGTATCTCCAGAAAACAAGCATGAACAGAGCATTGCACGAAACAGGGAGTCCACAGCATACAACAAACAATACTCCAGCACTGACAGGAGGGCAAGGCAGGTTTAAATAATGCCTCTGATTAGTGCTCAGGCAGCAGGTGAGCGGGCCAACACTAATCAGAGGCAGGTGGAAATAATAAGTAACCATGGTAACTAAAACAAACAAGGGTGCACAAAAAACAGGAACTATGAAGTCCAAAACTAACAGAACATAAAACATGATCCGGGACATGGATCATGACAGCTCCTCTCGATGTGGAGGAGCAGCGGCTTTACTTTGAGCTCCCCCCGGATGACAGAGCTTCTCACCCTATCTCTAAGGGAGAGACCCGCCACCCGGCGGAGGAAACTCATTTCGGCCGCTTGTACCCGTGATCTTGTCCTTTCGGTCATAACCCAAAGCTCATGACCATAGGTGAGGATGGGAACGTAGATCGACCGGTAAATTGAGAGCTTTGCCTTGCGGCTCAGCTCCTTCTTCACCACAACGGATCGATACAGCGGCCGCATTACTGAAGACGCTGCACCGATCCGCCTGTCGATCTCACGATCCACTCTTCCCTCACTCGTGAACAAGACTCCGAGGTACTTGAACTCCTCCACTTGGGGCAGGGTCTCCTCCCCAAACCTGTGCAGTTAAGTCATTAAATAAAATACTGAACATACTAGACAACTTGTCTTTTAGTAGTAAGTAAACAAACAAAGGTTCCTAATTAGTCTGCTGACATATGCAGTAACATATTGTATCATTTATCATTCTATTATTTTGTCAACATTATTAAGGACAAGTGGTAGAAAATGAATTATTAATCTACTGTTCATTTACTGTTAATATCTGCCTTCTTTCTCTTTTAACATGTTCTATCTACACTTCTGTTAAAATGTAATAAACATTTATTCTTCTGTTGTTTGATACTTTACATTAGTTTTGGATGATACCACAAATTTGGGTATCGATCTGATACCAAGTAGTTACAGGATCATACATTGGTCATATTCAAAGTCCTCATGTGTCCAGGGACATATTTCCTCAGTTTATAAACACAATATAAATTTAAAAAAAACGAAAGAAGATGTTGTGAGGCCAAAACATATTAATGTAATCATAGTAGTATCGACAAGATACGCTCCTGTACTTGGGATCATTACAGTGGATGTCAGGTGTAGCTCCACCCATGGCATTTGTTTACATTTTGACGCCGGTGAGCTACGGTGTGTAGTGAAGCATGTTTAGCTATTCCTCGTCCTGCAGAGATGATACTTGTAAGAAACTTACTTTATTTGTCGCCATGGAGAAGTCGGTAAAACACTGCCGATGGCGGATAGACGTCATCCGCTAACTAGCTAGCCATGTGTTAAAGCACCTCTTCCTGAGGGCGTTTCAGTGTTATAGCTTCAACTTTATCGTTAGTTTTTAAGCCAAAATGCGTCCGTTCTCCCTTTTCTGTCTACACACTGTGTCTGCTTGTAAGTACTCCGTGATTGTGCGCTGCCGAACATGCTACCTCTGCTCGTAAAACCAGCAATGTCACGACGTGACGACGACGCGGGCGCAGGGGAGGGTGCAGGCACCGGTACGTTTCAGAGGCGGTATAGTACCCAATATGATTAATTAGTATCGCGGTACTATACTAATACCGGTATACTGTACAACCCTACGTCCAACAGGGGGAAAAAAAGCACAGGATCAGAAGCATGTCAATTGTAATCTTCATTATTTTCATTTTAATTGTAAAGTTACGGGTATAAACTGGGGTAAAACACCAGATCAGTCATTGAGCCAGTGGTGGCAAACACACAGGCAACCTCTCATTAGCAGTATGGCTGCCGGGCAAAGTGGTACGGTCGCAAGGCCAGACCATCCCCGGGTCAGACTAGAGTATAATCAAAAGCTATAATGACACGAGGAATGTCCCTGGAGCACAGCGATGGCTGGCCAGTATCAGAGGCAGCACATGAAGGATACACACACACAGACACAGAAAGACAAGAGGATAAAACGGTGAAGTCATAACTTGGGTAACATTGACCATTCCACAGCAACAAGGAAAGGATGACATTAAAAGGCGAAGGGCATTCAAAAAAATATATTAAAAAATATAAGGCAGTAATAAGATGAGCTTCGTTGTGGGAACGAAGATGATCTGGTAGATGGAAGTTAAAGGCCTACTGAAATGAATTTTTTTTATTTAAACGGGGATAGCAGATCCATTCTATGTGTCATACTTGATCATTTCGCGATATTGCCATATTTTTGCTGAAAAGATTTAGTATAGAACGACGACGATAAAGTTCGCAACTTTTGGTCGCTGATAAAAAAAAGTCTTGCCTATACCGGAAGTAGGAGGAAGGATTCCTCACAATTCCCCGTTGTTTACAATGGAGCGAGAGAGCTTCGGACCGAGAAAGCGACGATTACCCCATTAATTTGAGCGAGGATGAAAGATTCGTGGATGAGGAACGTTAGAGTGAAGGACTAGAGAGGCAGTGCAGGGTGTATCTTTTTTCGCTCTGACCGTAACTTAGGTACAAGGTCTCATTGGATTCCACACACTCTCCTTTTTCTATTGTGGATCACGGATTTGTATTTTAAACCACCTCGGATACTATATCCTCTTGAAAATGAGAGTCGAGAACGTGAAATGGACATTCACAGTGACTTTTATCTCCACCACAATACATCGTTGACACACTTTAGCTGCGGAGCTAACGTGATAGCATCGGGCTCAAAAGCAGATAGAAACAAAATTGAAAAAAACCCTAACTGGAAGTATAGACAAAAGATCAACAATACTATTAAACCATGAACATGTAAATACACGGTTAATAATTTCCAGCTTGGCGAAGCTTAACAATTGAAGCTAACTACGGAACGGCGGCGGGCGTTGTACCTTTCGACGACACCCTGGCCGCCATCAGAGTCGGCAAGAAACATATATTTCCCCAAAGTTACGTACGTGACATGCACATAGCGACACGCACGTATGGGCAAGCGATCAAATGTTTGGAAGCCAAAGCTGTACTCATGGTAGTGTGTCTGCTATCCAGCTCAAACACAACACAACCTCCTGATTGTGTTGCTGTAGTCCGCCGCTAATACACCGATCCCACCTACAACTTTCTTCTTTGCAGTCTCCATTGTCCATTAAACAAATTGCAAAAGATTCACCAACACAGATGTCCAGAATACTGTGGAATTGTTCGATGAAAACATAGCAGTTTGTATGGTGACACATTGGGTACGAATACTTCCGTTGCCGTCGTGATGTCACGCGTATACGTCATCATACAAAGACGTTTCCAACCGGAAGTTTAGCGGGAAATTTAAAATTGCACTTTATAAGTTAACCCGGCTGTACTGGCATGTGTTGCAATGTTAAGATTTCATCATTGATATATAAACTATCAGACTGCGTGGTCGGTAGTAGTGGGTTTCAGTAGGCCTTTAATAATAATAATAATAATAATATATTTTATTTGTAAAAAACACTTTACAGTGAGTAAACAACCTCAAACTGCTACAAAGTTTTAAAAAAATTAAATAAAAAGATGATAAAAAAAATAAAAATAAATAACAACTAAAACAGACAAATAGCTAGAACTAGTATTCATATATCTAAATAAAAGGCGGATGGTTTCATTGAAGCCCCACAACGATCACAAAGGTGGGAGAAGGCTGCAGCAAAGATTGGCCCCCAATTGTCTTGGTCTCCATGCCGTTGGACCTTGGCCTTCTCTTTGCCAAGGACAGTGTGGTGGCTGTCTGTTCACCATTCTCCCCACTTTAAAAGATTCCACACACAGGCGTTCTCCTGAAGGCAGTCCCACCCAATCACACTCGTTTCGAGTGATCGCCGACGAATGTAGTAACGGGCACATTTATAATAACATTTAATATTTATGTATTTTGATCATTTTAAGCATGCACGGTGCTTAATTTCAAAAACGCATCACAACGTTGGCTTTTTTTCCCCACTTTATCACTGATTATTACTCACTGCAGACTTCATGAGAGCCAACAAACATAATAAAACATCACTTACTGTACACTGTCTGCTGTCATTAGGACGCCTGACTGCTAGAATCTTGTTTTTTTCTGTTTTAGATGAAAAATTACTGATAATCCTCGCAAAAAAACAGGGGTGGGGAGGGTGGAACCAAGCGTCTATTCATGTCGTTCATGCCATTACCGGGTCTAAATTGGCTGTCAGTGTCCCAACTTGTCGGAATACGTCCTCGTCCTTCTACTATCCAGGTGAGAGGCATTATTTATGATCTACAATAAACTTTTACGAGCAAAGGAAGCGAGGAAGCACCTTACAGCTCGATGATGTCAACATTGGCACACACCCATAGTTTGTCTGCGTTAGCGCTTATAATAACAATATCACTAATACTTGGTTAATATTCAAGTCATGGAATGTTGTTTTTTTTATTGGGTTTTATGGGCGCAATATAGGACCTCCCATTGGCTCTGTTGTATGCAGACTTTTATTCACGAGTTTGAATGCATTAAAAACAATTTTTTTCACAATGATTGTGAACGACAGGCAAAATTCCAGAAAAGTTCCCCTTCAGGTGTATTTGCAAATTCCATGCCAAAATCTCACTCCTGTTGTTCCAGTTTTTGTTACTCAAATGAGTCATCTTCACTTTAGTTCGAATAGAGCAGGGGTGTCCAAAGTGCGGCCCGCAGCTAATTGTTTACCGGCCCGCCACACATTCTGGAAATGCTATTGCAAAAATTAAAAAAAAACATAAAAAAATGTGGAATGAGGTGAAATCTAACTAGAAAAAGTTGCAATGCTGGCACAAAGCTGCCACACAGGCTGTTTTTTTTCTTTTGTCTATCTTTATTTTTCTTTTTTTGCCATTGCTCAAAAAAAAAAAAAAAATCAATGTTATAATGAATTATTGACCTATTCAAGGCTCCGATGATTTAAAATATTTCGAATAAGCGGTAGAAAATGGATGGATGGATGGATGGACTTTAAAATGTTTTATGTGGAAAATATTGCATATTTTGTGTGGTTGCCATATAAAAACATCAACGTTTTCTTTGACAAAAGAGCATAAAACAAACAAAACAATAGTTCAAACGTAAAATCGACAGATATATCTGAAGTTGAGCTCGTAACTTAAGTGTTGAAAGTAAAAACAACTCATAAAAATGTATCACTTTATGAGTGGGGCACCTTTTGGATACCAAATATATTGAATGGGATTTTATTCATCTTTTCACTGTGATTACTCAAAAATAATAATAAATTAAAATCAATGGTGTCCTTTTTAAGGCTCTAATTACTTCACATCAAACATTGCTTTCTGTATGTTTTGGGCAGTGGGGGAAATACTGCATATTTCAGTTTTATTATAAAAAACAAAGTTGTCTTTGACAGGAAAGGCTTTTTTTTTTAACTTAATATCAACCTGAAGTTGATATACTGTAGAGATTTACTGTAAGCGTTAAATAAATAAAAAAAAATAATAATTTAACTTGTTTTTAACAAATTTTAACATTTTAATAATTGAGACCTTTTATGGTCCCCGGGAGCCCTAAAGGTAAAAAAAAAATAAAAAATCCATTATGTTATGGTTTTGAAAATGAAAAATATCAAAATGGCCCCCGCATGCTTTAAAGGCCTACTGAAACCCACTACTACCGACCACGCAGTCTGATAGTTTATATATCAATGATGAAATCTTAACATTGAAACACATGCCAATACGGCCGGGTTAACTTATAAAGTGCAATTTTAAAATTCCCGCCACACTTCCGGTTGAAAATCTCCTTTGGATATGATTTATGCGCGTGACGTCATAAAATGCACGGACGTGTTTGGGCCCTATTGGACACAATACACAGAGCTCTGTTTTCTTCGACAAAATTCCACAGTATTCTGGACATCTGTGTTGGTGAATCTTTTGCAATTTGTTTAATGAACAATGGAGGCTGCAAAGAAGAACATTGTAGGTGGGATCGATCGGTGTCTTAGCGGCTAAGTACAATACTTACAGCAACACAACAAAGACTACTTACCCTGATAGAAGACGCCTAGCTAATGCTTGCCGCCAAACCCACGGATGAAGTCCTTCGTCGCGCCGTTGATCGCTGGAACGCAGGTGAGCACGGCTGTTGATGGGAAGATGAGGGCTGGCTGGCGTAGGTGGAGCGCTAATGTTTTATCATAGTTCTGTGAGGTCCGGCTGCTAAGTTGCTAAATTAGCCTTAGCGTCGTTAGCAACAGCATTGTTAAGCCTTACCAGGCTGAGAATTTTTAACCGTGTAGTTACATGTACATGGTTTAATAGTATTTTTGCTCTTCTGTCTATCCTTCCAGTCAGGGGTTTATTTATTTTGTTTCTATCTTCATTTGAGAACGATGCTAGCACGTTAGCTCAGTAGCTAAGTGTGTCACCGATGTATTGTCTTGGAGATAAAAGTCACTTTAAATGTCCATTTCGCGTGCTCGACTCTCATTTTCAAGAGGATATAGTGTCCGAGGTGGTTTAAAATACAAATCCGTGATACACAATAGAAAAAGGAGAGAGTACATAATTCTGTGAGTTCCGGTTGCTAAGTTGCTAAATTAGCCTTAGTGTCGTTAGCAACAGCATTGTTAAGCCTTACCAGGCTGAGAATTTTTAACCGTGTAGTTACATGTACATGGTTTAATAGTATTTTTGCTCTTCTGTCTATCCTTCCAGTCAGGGTTTTTTTAAATTTTGTTTCTATCTTCATTTGAGAACGATGCTAGCACGTTAGCTCAGTAGCTAAGTGTGTCACCGATGTATTGTCTTGGAGATAAAAGTCACTTTAAATGTCCATTTCGCGTGCTCGACTCTCATTTTCAAGAGGATATAGTATTCGAGGTGGTTTAAAATACAAATCCGTGATACACAATAGAAAAAGGAGAGAGTACATAGTTCTGTGAGTTCCGGTTGCTAAGTTGCTAAATTAGCCTTAGTGTCGTTAGCAACAGCATTGTTAAGCCTTACCAGGCTGAGAATTATTTTTTTATTTTTTTTTTTTTTTTTTATAATGTCCTGCCCAGCTTCTCGGGCAAATCATATAGCAGATGTAGATGCCCATATCGGCTGTTCAGATTTACTTTACAAAAGAGAAGTGTAGGATATAGTATCTGAGGTGGTTTAAAATACAAATCTGTGATCTACAATAGAAAAAGGAGAGTGTGGAATCCAATGAGCCAGCTTGTACCTAAGTTACGGTCAGAGCGAAAAAAGATACGTCCATCACTGCCTCTCAAGTCCTTCACTGTAACGTTCCTCATCTACGAATCTTTCATCCTCGCTCAAATTAATGGGGTAATCGTCACTTTCTCGGTCCGAATCTCTCTCGCTCCATTGTAAACAATGGGGAATTGTGAGGAATACTAGCGCCTGTGACATCACGCTACTTCCGGTACAGGCAAGGCTTTTTTTTATCAGCGAGCAAAAGTTGCGAACTTTATCGTCGATTTTCTCTACTAAATCCTTTCAGCAAAAATATATCAATATCGCGAAATGATCAAGTATGACACATAGAATGGATCTGCTATTCCCGTTTAAATAAAAAAAAATAATTTCAGTAGGCCTTTAATTTTCCTGTGTGCGGCCCTCAGTGGAAAAAGTTTGGACACCCCTGGAATAGAGCTATGTGTGTGCTGCTTGCATGTTCCAACTCTGCTCTCCGGTTTCCTCCCACAGCCAAAAAACATGCATGTTAACCCTAACTCGCCCAAGGTGCACAGTGCTAAAGTCCGGCGGCGGCACGTCCCAACCGTCCCCATGTCCCCCATCTCGAAACGTCCAATCTTGCTGGGATAGACTCGAGCTCACCCGTGTCTCTGAACACGATAGAAAACCCGTACTGTATGCACGTAATACACACGAGTATTTCATTTACAACGAATTCCTTTTTACGATAATACATCTGAGAAAGTGGAGCAGATGAAGCATGAGGGGAGTGATGTCCTCACAACCTTATCACGGGTCTTTGAATAATTTAGTTGGAGTCTTGAGCTTATTAATAACCTTTTACATTACAGCAGGTAAGAAGCTAGAATTGAAAGAACTTGCAGATGGGGAGCAAACAACAGACCACTTCCGACGTGCCTATTTATTTTTGTTGCTTGTATTCACCGGGGGAATAAGGTGTAAACAAATAATAAAGAACGCAAGACGGTATTGTTGTAGATCTGTCGTGGGTTTCGCACCATACTGACAGGTTTAGTCTCCGTCAGGGACAAGCGCTGATGACAGTTTGCACATTGCTCTGTAACATGAAAAGCTGTGGCCGAGCATTGATTTTTCTACTAATTATACAGAAAAGAAGGACGAGAAATGCAGTCTGACATTTCGAGGGGGAATCAACAACACGGTAGAAGTGGTGAATTAATCACATTAGATACGGCGTATAGCATAGCCCCTTTTCCAAGAACGCTCATTTCCAGAAATGTATTTACAAGTAATTACCTAGGGAACTCTGTGTGATATGCATGTCCACTGCATCTTAAAGGCCTACTGAAACCCACTACTACCGACCACGCAGTCTGATAGTTTATATATCAATGATGAAATCTTAACATTGCAACACATGCCAATACGGCCGGGTTAACTTATAAAGTGCAATTTTAAATTTCCCGCGGAATATCCTGCTGAAAACGTCTCGGTATGACGACGTCTGCGCGTGACGTCACGGATTGTAGCAGACATTTTGGAACAGCACGATGGCCAGCTTAAGTCGTCTGTTTTCACCGCAAAATTCCACAGTATTCTGGACATCTGTGTTGGTGAATCTTTTGCAATTTGTTCAATTAACAATGGAGACTGCAAATACGAAAGCTGTTGGTGGGAAGCGGTGTGTTGCCGCCGGATGCAGCAACACAAACACAACCGGTGTTTCATTGTTTACATTCCCGAAAGATGGCGGTCAAGCTTTACTATGGAACAGAGATGTCAAGCGAACACGGTTGGATTGGACCACACACACAAAGTACAGTGTATTATGCAGCGATCATTTCGAAAGATCGTGCTTCGAAGAGGGTCCCTTGCGAAGGGCAGAGATGGGCATCGCCACCACCCGTCGACTGGTGCTGAAGAAAGGTGCGGGGCCAACTATTTTCAACAGACCACGGCCAGGTAACAGTAACAGTGCAAGACTAGGCCACAAGCTAAAACTAGTCTATAAATAAATAACAAATACCATTCTGTATTCATATTGGCTTCTTTGCTTGCTCAGCTTCCTTCTCCATAATGCAATGAACATGATTGCAACAGATTCACGAACACAGATGTCCAGAATACTGTGGAATTATGAAATGAAAACAGAGCTTTTTCGTATGGCTTCAATGTGGAAGGCATACCCGTGTTCGCCGGTCTACGTCACGCGCATACGTCATCCTCAGAGGCGTTTCGAACCGGAAGTTTAGCGGCAAATTTAAAATGTCACTTTATAAGTTAACCCGGCCGTATTGGCATGTGTTATAATGTTAAGATTTCATCATTGATATATAAACTATCAGACTGCGTGGTCGGTAGTAGTGGGTTTCATTAGGCCTTTAATGTTTGAAGCAAATCAAGCTGATGACATACGGAATATTCCGGCACATGTTCTCAAGTAACCATGTCACACCAGGTCCATTATTGCTGCGCGGAACAGACTTGCTGGACGGTATGTGATACAGAAGCACTTTGAGATTTACTCAAAGGAAAAGTACAGTACAGGCCAAAAGTTTGGACTCATTCAATGCGTTGTGTTTATTTTCATGACTATTTACATTGTAGATTGTCACTGAAGGCATCAACACTATGAGTTATGTGGAGTTATGTACTTAACAAAAAAAAGGTGAAATAACTGAAAAAGCCTGCTCAGTGGCCTAGTGGTTAGAGCAGTGGTGTCCAAAGTGCGGCCCGAGGACCATTTGTGGCCCCCAGCTAATTTGTTAACGGTCCCAGCACATTCAGAAAATACTATAATCAAAAATAAAAACATAAAAAAGAGTAAACAGTTGAAATGTAACAAGTAAAAAGTTGCAATCTTGACACTACTAACACAAAGCTGCCATGCACACTGTTATTGACCTATTGAAGGCTCCAGTTACTTCACATGAACAATTCCACTTCGAAACATTTTTGGGGGGAAATATTGCATATTTTGTGCGAAACAAAGTTTTCTTTCACAAAAAGGGCATCAAACAAACAAAAAAATATGAGAAAAATAATACAATCTTACAATCAACAGATCTACAGACTTAAGCGTTAAAAGTAAAAAATATAAATATAAATTTGGCTTATTTTCAACACTTACTCTTTTTTTTAATTATTGTTATGAATTATTGACCTATTTAAGGTTCCAATTACTTCACATCAAATATTCCACTTTGAAATGTTTTGGGGAAAATGTTGCATAGTTTGTGTGTTTGCCATATAAATAAGGGTTTTGACATAAAGGTCTTAAACATAAAAACAACATTTTTAAAAACTTTACAACGACAGACAAACCTCTCGAGATTTAAGCGTTGAATAAAAAAATAATAAAAAAAATTACTTATTTCTAACATTTTTATGACTGAAACCCTCCCGGGTACCGGGGACCAAACTTGAGAAAACCATAAAGGTTAAAAAAAAAACTATATACTGTATTGGTTTTAAAAAAGGATAAACTATCAACATGGCCCCCGCATGCTTTGATTTTTCAGTCTGCGGCCCTCAGTGGAAAAAGTTTGGACACCCCTGGGTTAGAGTGTCCACTCTGAGATCGGTAGGTCGTGAGTTCAAACCCCGGCCGAGTCATGCCAAAGACTATACAAATGGGACCCATTACCTCCCTGCTTGACACTCAGCATCAAGGGTTGGAATTGGGGGTTAAATCACCAAAAATCATTCCCGGGCGCGGCCCCCGCTGCTGCTCACTGCTCCCCTTACCTCCCAGGGGGTGATCAAGGGTGATGGGTCAAATGCAGAGAATAATTTCGCCACACCTAGTGTGTGTGACTATCATTGGTACTTTAACTTTAAAACATGTTTTACATTCTAGTTTCTTCAAAATAGCCACCCTTTGCTCTGATTACTTTTTCGCACACTTTTGGCATTCTCTCGATGAGCTTCAAGAGGTAGTCGCCTGAAATGGTTTTCACTTCACAGGTGTGCTTGAAGCTCATCGAGAGAAATACCAAGAGTGTGCGAAAAATTAATCAGAGCAAAAGGTGGTTATTTTTGAACGGCGTGTGTCATGTTCTATACCAGGGGTCGGGA